>NC_133754.1:178334787-178934787 GCF_036562045.2 Rhinolophus sinicus
TCTGACGTGAATTTATGAGTAAGAAAATGATCTCATTTTGTCACGAATAGAACATGGATGAGAAGACATACTAAAGAATTAGAGTCACTTAGCTTTTGAAGGAAAAACAAAAAACCCTGCAAGTGTTGTATTGATTATTATCTTAGAATCCAAGAGGGTTTTTTTGAGGAAGAAGCTATAAATGAAATCAGGAGTGAACTCAAGCATATATAAATTTTAATTTTTGTCATTAAGGTAAAAAAAAGTTGGAATTATACCAGAAAAACAGTGAGACTTTCCCTATATTATAGATTCTGTTGTTGAATAGCCACTTAAGTTACCTAATCTCTGTCAGACTTCAGTGTGCCTAGCCCTGGTCAGACAGAGCTGGATAAAGACTCAAGATCCATGCTACAGAAGGGAACATTCTAGGAGTTTAGAGACAGGTGAACTGAAAAGTAAGTAAGAGAAGTAAAAAGTGCTCCAATATACTTCTCCTAATGATCACCATGCATGATAATCGTGTATTAGGTACTATATTAAAAGCTTTACCTGTATCATCTCTTTCAATCCTCATAATAATCCTATGAAGCATGTACTGTTGGTATCTATATTACTCAGTTGAGGAAACTGAGGCTTGGTGACAATGACATAATTATAATAAATGGTAGTAGTACCATGGAGGATTTATTAATAGTTAAAGCTGCCTGGATGTCAGCAAAAGCTTTAGAGGGGGAACGGTTCTCCATCAGATTATCTCTTTTATTTCAGGAGATTTTGGAAATCTCTTATATTGTGGGATTGTAATCTCAGGCTTTAACACACCTCAGAATCTAAAGAATTAGCTATATTATTTCAGTACACTCACTTATGCAGACTTTTTTTTTAATTTATTGGGGTGACAACTGTTAGTAAAATTACATAGATTTCAGGTGTACAATTCTGTATTACATCATCTATAAATCCCATTGTGTGTTCACCACCCAGAGTCAGTTCTCCTTCCATCACCATATGTTTGATCCCCCTTACCCTCATCTCCCACCCCTCACCCTCCTTACCCTCTGGTAACCACTAAACTATTGTCTGTGTCTATGAGTTTTTGTTTCTCATGTGTTTGTCTTGTTCTTTTGTTGTTTTTGATTTATATACCGTATATCAGTGAAATCATATGGTTCTCTGCTTTTTCTGTCTGACTTATTTCACTTAGCATTATACTCTCAAGATCCACCCATGTTGTCACAAATGTTCCTATATCATCTTTTCTTACCACCGAATAGTATTCCATTGTGTATATATACCACAACTTCTTTACCCATTCATCTATCGAAGGAAATTACACCACATAAATGGTAACTACAATATTGCCAAGGGGAAATGAAAGACAGTTTGGGGAATAGAATCAATAATGTTGTAAAGATTTTGTAAGGTGTCGGATGGGCACTTGTCTTATTAGGGAGACCACGTCATGGATGGTTTAGGTGCTGGACCACTGTACTGTACACCTGAAGCTGAATAATATTGTAAGTCAACCATAATTTAATATAAGTAGATATGGGATAGGGAGTAAAGCAAAGGGAATAGAGTCAATGGAATTGTAATAGATATGTACAATGTCAGGGGGGCAATAGATTGGCGGAGGAAGATTATCACTTTGTGAGAGTTGAAATGTCTAACTATTGCATTGTTTTGTACACCTGAAACTAATAAAAAAAATTGATGGTTTTGGAGATATTGAAGGTTCCTTGACCAGATAACTGACAGAAGGATCAAGGCATAGTACAATCTTTAATAAAGTTTCACACTGAATCTCTATTCAATTCAATAAGAGACTGACTAAAAGTTTAAAGCAGATCAAAATATTGATATTGTATTTATTCTATATATTGCTATGCATAGAACTAGGAATGCAAATATTATTATAATAAATTATTATAGAAAAAAGACTACGAAATACTATATAAAATGAATCCCTTTTATATAAACATAAAATTTTATGAATAAAATCCATTTTAGAAGGTAAAAAATAACTAATGGAAGGGTGAAGTACTTGACTTTATCCTTGCTTTCACATCTACATTATTTGATTTCTATCATGAGGCAGAGTTAATTTTATAACCAGTAAACCAGAAAGGAATACCCACTGAGGAGCAAAACTGCTCTTCACACCCCAAGCTATGACTCATTTGGGGGAAACAGAAATCTGGTAAGAAAGGGCAAATAGGAGGTCTTTCTGCATCTCCTTTGGGATGCACTCATAGGGCATCCACCCTGACGTTCTTCTTAAGGACAGTGTTTCCTCAGAGTGAGCCCTCAGAACCATCTGCCGCGGAGATACCGGGTCCCAGTTCTCATGAAGGAGCATCTCTGGTGGTAGAGCTGTGATCTGCATCTTTAACAAGCTCCCTAGGTGATTCTGCTTAACTCTAAAGTTGAGGGACCACTGCCCTAGGGCATCAGTCATGGAGGGAGTGAGAAGTACACTGAGCAATTACTACATGTTTAATGCATGTCTCTAACCTAGAGTTTGGTGCGCTGTCCCCTTGGGTCCTTTCCCTAGGGGTAGAGTGGAGTCTTCACATCTCCATTTCTGAAGGTGGTGAAATGAGAAAGAGTTAGTTCCAGGCTTTTGGCTTTTCTCTGATATCAGTGAGAGGTTTAGGATCACAGACCTTGTAGGATGAATCTGGTGTCTGGGTGTCTACAGAGATGCTGAGAAACCAGTCCCCACTCCCTGAAGCTAGATGACTGCAGCATAGAATTCAGAGCAGAACTAGACATCATCCTTGGGAACAGGTGTGTGTGTGTGTGTGTGTGTGTGTGTGTGTGTACACCGGAGCTCATCACCTCCCTGTGCTCTTGCTGAAGTCACCTCTCATTACTAGCTCCTAAGGACAGGGACACTGCAATCACCACTGGCCAATGACTCTCACACTTTAACCCCAAGCCTTGGGGAGATGAGGACTAAGCCTCCTGGCTGCTCGGTGATGTCCTGCCTGTAATCCCTAGAACAGTCCCGTACCCTCATCAAAGGCATCAAGCCTCGGGCCAAGGAAACATTTACTAACTCAGTTGTGTTTGCCTGAACTCCGCTGAACACAACACACCGAGTTCTTTAATAGAGATCTTTGCATTATTTATTAATCGAAACAATGTTACCTCAGATAGGACATCTCCTAGGTGCAATGGTTATTATTGTTCTTTTCACTGTCCTTTCGTCCCCAGCAGACACAGGGCAGCATGAGGCCTGAGAACCAGAGCAGCGTGTCCCACTTCCTCCTGCGGGGGCTCCCCATCAGGCCCGAGCATCAGGGCGTATTCTTCGTCCTGTTCCTGGGCATGTACCTGACCACGGTGCTGGGGAACCTGCTCCTCATCCTGCTCATCAGGCTGGATGCTCGCCTGCACACGCCCATGTACTTCTTCCTCAGCCACTTGGCCTGCTCTGATATCTGCTTCTCATCTGTCACCGTCCCTAAGATGCTCGTGAACATGCAGACTCAGGACCAATCCATCCCCTATGCAGGGTGTGTAACACAGATGTATTTTTTCATGTTTTTTGCTGCTTTGGACAATTTCCTTCTCACCTCAATGGCATATGATCGGTACGTTGCCATCTGTCACCCCCTCCATTACATGACCATCATGAGAGAGGGATTGAGTACCTTACTAGTAACCGGGTCCTGGCTCCTCTCCTGTGCCAATGCCCTGTCCCACACCCTTCTCCTGGCCCAGCTGTCCTTTTGTGATGACAACACCATCCCCCATTTCTTCTGTGACCTTGGTGCCCTGCTCAAGTTGTCCTGCTCTGACACCTCCCTCAATGAGCTGCTCATTTTCACAGCAGGAGTGGCCGGCATCACTCTCCCACTAATATGCATCCTGATCTCTTATGGCCGCATTGGGGCCACCATCCTGAAGGTTCCATCTACCAAGGGCTTCTGCAAAGCCTTGTCCACCTGTGGCTCCCACCTCACTGTGGTGTCTCTGTACTATGGGACAATTATTTGGCTCTATTTTTTACCATCATCCAACACCTCCAGTGACAACAACATAATTGCTACTGTGATGTACACGGTGGTGACTCCAATGCTGAACCCTTTCATTTATAGCCTGAGGAATAGAGACATGAAGTGGGTGCTGGAGAAACTTATCAACAGAGCAACAGTCTTGTGTCATGACGTTCGCTCATCTTTATGACAGACGCGTTTATCACCAGACTCTAGCCTCTTACTTTTCAGGCCAGCATGGAAGAAGTGTTCAGTAATATTTGATAACTTGAATTATATTCTGTTACTATTATTCTCTCTTCTCCTTGTACATGTTTAGTATAAATTATGAATTCTGAAATATTGGTCATTATAGCTCTTGTCTATCAGATAAGAAACTACAGATTTAGTACAATTGTGTCTCTCCTTTTTTCCTGGGAATTGATTAGCTCTTTTGAAAAACAGGTTTATTGGGGTATAATTGACATAGGAAGACTATATATTTAAAGTGTACAACATGATGTTTTGATATGTATACGTGGTGAAATGATCATCAAAATCAAGCTACTTAATAATAAATCCATCACCTCCACAGTTACCATTTTATTTTACCGTGCATGTGGTGAGAGGACTTCACTTAAGATTCACCCTCTTAGCAAATATCAGTATATAGTACAGTAGTTTTAACTACAGCCATCATGCTGTACTCTAGATCTCAAGAACTTATTCACCTGGCATAACTGAAACTTTGTACATTCTGCTAAGTGAAATAAGTCAGACTCAATAAGACAACTACTGCATGATCTCACTTATATGTGATCTCACTTATAAGTCAAATTCATAGAAGCAGAGCAGAGAATGGTGGTTGCCAGGGGCCGGGGGGAGGGGAAATAGGGGTGACACTAGGAATTCATTAGTGTTTATAAATTGTTGGAAGATATTAGCATAGAAAGGTTGCAGAATTGGAAATTGTAAAGTACCTGTTTTCATTTTCCACCTCCCGTTTAGTGGTCTTCTCATAGTTTCTGCTGGTGGTGGATCAGGACAGGAAACCCTATCATGCCCTTTATTGCTCCAGAAAATTACCCCCTGTTTTGAGTCAGTTGATCTACATATAGACTCAAGGCTTCTTCTGGGTTTGAGGGAAACTGATCACTCTTATAGACTATTGTAACCTTCATTCCACAGTTCATTTTCAGACCAATCGTCTCTGAAGCTTTCTGACTGATGTGTGAGTTTTAGTCAAGACACAGGCTCAATCTAGATACAGAAAGAGAAAGACAAAGAAAGCTTCCATAGTGGAGACTTTTGTTGCCCCCACAGAATTTTGTGACTTTCTCATTCAATATTGTCATCATTTGTCTTCCTGAAAATCATTTCTTCTCATTTTCGTTACCACAAGTAACATCATGAGCCCCAGTAATCTAACTTCTTTGTCATCCAGTGATGGACCACATAATCCTCTTTCTTCAGGCTGTACTTAATTAAGGAGATATAAGAACAAATACTTGAGACTTGGCACCTGTAGCTGTTAGGCGTATTTGTGAAAGCTGGATCCCAATTGAAAGCTTTATCTGCAAGCGTGAGTGGCCTCAGGTAATTAACTTCCAAAAACCTCGATTTCTTCTTCTGTATAAACTGAAAATATAAGACATCTATGTTTTCAGTTTACACAGAAGAAGAAATTGAGGTTTGGCTTTGAAATAAATGAAATGCTAAATTTGTCTTAGCATTACAACTGACCAAGAAAATCAAATACTAGTTTTCCTTACCTATGCATCCTGGGTGAATTGTGGAGCAGAACTTGCACAGAGACACCTGAGTTATGGTGACTATGGGAGACTGGCAATAGATAATAACCCCATTCAAAGAAAAGCAGGGGTCCTAGGTACAGCAACACATCTTCACTGGCTTACACTAGAACCAGACGACCATGGAGCAATGGATGAGTGAGATGGTAGGTGGGCAGATTACAGACAGATGAGAGGAGTAGCTTATTCCTACCTGTTTAATGTTCATTCAGAGTGGCCCCTGACCTACAGCTCATGAGGCTGCCTATGAGCATCCCTGCTTTCATTGTGGAAGGACAAAGATTGCCCCCACTCCCACTCTGCTCGATGAAGCTTCAGGCCTGGAGTCACTTTGTCTGCAGGCTCAGTGTCAACCGGGAGCCAGAACTAAACCGAATAGGGCAGGACCCTTTCTTGCTGGTCTAGACAAAGCCTGCCTTGGTTGGCCTACACACCCATGAGTACCTGGCTCAGTTTCTCTGCACTGCAGTTCTGTTGTGTGGATCCCTGACCACCTGCCTGGCCCTATCTGGTCCATCCTCAAAAAAGGCAGCTTGTCATTCATATTTTTAGTCATGGGTTGCTGACATTGCTCTGAATGGAGCTTTCTCAAGAAATGTGAAGTCCACCTGCCTGTTGGGAAGTGTTTTATCACCACCTAACCTGCTAGATTGGATTTCCCTGGTTGTAGACAGCGAAAAACAAAATGGTAGGTGCCATATTGATTTCCATATGCACATAGAACTTCTGGAAATCCCTTTGGAAGTATGTACTTTATCTGGGGTATTTCCCCTCAGCCATGACAGGGCTGTCTCATGAACTTCCCCAATGAAACATCTCTCTGGGTTAGGAGAAAGTTTGCTATATATAGTTTACAAATACTTTTGGAAGCTACTAAGCATTGACACTTTAATTGACCAGTTTTTATCCTTCTCAATGTTAAAGGTAACAATTCTTTATAAATATATATATACACACACATATATATACACACACACAAATATATACATAAATATAAATATCTATATTAGTTATGGCATGTTTAGTGCAGCATAGAGAATAGTCGATAGAATTGTAATAATTATATACAATGTCAGAGAGGTAGTAAATTGGGCGATGGGCATTATCACTTTGTGAGGGGTATAAATGTCTAACTATTACATTTTTTTTGTACAGCTGAAACTGAAAAAAACAAAAGAAAACAAAACACATTAGAAAATGTAACACTAGAAAGACCTTTCTCAGGGGAGAGGAATCATAACATTACAGAATCATGAGCTTCAGTATTTATATTTTAGTTCTGGATTTATATATATATGTATATATTTTTTCTATATATTATACATATTATGCATATGTTCAAAAATTATATATAGGTAAATTATATATATTATATATACATATATCAAGTTCAACTCTGACGTTAGTTTTACGAGTAAAAAATGATCTTATTTTGTGACAGATGGAATGTGGATGAGAGGAAATACTAAAGAGTTAGAATCACTTAGATTTTGAAGGAAAAACAAATGAAAAACGCTGCAAGTGTTGTACTGATTAGTATCTTAGAATCCAAGAGGTTTTTTTGAGGAAGAAGCTATAAATGAAATCAGGAGGGAACTCAAGCATACATAAATTTTAATTTTTGTCATTAAGGATAGAAAAGTTGGAATTATCCCACAAAAACAGTGAGACTTTCCTTATATTATAGATTCTGTTGTTGAATAGCCACTTAACAAGTTACCTAACCTCTGTCAGACATGAGTGTGCCTAGCCCTGGTCAGACAGGGCTGGATAAACACTGGACATCCATGCTACAGGAGGCAACATTCTAGTAGTTTAGAGACAGGTGAACTGAAAAGTACGTACGAGTAGTAAAAAGCGCTTCAATATACGACTCCTAATAATCACCAGGCTTCTCCATGATTGCTGTGTATTAGGCACCGTATTACGAGCTTTACCTGTATCATCTCTTTTAATCCTCATAATAATCCTATGAAGCATGTACTGTTGTTATCTGTATTTCTCAGTTGAGGAAACTGAGGCTTATAGACAATGACATAATTATAATAAATGGTAGTAGCACAATGGAGGATTTATTGATAGTTAACGCTGCCTGGATGTCAGCAAAAGCTTCATAGAGGAAGTGGTTTTTCAGCGGGTTGTCTCTTATTTCAGGAGATTTTGGAAAACTCTCATATTTTGGGATTGTAATCTCAGATTTTAACACACCCCAGAATCTGAAGAATTAGCTATATTATTTCAGTACACTCGCTTATGCAGACTAAATGGGCTTTCTTTTCATCTTCTTGTATCTATTGAAATCAAAGAATCCAAACTACTTGTCACTTAAGAAACAGGAATTGGATGACTCTCTGCCCATGGTATAAAATGTCACAACAGCTCTGAAGATGAAGGTCCTGGAGGAGACCGAGACTGACCAGGGGTCCCCTCTCCCCACCTTTGCCGACACCGTGTGGTTGATATGTCTCAGCCCCCATACACAATCATTATGAAAGCATGCTTCATGCTGGCCTCCTTTGTAAATACAACCAAAATACAGGGGATACTCTCTGATCACGTAATTGCTTTCCTACAAATGCCACTCCAGTTTCAGTACTGACTATCCTTCATGGACATCTGCCTTGCTTGGTGAAGAATGAAGCAAAGCTTCTCAAACTCTATGTGCACAAGATTTCCCAGAAACTCGTGAAAACACAGATTCCTGGAGTCTACCACCATGGATCCCTACTGTAGTCCTGGGTGGGACCCCAAAATTTGCATGCACGACGACGGGACTCCACGTGATGCTGGTGCTACTGATCTATGAACTGCGCTTTGAAGAGACTGGTGTAAAGAATTACATCATGGAGGGCGTGGGAGGCACGTTTATAACACCTCACATGACTTCTGCGAGAGGGGAGAGTGAAGCAAGAGAATGCTGAAATTATTTTAGCAATAGAGAAGTCTGTGGTTCATGTTGATATTTTCAGATTGATTCTGGCTGCAATAAATTCCTTTTTTCCAATCTCTAATACCAGAGATTTTTCTCTGACTTTCTTTTCTCTTTCATAAATAACGTACGTATAGCAGATACTACATATCATGCTTTGTGTCATCACCCGAGACTACATAGTTCAATGAAAATGAAGCCATGCTTTGAAAGAATTACATTCCACATCCATTGGTGGCTTCTGTTTCCATTAAGTCTGTGGGATTTCAGTGAGACTGTGATTTTGCTAATGTCACTCAAAAACATATTTTCCTATTTTAACTAACAATTGTTTCACACATGATGCCCAATAAAATGTGAATTTATTATAAAGCACTGGTTGATATCAGAGTATCTGTACATCCACAAAGGGACACTTGAGTTCCTGACAGGACATTAAACGATTTTCTTATATGATGTCACTCTTGTCTAAAAGTCCTCATTTGACTTGCCATGTTTCTTGACACAGCCCGTAAGATAGCACTTGTCTTGAATCCAATCCATATTATTGTCATTAAGGTCATCAAGTTTTACTCCCATCATTTCATCTTTTTTTTGCATCTTCCCCATGGTAAGTGCAATATGTTTGCCCAACTTTATAAATATAAAACTAAGTAATACATACCAGCAGGTAGAGTGACAATTAAGGCTGTGGTGGTGCCCAATTCTAGTCTGTTTGGGGTGTGAAGACTGAAATAAAAACATTTGTAGGAATTTGCTATTTGATGTAGCTGTCAAATATTACTATACCAAATTTCCTTTATTACTCATTTATTTCATTCCACAGGTTTTTACTTAGACTATGAGTTAATGAAAACAATCTGGCTTTGTGGCCTCGCTTTCCACCTATTTCCACTTGGACTTCTACACTTCATGTGTTTTCAAAGTTAGGTTCTTGTGTATTAAAGGAGGAAGACGCTGGCACGCAGATATTAAGACAATGGAGTCCATTACAATTGATGCTTTTGAAGTAAACAGAAATAGTCTCAGAGATACAGAGGGAAAAGTGATAGTTGAGAGAAGGGAGGGGGTTGGGAATAAGGGAAAAAGGGAAGGGATCAGACAGCATAAATTGGTAACTACAATATTGCCACGGGGAAATGAAAGACAGTTTGAGGAATATAATCAATAATGTTGTAAAGATTTTGTAAGGTGTCAGATGGGCACTTGTCTTATTAGGGAGACCACGTCATGGATGGTTTAGATGCTTGACCACTGCACTGTACCCCTGCAGCTGAAGTTGAATAATACTGTATGTCAATTATGATTTAATATATACATATAGTCACAGGATATGGAGTATAGCATAGAGAATAGAGTCAATGGAATTGTAATATATATATATTTATATATATATGTGTATATATATATATGTACATATATATATATATATACAATGTCAGAGGGGCAATAGATTGGGGGAGGGAAGCTATTACTTTGTGAGGGGTGAAATGTCTAACTGTTGCATTGTTTTGTACACCCAAAACTAATTTAAAAAATGATGCTTTTGGACATACTGAAGGTGACTTGACCAGATAACTGATAGAAGGATCAAGGCATAGTACAATCTTTAATAAAGTTTCACAGTGAATCTCTGTGTTATTCAATAAGAGATTGACTAAAACTTTAAAGCAGATCAAAATATTGATATTGCATGTATTCTACATATTGGTATGAATACAAATAGGAATGCAAATATTCTTATAATAAATTATTATAGAAACTGAAGGAGGAGGGGGGTGGGAGATGAGGGTAAGGGGGATCGAATATATGGTATGGAAGGAGAACTGACTCTGGGTGGTGAACACACTATGGGATTTATAGATGATGTAATACAGAATTATATACCTGAAATCTATGTAATTTTACTAATAATTGTCACCCCAATAAATTTAAAAAATAAATTAAAAAGAAAAAGAAACTGAAGGCTATAAAATACTACATAAAATAAATCCCATTAACGTAAACATAAAATTTTGTGAATGAAAAACGATTTTAGAAGAATAAAAAAAATTGAGGGAAGGGTGAAGTACTTTGACTTTATCCTTTGTTTTCACGTCTTCATTATTTGGATTTCCATCATGAACCAGAATTAATTTTATGAGCACAAAACCAGAAAGGAATAGCCTTGGGGAGAAAAACCACTCTTCACATCACAAGCTATGACCCAACTGGGGGAAACATAAGTCTGGTAGGGAAGGGCCAGTAGGACGTCTTTCTGCATCTCTTTTGGGATGCACTCATAGGGCATCCACCCTGACGTTCTTCCAAAGGACACTGTTTCCTCACAGTGAGCACTCAGAACCATCTGCCTGGAGATACCTGGTCCCAGGTCTCATGAAGGAGCATCTCTGGGGGTAGAGCTGCGACTGCAGCTTTAACAAGGATCCCAGGTGATTCTGCTGACCTCTAAAGTTGAGGGACTACTGCCCTAGGGCATCTGTCTTGGAGAGAGCGAGAAGTACACTGAGCAATTAATACATGTTTAATGCACGTCTCTAACCTAGAGATTGGCGCCCTGTCCCCATGGGTCCTTTCCCTAGAAGTAGAGTGGAGTCTTCACATCTCCATTTCTGAAGGTGGTGAAATGAGAAGAGTAAGTTCCAGGCTCTTGGCTTTTCTCTGCTGTCAGTGAGAGGTTTGTACTACAGACCTTGTCGGCTAACTCTGGTATCCGGGTGTCTACAGAGAAGCTGGGAAACCAGTCCCTTCTCCCCGAGGCTAGATGACTTCAGTATAATGTTCAGAGCAGAATTAGACATCCTTCCTCGGGAACAGGTGTGCGTGTGCGTGCATGTGTGTGCGTGTGTGTGTGTGTGTGTGTGTGTGTACACCGGAGCTCATCACCTCTCTGTGCTCTTGCTGAAGTCACCTCTCATTACTAGCTCCTAAGGACAGGGACACTGCAATCGCCACTGGCCAATGACTCTCACACTTTAACCCCGAGCCTTGGGAGATGAGGAATAAGCCTCCTGGCTGCTCGGTGATGTCCTGCCTGTAATCCCTAGAACAGTCCCATACCCTCATCAAAGGCATCAAGCCTCGGCCAAGGAAACATTTACTAACTCAGTTGCGTTTGCCTGAGCTCCGCTGAGACATCACACTGAGTTCTTCACTAGAGATCTTGCTCTGTTTATTGAATGGAAACAATGTCACATTAGATAGGACAGCTCCTTTGTTCAATGGTTATTGATTGTGTTTTTTTTCACTGTCTTTTCATACCCAGCAGACACAGGGCAGCATGAGGCCTGAGAACCAGAGCAGCGTGTCCCACTTCCTCCTGCGGGGGCTCCCCATCAGGCCCGAGCAGCAGGGCGTGTTCTTCGTCCTGTTCCTGGGCATGTACCTGACCACGGTGCTGGGGAACCTGCTCCTCATCCTGCTGATCAGGCTGGACGCTCGCCTGCACACGCCCATGTACTTCTTCCTCAGCCACTTGGCCTTCTCTGATATCTGCTTCTCATCTGTCACCGTCCCTAAGATGCTTGTGAACATGCTGACTCAGGACCAATCCATCCCCTATGCAGGGTGCGTAACACAGATGTATTTTTTCATAGTTTTTACTGCTTTGGACAATTTCCTTCTCACCTCAATGGCATATGATCGGTACGTTGCCATCTGTCACCCCCTCCGCTACATGACCATCATGAGAGAGGGACTGTGTATCTTACTAGTAAGCGGGTCCTGGCTCCTCTCCTGTGCCAATGGCCTGTGCCACACCCTTCTTCTGGCCCAGCTGTCCTTTTGTGATGACGACACCATCCCCCATTTCTTCTGTGACCTTGGTGCCCTGCTCAAGTTGTCCTGCTCTGACACCTCCCTCAACGAGCTGCTCATTTTCACAGCAGGAGTGGCCATTATTACTCTCCCACTAATATTCATCTTTATCTCTTATGGCCGCATTGGGGCCACCATCCTGAAGGTTCCATCTACCAAGGGCATCTGCAAAGCCTTGTCCACCTGTGGCTCCCACCTCACTGTGGTGTCTCTGTACTATGGGACAATTATTTGGCTCTACCTTTTCCCCTCATCCAACACCTCCAGTGACAACAACATAATTGCTTCTGTGATGTACACAGTGGTCACTCCAATGCTGAACCCTTTCATTTATAGCCTAAGGAACAGAGACATTAAGGGGGCCCTGGAGAAACTCATCAACAGAGTAAAAGTCTTGTTTCAATGACGTTCGCTCATCTTTATGACAGACGCGTTTATCACCAGACGCAGGCCCCTTAATTTGAGCCCAGCATGGAATAAGTGCTCAGTGATATTTGATAACTTGAATTATATTCTGTAACAATCGTTCTCTTCTCCTTGCAATTGTTTAGTATAAATCCTGAAATGTGTTGTGATATTATTGATTATTGCTTTTGTCTATTAGATTAAGGAACTACATAGTAGAATTTATGTCTCTCCTTATTTTCATGGAATTGATTAGTTCTTTTGAAAAACAGGTTCATTGGAGTAAAACTGTCATATAAACACTATATATTTAAAGCGTACAACTTGATGTTTTTATATGTATACGTGGTGAACTGATCACGACAATCAAGCTAATTAATAATATATCCATCACCTCCACATAGTGACCATTTTATTTGACTTTGTTGTGTGTGTGTGTGTGTGTGTGTGTGTATGTGTGGTGAGAAGACTTCACTTAAGATCTACCCTCTTAGCAAATATCAGTACATAGTACAGTAGTTTTAACTAAAGTAATCACTCTGTACTTTAGATCTCAAGAACTTATTCATCTGGCATAACTGAAACTTTGTACATTCTGCTAAGTGAAATGAGTCAGACTCATAAAGACAACTGCTGTGCGATCTCACTTACATGTGGAAACCAAAGTAGTCAAATTCATGAACCAGAGAATAGAATGGTGGTTGCCAGGGTCCGGGGGAGAGGCAACTGGGGTGAACTGGTAAACACTGGGAATTCATTAGTGTTTATACATTTCTGGAAGATACTGGCATAGAAAGGTTGCAGAATTGGAAATTTGTAAAGTATCTGCTTTCCTTTTCTCTCCTCCCAGGTAGTGGTCTTCTCATAGTTTCTGCTGGTAGTGATGGTGGTGGATCAGGGGAGGAAACTCTGTAGTGCCCTTTATTGCTCCAGAAATTACCTATTTTGTCAGTCAGCTGATCTACATATACACTCAAGCTTCTTCTGGGTTTAGGGACACTGGTCACTCTTATACACCATCGTAACCTACGTTAGCAGTTCATTCTCAGACCAATCGTCTCTGAAGCTTTCTGACTGATGTGTTGAGTTTCAGTCAAGACACAGGCTCAATCCAGATACAGAAAGAGAAAGACAAAGAAAGCATCCACAGTGGAATCTTTCGTTACCCCCACAGAATTTTGTGACTTTCTCATTCAATGGTTTTATTATCTGTCTTCCTGAAAATCACTTCTTCTCATCTTAGTGACCCCAGGTAGGATCATGAGCCCGAGTAATCTAACATTTTTGTCATCCAGTGAAGGACCACATAGTTCTATTTCTTCAGGCTATACTTAAAGAAAAACAGGATCACAAATACTTCTGAGACTCAGCACCACATAGCTGTTAGGAGTATTTGTGAAAGCTAGATCCCAATTGCAAACTGTATCTGCCACAGTGTGTGGCCTCAGGCAATTAATTTCCCAGAACCTCAATTTCTTCTTCTGTGTAAACTGCAAAACTATAAGACATCTAATATATTTTTGCTTTGAAATAAATGAAATGCCAAATTTGGCTTAGCATTAAATGACCAAGAAAATCAAATACTAGTTTTCCTTACCTATGCATCCTGGGTGAATTGTGGAGCAGAACTTGCACAGAGACACCTGAGTTACGGTGACTATGGGAGACTGGCATGCAGATGATAACCCCATTCAAAGAAAAGCAGCTGTCCTATGTACAGCAGCACATCTTAACTGGCTTAAACTAGAACCAATAACTACGGAGCAATGGACGAGTGAGTTGGTAGGTGGGCAGATTACAAACAGGTCAGAGGAATAACTTACTCTTACCTGTTTTATGTTCCTTCAGAGTGGCCCCTGACCTACAGCTCATGAGGCTGCCTTTGAGAATCCTCGCTTCCATTGTGAAGGACAAAGATTGCCCCCACTCCCACTCTGCTCGATGAACCTTCAGGCCTGGAGTCACTTTGTCTGCAGGCTCAGTCTAAACCGGGAGCCAGAACAAAACCGAATAGGGCAGGACCCTTTCTTTCTGGTCTAGACAAAGCCTGCCTTGGTTGGCCTACACACCCATGAGTACCTGGCTCAGTTTCTCTGCACTGCAGTTCTGTTGTATGGATCCCTGAGCACCTGCCTGGCCCTGTCTATGTGTCTGGTCCATCCTCGAAAAAGGCAGCGCTGTCATTCATATTTTTAGCAATGGGTCGGTAACATTGCTCTGAGTGGAGTTTTCTCAAGAAATGTCAAGCTCACTTGCCTACTGGGAAGTGATTTACACCACCTAACATGCTAGATTGGCTTTCCCTGGTTGTGGACAGATGAAAGCCAACTGGTAGGTGCCATGTTGATTTCCATATGTATATACAACTTCTGGAAATCGCTTTGGAAGTATGTACTTTATTGGGGTATTTCCCCTCAGCCATGCCAGGGCTGGCTCATGACCTTCCCCAAAGAAGCATCTCTCTGGGTCAGGACAAAGTTTGCTATACATAGTTTACAAATAGTTTTGGGAGCTACTAACCACTGACACTTCAATTGACCATTTCGTATAGTTCTCAAAGTTAAAGGAAACATTAATTCTTTATATACATATATGTATATATATATATATATATATATATATATATATATATATAACTGTATATATGTATACAGTTATGGGATGTGGAGTACAGCATAGGGAATAGTCAATAGCAGTGTAATAATGATATACGATGTCAGAGGGGTAGTAGATTGGAGGACGGGGGTTATCACTTTGTGAGGGGTGTAAATGTCTAACTATTGCATTGTTTTGTACAACTGAAACTAAACAAAACAAAACAAAACACAGTTAAAAAATGTAACAACAGACAGACCTTTCTCAGGGGAAAGGAATCATAACATTACAGAATTAGGAGTTCAGCTTTTGTATTTTAACTCTGGATTTTATATGTACATATATTTTTTCTATGTATTATACATATTGTACATATGTTCAAAATTACATATAAGTAAATTGAATATTTTATATATATAAATATATGAAGTTTCAACTCTGGTGTGAATATTACGAGTAAAAAATGATCCTATTTTGTGAAAAATGTAATGTGGATGAGAGGAAATACTAAAGAGTTAGAGTCACATTTTGAAGGAAAAAAAACTGCAAGTGTTGTTTTGATTAGTATCTTAGAATCCAAAAGTTTTTTTGAGGAAGAAGCTAAAATGAAATCAGGAGGGAACTCAAGTTTACACAAATTTTAATTTTTGTCATTAAGGATAAAAAATTAAGGATAAAAAGGTTGGAGTTATACTAGAAAAACAGTGAGACATTCCTTGTTTTATAGATTCTGTTGTTGAAAAGCCACTTAACAAGTCACCTAACCTCTGTCAGACATCAGGGTGCCTAGCCCTGGTCAGACAGAGCTGGATAAACACTGGACATCCATGCTACAGAAGGGAACATTCTAGTAGTTTGGAGACAGGTGAACTGAAAAGTACGTACGAGTAGTAAAAAGTGCTTCAATATACGACTCCTAATAATCACCAGGCTTCTGCATGATTGCTGTGTATTAGGCACTATATTAAGGGATTTACCTGTATCATCTCTTTTAATCCTCATAATAATCCTATGAAGCATATGCCTTTGTTATCTGTATTTCTCAGTTGAGGAAACTGAGGCGTGGCGACAACAACATAATTATAATAAATGGTAGCAGCACAATGGAGGATTTATTACTAGTTAACGCTGCCTTGATGTCAGCAAAAGCTTTACAGGGGAAATGGTTCTTCAGCGGGTTATCTCTTTTACTTCAAGAGATTTTGGAAAACTCTCATATTTTGGGATTGTAATCTCAGGCTTTAAAACACCTCAAAACAAAAGAATTAGCTGTATTACTCGATTACAGTCTCTTAACGCAGACTTTAGTGGGCTTTCTTTTAATCTTGTATCTATTGAAATCAAAGAATCCAAACTACATGTCTCTTAAGTAACAGGAAATGTATGACTCTCTGCCCATGATATAAAATGTCAAAACAGCTCTCAAGATGAAGGTCCTGGAGGAGACCAAGACTGGCATTGGGTCCCCTCCCCCACCTTTGCCGACACCGTGTGGTTGATATGTCTCAGCCCCCATACAGAATCATTATGAAAGCATGCTTCATGCTGGCCTCCTTTGTAAATACAACCAAAATACAGGGGATACTCTCTGAACACGTAATTGCTTTCCTACAAATGCCACTCCAATTTCAGTACTGACTGTTCTTCATGGGCATCTGTCTGGCCTGGTGAAGCATAAAGCAAAGCTTCTCAAACTCTATGTGCACAAGAGTTCCCAGAAACTCGTGAAAACACAGATTCCTAGAGTCTACCACCATGGATCCCGATTGTAGTCCTGGGTGGGACCCCGAAATTTGCATGCACGATGACGGGACTCCACGTGATGCTGGTGCTAATGATCTATGAACTGCGCTTTGAAGAGACTGGTGTAAAGAATTACATCATGGAGGTCGTGGGAGCCACATTTATAACACCTCACATGACTTCTGCGAGAGGGGAGAGTGAAGCAAGAGAATGCTGAAATTATTTTAGCAATAGAGAAGTCTGTGGTTCATGTTGATATTTTCAGATTAATTCTGGCTGCAGTAAATTCCTTTTTTCCAATCTCTAATACCAGAGGTTGTTCCCTGACTTTCTTTTCTCTTTCATAAATAACGTAGCTATATCAGGTACTACATACCATGCTTTGTGTCATCACCCGAGACTACATAGTTCAATGAAAATGAACCTCAGCTTTGAAAGAATTACATCCTTTTTCCATAGGTGGCTTCTTGTTTCCATCCAGCCTGGTGGGATTGCAGTGTGACTTGTAATTTTGCTAATGTCACTCAAAAACATATTTTACTATTTGAACTAACAATTGTTTCAAACATGATGCACCATAAAATGTAAATTTGTTATAAAGCACTGGTTGATATCAGAGTATATCTACATCCACAAACAGACACCTTAGTTCCTGACAGGACATTAAACAATTTTGTTATATAATGTCACTCATCGAAAAGTCCTCATTTGAGTTGCCATGTGTCTTGACATAGCCCGTAAGATAGTGTTTGTCTTGAATCCAATCCATATTGTTCTCATTATGGTCATGAAATTTTTACTCCCATCTTTACATCTCTTTTTTGAGTCTGCCCTATGCAAAGTGCAATATGTTTGCTCCACTTTATAAATACAAAACTAATTAGCACGTAACCAGCAGGTAGAGTGACAATTAAGGCTGTGGTGGTGCCGCAATTCTTGTCAGTTTGGGGTGTGAAGATTGAAATCAAAATATTTGAAGGAGTTTCATATTTCATATATGCGTCAAACATTATAATATCTACTTTCCTTTATTACTCATTTATTTAATCTATAAGCTTTGACTTAGGCTATGAGTAAATGCAAACAATCTGGCTTTGCTGCCTTGCTTTCCACATGTTTCCACTTTGATTTCCTCTCTTCTTGTATTTTGAAACTTAGATTCTTGTGTTTTTAAAAGAGCAAGACACTGGCACACAGATACTAAGACAATGGAGTCCATTAAAATTGATGTTGTGGGATATACTGAAGTTGCCTTGATCAGATAACTACCAGAAAAGTTCAAGGCACAGTACAATCTTTAACAAAGTTTCACACTGAATCTCTGTGTTATTCAATAAGAGATTGACTAAGACTTTAAAGCAGATCAAAATATTGATATTCTATGTATTCTATATATTGATATGCACAGAAATAGGAATGCAAATATTATTACAATAAATTATTGTACAAAATAGGCTATAAAAACTATAAAAAATAATCTCATTTATATAAACATACAATTTTATGAATAAGAAACCATTGTAGAAGGATATAAATAACTAAGGTAAGCATGAAGTCCTTTGCCGCTATCCTTTGTTTTCACATCTACATTATTTGGATTTTCATCATGAAGCTGAATTAATTTTATAAGCACAAAACCAAAAAGGAATACCCCTGGGAGGAAAAACTGCTCTTCTCATCTCAAGCTATGACCCAACTGGGGGAAAATTAAATCTGGTAGGGAAGGGCCAGTAGGACGTCTTTCTGCATCTTCTTTGGGATGCACTCATAGGGCATCCACCCTGACGTTCTTCTAAAGGACAGTGTTTCCTCAGAGTGAGCCCTCAGAACCATCTGCCGCGGAGATACCGGGTCCCAGGTCTCATGAAGGACCATCTCTGGGGGTAGAGCTGCGATCTGAATCTTTAACAAGCTCTCCAGGTGATTCTGCTGACCTCTAAAGTTGAGTGACTACTGCCCTAGGGCATCTGTCTTGGAGGGAGCGAGCAGTACACTGAGCAATTAATACATGATTAATGCATGTCTCTAACTTAGAGTTTGGTGCCCTGTCCCCTTGGGTCCTTTCCCTAGGGGTAGAGTGGAGTCTTTACATCTGCATTTGTGAAGGTGGTGAAATGAGAAGAGTAGGTTGTTGCCTTTTCTCTGATGTCAGTGAGAGGTTTGTATCACAGACCTTGTAGGCTAAATCAGTGTCTAGATATCTACAGAGAAGCTGAGAAACCAGTCCCCACTCCTGGAAGCTAGATGACTTCAGCATAGAATTCAGAGCAGAACTGGACATCCTTCCTCGGGAGCAGGTGTGTGTGTGTGTGTGTGTGTGTGTGTGTGTGTGTGTGTGTACACCGGAGCTCATCACCTCTCTGTGCTCTTGCTGAAGTCACCTCTCATTACTAGCTCCTAAGGACAGGGACACTGCAATCACCACTGGCCAATGACTCTCACACTTTAACCCCGAGCCTTGGGGAAATGAGGAATAAGCCGCCTGGCTGCTCGGTGATGTCCTGCCTGTAATTCCTAGAACAGTCCCACACCCTCATCAAAGGCATCAAGCCTCGGGCCCAGGAAATATTTACTAACTCAGTTGTGTTTGCCTGAGCTCCACTGAACACAACACACCGAGTTCTTTAAGAGAGATCTTTGCATTATTTATTAATGGAAACAATGTCACCTCAGGTAGGACAGCTCCTAGGTTCACTGGTTGTTGTTGTGCTTTTTTCACTGTCCTTTCATCCCCAGCAGACACAGGGGCTGCATGAGGCCTGAGAACCAGAGCAGCGTGTCCCACTTCCTCCTGCGGGGGCTCCCCATCAGGCCCGAGCAGCAGGGCGTGTTCTTCGTCCTGTTCCTGGGCATGTACCTGACCACGGTGCTGGGGAACCTGCTCCTCATCCTGCTCATCAGGCTGGACGCTCGCCTGCACACGCCCATGTACTTCTTCCTCAGACACTTGGCCTTCTCTGACATCTGCTTCTCATCTGTCACCATCCCTAAGATGCTCGTGAACATGCAGACTCAGGACCAATCCATCCCCTATGCAGGGTGTGTAACACAGATGTGTTTTTCCGTATTTTTTGCCTCTTTGGACAACTTCCTTCTTGCCTCAATGGCATATGATCGGTACGTTGCCATCTGTCACCCCCTCCATTACATGACCATCATGAGAGAGGGACTGTGTATCTTACTAGTAAGCGGGTCCTGGCTCCTCTCCTGTGCCAGTGCCCTGTCCCACACCCTTCTCCTGACCCAACTGTCCTTTTGTGATGACAACTCCATCCCCCATTTCTTCTGTGACGTTGGTGTCCTGCTCAAGTTGTCCTGCTCTGACACCTCCCTCAATGAGCTGCTCATTTTCACATTAGGATCGGCAGTTGTTACTCTCCCACTAATATGCATCCTGATCTCTTATGGCCTCATTGGGGCCACCATCCTCAGGGTTCCATCTACCAAGGGCATCTGCAAAGGCTTGTCCACCTGTGGCTCCCACCTCACTGTGGTGTCTCTGTACTATGGGACAATTATTTGGCTCTACCTTTTCCCCTCATCCAACACCTCCAGTGACAACAACATAATTGCTACTGTGATGTACACAGTGGTCACTCCAATGCTGAACCCTTTCATTTATAGCCTGAGGAACAGAGACATGAAGGGTGCCCTGGAGAAACTCATCAAAAGAGCAACAGTCTTGTTTCAATGATGTTAGCTCATCTTTATAACACACGCGTTTATCACCAGGCGCTAGCCTGTTAATTTTGAGGCCGGCATGGGAAAGTGCTCAGTAAATATCTGTTAACGGGATTATATTCTTATTGTCACTCTTTTTTCTTGCAAATCTTTAGCATAAATTAAGAATTTTGTGATATTATTACTCTTGTCTATTCAATTAAGAAACTGCAGTTAGTAGAATTTATGTCTCTCCTTATTTCCCAGGAATTGATTAGTTTTTTTTAAATGGGTTATTGGGCTAAAATTGACATTTAAACACTTTACATATTTAAATTGTACAACTAGATATGTATACATGGTGAAATGATCACCACAATCAAGCTAATTTTTAGTGTATCCATCAAAAAGAAATGAGACTTTTAACTGAAACATATATAAATACACATATCCATCACTTCCACAGTTACCATTTTTTTCTTTTTGTTTCTTAAAGTTTATTGGCGTGACAATTGTTAGTCAAGTTACATATAGATGATTTAATACAATTCTGTATTACAATAAATCCCATTGTGTTCACCACCCAGAGTCAGTTCTCCTTCCAACACCATGTATTTGTTCCCCTTTACCCTCATCTACCACTCCCCCACCTCCCTTATCCTCTGGTAACCACTAAACTATTGTCTGTGTCTATGAGTTTTTGTTTCTCATGTGTTTGTCTTGTTCTTTTGTTGTTTTTGGTTTATTTACCACATGTCAGTGAAATCATATGGTTCTCTGCTTTTTCTGTCTGACTTATTTCACTTAGTATTATAATCTCAAGATCCATCAATGTTGTCACAGATGGTCCTATTTCATCTTTTCTTAGCACCGAATAGTATTCCATTGTGTACATATACCACAACTTCTTTATCCATTCATCTATCAAAGGACATTTTGGTTGTTTCCATGTGTTGGCCACTGTAAATAAAGCTTCAATGAACATTGGAGCACATTTGTCTTTATGTGTAAATGTTTTCAGATTTTTTGGGTAGATACCCAGGAGAGGGATTGCTGGGTCATATGGCAATTCTATTCGTAATTCTTTGAGGAACCTCCACACTGCCTTCCATAGTGGCTGCACCAGTCTGCATTCCCACCAACAGTGTATGAGGGTTCCTTTTTCTCCACAGCCTCTCCAACACTTGTTACTATTTGTCTTGTTGATGATAGCCATTCTGACTGGGGTGAGGTGAAATCTCATTGTGATTTTTATTTGCATTTCTCTGATGATTAGTGATGTTGAGCATTTTTTCATACGTCTATTTGCCATTTGTATGTCCTCTATGGAGAAATGTCTCTTCAAGTCCTCTGCCCATTTTGCAAGTGGGTTGTTTGTATTTTTGTTGTAGAGTTGCATGAGTTCCTTGTGTATTTTGGATATTAGCCCCTTATCAGAGGCACTGTTTGCAAAAACCTTCTTCTATTCAGTTGGTTGCTTCTTTATTTTGTCAATTGTTTCTTTTGCTGTGCAGAAGCTTTTAAGTTGGATATAGTCCCATTCATTTATTTCAGCTTTTACTACCCTTGCCTTTGGAGTCAAATTCATAAAATGCTCTTTGAACCCAAGGTCCATAAGTTTAGTACCTAAGTTTTCATCTGTGCAGTTTATTGTTTCGGGTCTTATGCTAAAGTCTTTGATCCATTTTGAATTGATTTTGGTACATGGTGACAGATAGCAGTCCAGTTTCACTCTTTTGCACGTGGCTTTCCAATTCTGCCAGCACCATTTATTGAAGAGGCTGTCTTTCCTCCATTGTATGTGTTTAGCTTCTTTGTCAAAATTATCTGTTCCTATTTATGTGGCTTTATTTCTGAGTTCTCAATTCTATTCCATTGGTCTATGTGTCTGTTTTTCTGCCAGTACCATGCTGTTTTGATTATTGTTGCCCTGTAGTACAAGCTAAAGTCAGGGAGTGTGATACCTCCAGAATTGTTCTTTTTTTAAAGATTGCTTTGGCTATTTGGGGTATTTTGTGGTTCCAAACAAATCTTATGATTTTTTGTTCTATTTCTTTAAAAAATGCCATTGGGGTTTTGATGGGGATTGCATTAAATCTGTATATTGCTTTGGTAATATGGCCATTTTAACTATGTTGAATCTTCTAATCCATGAGCACGGAATGTTTTTCCATTTCTTTGTGCTTCTTCAATTTCTTTAAAAAATATCTTATCATTTTCAGCATATAGGTCTTTCATATCCTTGGTTAAGTTTATTCCTAGGTATTTTATTCTTTTTGCTGCACTTGTAAAATGATTTTTTTTTTAATTTCTTTTTCTGAGATTTCATTGTTAGTTTATAGGAATGCAATGGACTTTTGTATGTTGATTTTGTAGCTGGGAACTTTACTGTATTCGTTGATTATTTCTAAAAGTTTTTTGGTGAAGTCTTTAGGGTTTTCTATATATAGCATCATGTCATCTGCAAAGAGTGACAATTTAACTTCTTCATTCACAATTTGGGTGGCTTTTATTTCTTTCTCTTGCCTGATTGCTCTGGCGAGGACTTCCAACACTATGTTGAAAGCAGAGGTGATAGGGGACAGCCCTGTCGTGTTCTTGAATGTAGTGCAAAGGGCTTCAGGTTTTCACCGTTAGTTATGAGATTAGCAGAGGGTTTGTCATATATGGCCTTTATTATGTTAAGGTATTTTCCTTCTATACCTATTTTGTTAAAGAGTTTTAATCATAAATGAATGCTGTATCTTGTCAAATGCTTTTTCTGCATCAATTGATATAATCATATGATTTTTGTCCTTTATTTTGTTCATGTGATGTATCACATTGATGGATTTACAGACGTTGAACCATCCTTGTGCCTCAGGGATGAACCCCACTTGGTCGTGATGAATAATCTTTTTAATGCATTGTTGTATTCGATTTGCTAGAATTTTGTTTAGGATTTTTGCATCTGTATTCATCAGAGATATTGGTCTGTAGTTTTCTTTTTTGTGTGTTGTCCTTACCAGGTTTGGGTATCAGGGTAATGTTGGCCTCATAAAATGAGTTAGGGAGTACTGTCTCTTCTTCAATTTTTTGGAAGAGTTTGAGCAGGATTGGTATTAGATCCTCTGAAGGTTTGGTAGAATTCACTAGTGAAGCCATCTGGTCCCAGACTTTTGCTTTTGGGACGGTTTTGGATGACTGATTCAATTTCATTACTGGTGATCGGTCTGTTTAGATATTCCAGTTCTTCATCGTTCAGCCTTGGAAGGCTATATCTTTCTAAGAACTTGTCCATTTCTTCTAGGTTATTGAATTTGGTGGCATATAGTCCCTCATGGTATTCTTGGATGATCCTTTGTATTTCTGTGGCATCTGTGATAACCTCCCTTTTTTCATTTCTGATTTTGTTTGTTAGCATCTTTTCTCTTTTTATCTTAGCGAGTCTAGACATGGGTGTCAATTTTGTTAATCTTTTCAAAGAACCAGCTCTTTGTCAGATTAATTTTTTCTATCATCGTTTTGTTCTCTATTTCATTTAGTTCTGCTCTGATTTTATTATTTCCTTTCTTCTGCTGAACTTAGGCTTCATTTGTTCTTCTTTTTCTAGTTCTTTAAGGTGTAACGTGAGGTTATTTATTTGGAATTTTTCTTGTTTCTTTTATTTATTTATTTATTTATTTATTTATTTATTTATTTATTTATTTATTTGAGTTTTTAAAACTAGACTGTATTTTTTAGAGCAGTTTTAGGTTTACAGCAATATTGAGAGGAAGGTACATAGTTTTTTCATATACCCCAACCCCCACACATCTGTAGCCTCACACATTATTAACATCCCCACCAGAGTCACGCATTTCTTATAATGAATGAACCTACATTGACACATTACACAAAGTCCTTAATTTACATAAGGGTTCACTTTTGGTGTTGTGCATTCTATCAGTTTGGACAAATTTATAATGATATAATGATATGGACTCACCATTATAGTACCGTGTTTCCGACGCATTAGAGCTGATTGTCCAGCTAGGTCTTATTTTCAGGGAAACACGGTATCACACAGAGTATTTCCACTGTCCTAAAAGTCTTCTGTGCTTGTCTGTTCCTCCTTCCTTCCCCCACAACTCCTGGTAACCAGTAATCTTTTTACAGCCTCCATACTTTTGCCTTTTCTAGAATGTTATATAGTTGCAGTCATATAATATGTAGCCTTTTCAGACTGGGTTCTCTCACTTAGTAATACGTGTTTAAGCTTATAACATGGCTTAATAGCTCATTTCTTTTTAGCATTGCGTGACATTCCATTGTTGAATGTACCACAGTTTGTTTATCCATCTACCTATTGAAAGACATTTTAATTGCATTCTAACTTTGGCAATTGTGAATAAAGCTGCTAGTAACATCCAAACTCAGGTTTTGTGTGAGTATACATTTTCATCTCCTTTAGGTAAATATCAAGGAGCATGATTACTGGATTGTATGGTAAGCATATATTCAGTTTTGTAACAAACCACCAAACTATCTTCCAAAGCGGCTGTACCATTTTGTATTCCAGCAATGAGTCAGAGTTCCTGTTGCTTCACATCCTCTGTGTCGTTCACTGTTGTCAGTGCTTGGGATTTTGGCCATTCTAATAGATGTATCATGGTGACTCATTGTTGTTTGAATTTTCATTTCCCTAATGACATAGTATGAGGCATCTTTTCATAAGCTTATTTTCCATCTGCATATCTTTGGTGAGATATTAGTTCAGGACTTTTCCCATTTATTCAAATGAGTTATTATTGAATTTTAAGGAGTTCTTTGAATATTTGGATAACAGTCCTTATCGGATATAGCTTTTGCAAATATTTTCTTCCAGTCTGTAGCTTGTCTTTTCATTCTCTTGATACTGTCTTTCTCAGAGGAGAAAATTTTGATGAAATCTAGCTTATGAGTTCTTTCTTTCATGGATTGTACCTTTGGTCTTGTATCTAAAAAGTCATAGCCTACCAAAGGTCACCTAGATTTTCTTTCATGTTATCTTCTAGGAGTTTTATAGTTTTTGTTTTATATTTAGTTCTGTGATTAATTTTGAGTTAATGTTTGTAAAGGGTGTAAAGTCTTATTTTTTATTATTATTTGGTTTTAATATTTTTATTTGTATGATTGCTATACTTGTGTAGGTATCAGTTATAATTTTTGTGAGGTACTTAAATAGAGTTATTCAGTGTAGAGCTAAATTGTTGAGTCTGACATTCAGGCCAGAGTTTGGATTACATGTAAACCTTTATGAATTATTGGTACATATTTGAAGGCACTTGGTGGATTGATAATAACAAGAGCTGAAAGAGAGAAGATATCAAAAGACTCAAGGAAAACCAATGGTATTGGTAAAGGAAGTGGGATGAGAAAAGAGGCAACAAAGGAATGGTAATAGAAATAGATGCTGGATCAGAATAGGTATTGTAATAAAAGTCAAGTGAACAGAGAACATTCACTTTAAGAATGTGAAGTGTTACTGATGATTCAAAGGAGTGAGATGTAACAAGAAGTTGACAGGGGTAATTGTCATTAGCATTCTCATTGGCATCGGCAACAAGTCTTTGCTGACATTCACTGGAACAAGTTCAGTAGAATGGTTGCATAGAACTGTCAGGATGGGTGAAGAGTGCATAGATTAAGCTTAAGCTACTTTTTCAAAGATTTATACTCCACATATATTTAAAATTATATAAGGAACTCAACCAAGCTATGATTACTTGGTCTATAAAAACATGTATCTTTATTTTTTTTTAATCACTAAATTCCCTTTAAATGAAGCACATGTGAAAGCATGGTAAAGGGATAGGGTTGATGTTTGTTCTTAGTCAGTGCCTTCTCTGCTTTTCAAAGGTTACCCCCCCCCCCCGCCCCATGGAAGTATAAAGACTGAAAACATTTCCTCAACTCCCCTACCAGGAGAGTTCTTGGCAAATTTGCACGAAAGAATAGGCAGAGGCAGACTTGGATGAAGGAAAAGAAAGATAAACCATTATTCTGTGGCAGCCTTGAGAAGTCAGATGAAAATCATCAGACAGCAGGTAGTGAGAATTGTCTGAAATATTTGGATTTTTTCCTTAGAATCATTTATGTTGGTACTTTGGTAGCTGATGCCATGAGTTGTGGCTTGTAACAGTTCTGGATAACGTCCTAGAAATTACTCACTTGGGTGCCAGCGGCCACTAAGACCATCCTTGCCATTCCTGCAATTTAAGATTCTCTTATCTGTATTCTGCCAACCTCCAACAGTTGTTTAAGCCTCAATTTTCCTATTTTGAACCACATTTCTCAAAGCATCTGGAGAAGCTTTTGTTTTTCTGACTAAAAATGAGACCCATCTATCTGTCTGTCTGTCTAGCTAGCTAGCTATGGTTTTAGTGGTATTGCTATTTTAAGGTGTAACATGAGATTATTTATTTGGGCTTTTTCTTGTTTCTTGAGCTAGGCCTGTAATGATATAAATTTCCCCCTTAAAACTGCTTTCGCTGCATCCCAAAAATTTTGGTAGGATGTATTTTCATTGTCATTTGTTTCTATGTATCTTTTGATCTCTCCTCTGATTTCTTCTTTGACCCGGTCATTCTTTAAAAGTATGTTGTTTAATCTATATATATTTGTGTTTTTTCCTGCTTTCCTTTGGCAGTTGATATCCAATTTCAAAGCCTTGTGATCAGAGAATATGCTTGGTATGATTTCAATCTTCTTAAATTTGCTGAGGTTAGTTTTATTATCCCAATATATGGTCTATCCTTGAGAATGTTCCATGTACACTAGAAAAAAATGTATAGTCTGATGTTTTAGGATGAAGTGCTCTATAAATGTCGGTTATGTCCATTTCATCTAATGTGTCATTTAAGGCTGCTATTTCATTATTTATTTTCTGTTTGGATGATCTATCCATAGCTGTCAATGATGTATTTAGGTCCCCTAGTATAATTGTGTTTTGGTCAATTTCTCCCTTTAGTTCTGTTAGTAGTTGCTTGGTATATTTCGGTGCTCCCTGACTGGGGGCATAAATATTGTATAGTCCCCTTTACCGTTATGAAATGCCCATCGTTGTCTCTTGTTACCTTTTTCACCCTGAAGTCTGTTTCATCTGATATCAGTATAGCTACACCTGATTTTCTCTGTATACCATTTGCTTGGAGTGTCAATTTCCACTCTTTCATTTTGAGTCTATGCTTGTCCTTGTAGCTGAGATGCGTCTCTTGGAGACAGCATATGGTTGGGTTTAGTTTTTTGATTCAATCTGCTACTCCATGCCTTTTTATTGGTGAGTTCAGTCCATTTACATTTAGGGTGATTATTGACATGTGAGGATTTCCTGTCATTCTATCTTTAGTTTTCTGGTAAGATTGTGTCTCCATTGTTTGTTTGCCTTTTTGTTGTTGTCTATTATTTCTGTGTGGTGGTATTCTATGATGTTTGCCTCTGTTTCTTCTTTTATTATAGTATATATTTCAATTCTGGATTTTTTTTGAGTGCTGACCATTAAGTTTATGTAAAAGAAAGTTTGATATTTAGAGTATTCCATTTTCTTCAGCACGCTTACTTTCTCCATTCCCATATTCCAGTTCAGGCCTTTACTCTCCCAATTTTATGATTTGGTTGCCACAAATTGTCCCTTTTGATGGTGGTTGAATAGCCTTCTTTAGTAATTTTTTATAGTGCAGATCGCATATTAGAAAATTCCATCAGCTTCTGTATTTCTGTATATCTGGAAAGGTCTTTATTCCTCCTTCATATCTAAAGGATATCTTTGCTGGGTATATTATTCTTGGCTCATAATTTCTCTTTCAATAGTTTGAATATTTGGTTCCACTCCCTCCTGGCTTGTAGAGTTTCTGCTAAGGAATCTCATGATAATCTAATGGGTTTTCCTTTATAGGTTACCGTCTTCTTTTCCCAGGCTGCCTTGAGGATTCTTTCTTTGTCGTTGATTTTAGACAGCTTCAATACAATGTGCCTTGGAGAAGGCCTGTTGGGGTTGAGATAATTAGGTGTTCTATTTGCTTCTTGGATTCGAAGATCCAGTTCTTTCCACAAGTTTGGGAAGTTCTCATCAACTATTTGTTTGAATATACTCTCTGTTCTGTTCTCTCTTCTCCTTCTGGTATGCCCATTATTCTTATATTGCTCTTTCTGATGGAGTCAGAAAGTTCTTGTAGAGTTCTTTCATTTCTTTTAAATCTCAAGTCTCTTTCTTCTTCCATCTGTGTAATTTCCAGGTTTCTATCTTCGATGTCACTGATTCTTTCCTCCATCTGGTCAACTCTACTACCTAAGCTGGCTATTTCATTCTTAATTTCTTCTATTGAGTTCTTAATCAACAGAAATTCTATTTGGTTCTTTTTTAAAATTTCAATCTCTTTCATAAAATGCTCATGCTGTTCTTCGATTGTGTTTCTGCGTTCATTTAACTGCCTTTCTGTGTTTTCCTGCAGCTCGTTGAGTTTTTCCAGAACTGCAATCTTGAATTCTCTGTCATTTAAGTCACATATTTCCATATCTTTAATTTCATTTTCTGGAGACTTTTCACTTTTTTTCTGAGTTGTCTTGTTGCCTTGGTTATTCATAGCAATTAATGATTTATTATTTCTCTTCCTAGACATCTACAGGAGTGGGTCTGCAACACGTTGATGTCTTTCCTGATGACAACAGGAAGAGATCTTTCTTTTGCTTTCCAGTACATCTTGGTAGAATGTTTTATTTTCTCAGTGACTGCAGCCCTTTTTTCTCTCTCACACTGTAGTGTTATGTTTTCTCTGCACTATTCCAGCTTCTCACACAATGGGGGGATTCCCTGGAAGGCGGGCTTCTCCTCTGTTAACAGTTCACCTGGGTCATAGGGCACCACGTCCCTGTGGGGATGCGAAGAGCCTTTGAAGTTCCAAATCTCTTCCTGCACCAGATTCAGAGACCGTGTGTTTCAGCAGTTCTGTATACTCCTGCAGGGATCCACCCAGATAGGTGGGACAGGGGCAGGGTGAGTTGTGAGAGGTGACCCAGAGCAATGGCGGTGACCACCACCACAGCGGTCCTGCTTCCACAGCTCCCTCCCCTTTGCTGGAACTAGTTGGGCTGCGAATCTGTGTCTGCGGACCACAGTTCTCAGAACTGCAAACATTCTGTTCTTTTGATCTGACACTGCTACTGTTCCGCTTCTAGCACCGGGCATGTGGGGGCAGGGCGAGCTCTGGGATGGTAGGGAGGGGGCGGCTAGTCTCAGTGCCTAAGGCTTCATTATCTGCTCGGCAGTGAGGGCTTAAACCACTGTTTTCAGCCTTCTTCCCTCAATCTTTGCTCCAAGGTCTCTGCCATGAGCATTGGGTTGAGCTGTGTTATATGCTGTCCCCTCAGCCCTGTGGGCCATAAGTGGAGCCCTAGCAGTTGAAGTTCTTCCCTCTCCCACTGCAGTAGTTCTGGGATGCAGTGAGCTTGGAGCACTGAGCTAGGTCTGCGTCCTGCACCAGCCGGGCTCCATCTCTGCACTTCTCCCTTCCCTCCTCCCCCGCTTGCGCGATTCGCCCACCTTTAGTTGAATTCAGTAGTGAGAATCTTCATCTTGCCTGTCTGCTGTGCAGGGAGTCCTTTGAGGAGTTATAGTTCTCAATTTGTTGTAAATTCCAGGGGAGATTTCTAGAGGCTCACCTCACGCTGCCATTTTGATGACGTCTCCACATAGTTACTATTTTATTTTACCTTGTGTGTGAATGTGGTGCGAAGACTTCAATTAAGACAAACCCTCTTAGCAAATATCAAGTATACAGTACAGTAGTGTTAACTGCAGCCATCATGCTGTACTTCAGATCTCAAGAACCTGTTCATCTGACATAACTGAAACTTTGTACATTCTGTTAAGTGAAATAAGTCAGACTAAAAAGACAAGTACTGCATGATCTCACATACATTTGGAATCCACAATACTTGAATTCATAGTAGCAGAGAAAAGAATGGTGTTTGCCAGGGGCCAAGGGTTGGGGCAAATGGGTGATACTGGGAATTTATTAGTTTTTATGAATTGTTGGAAGATATTACCATAAAAAGTTTGCGGAATTTGAAATTAGAGAAGTATCTCTTTTCCTTTTCTCACCTCCCATTTAGTGCTCGTCTCATAGTTTCTGCCTGTGGTGATGGTGGTGGATCAGGAGAGGAAACTCTATAGAGCCCTTTATTGCTCCAGAAAATTATCCACCGCTGTGAGTTCAGCTGCTCTACTTATAGACTCAAAGCTTCTATGGGGTTTTAGGGACACTGATCACTGTTATAGATTATCATAACCTTCATTCAGCAGTTCATTTTCAGACCAATCGTCTCTGAAGCTTTCTGACTGTTGTGTGAGTTTCAGTCAAGACACAGGTTCAATCCAGATACATAAAGAGAAAGACAAAGAAAGCATCCATAGTGGAGACTTTCATTGCCCCCACTAAATTTTGTGACTTTCTCATTTAATGTTTTCATTATCTGTCTTCCTGAAAATCATTTCTTCTCATCTTAGTGACCCCAGGTAGGATCATGAGCCCGAGTAATCTAACTTCTTTGTCATCCAGTGAAGGACCACACAGTTCTCTTTCTTCAGGCTGTACTTAGTTAAGGATAAACAGAATCACAAATACTTCTGAGACTCAGCACCACGTAGCTGTTAGGAGTATCTGTGAAAGCTAGATCCCAATTGCAAGCTGTATCTGCCAGAGTGTGTGCCAACAGACAATTTACTTAACTTCCCTAAATTTCAATTTCTTCTTCTGTGTAAACTGAAAAACTGTAAGATATCTAATATATTTTTGCTTTGAAATAAATGAAACGCTAAATTTGGCTTAGAATTACAACTGACCAAAAAACCCCACAAATACTGGTTTTCCTTACCTATGCATCCTGGGTGAATTGTGGAGCAGAACTTGCACAGATACACCTGAGTTATGGTGACTATGGGAGACTGGCATGTAGATAATAACCCCATTCAAAGAAAAGCAGCTGTCCTAGGTACAGCAACACATCTTCACTGGCTTAAACTAGAACCAGACGACCGTGGAGCAATGGATGAGTTCGTTCGTAGGTGGGCAGAATATAAGACAGATGAGAGGAGTATCTTATTCCTACTTGTTTAATGTTCATTCAGAATAGCCCCTGACCTACAGCTCATGAGGCTGCCTTTGAGAATCCCTGCTTTCATTATGGAAGGGCAAGGATTGCCCCCACTCCCACCCTGCTCGATGAACCTTCAGGCCTGGAGTCACTTTGTTTGCAGGCTCAGTCTCAACCTGGAGCCAGAACAAAACCGAACAGGGCAGGACCCTTTCTTGCTGGTCTAGACAAAGCCTGCCTTGGTTGGCCTACACACCCATGAGTACCTGGCTCAGTTTCTCTGCACTGCAGTTCTGTTGTGTGGATCCCTGAGCACCTGCCTGGCCCTGTCTGGTCCATCCTCGAAAAAGGCAGCGCTGTCATTCATATTTTTAGCCATGGGTTGGTGACATTGCTCTGAGTGGAGTTTTCTCAAGAAATGTCAAGCCCACCTGTTTGTTGGGAAGTGTTTTATCAGCACCTAACCTGCTAGAATGGCTTTCCCTGGTTGTAGACAGCCCAAAGCAAACTGGTAGATGCCATGTTGATTTGCATACATACATAGAACTTCTGGAAATCGCTTTGGAAGTATGTACTTTACTTGGGGTATTTCCCCTCAGCCATGCAGGGCTGGCTCATGACCTTCCCCAAAGAAGCATCTCTCTGGGTCAGGACAAAGTTTGCTACATATATTTTTTAAATAACATGAAACAGTTCACTAATATTTCTGGAAATTAGTCAGCATTGACCCTTTAATTGACCAGTTTGTATCCTTCTCAGAAATTAAAGATAACATTAATTCTTTCTAAGTATAACAACTAACAGACTTTTCTCAGGGGAGAAGAATCATAATATTGCAGAATCAGGAGCTGCAGCATTTACATTTTAGCTTTGGAATATATATATATTCTAATTAGTTAAAATGTATATATACTTATATATTATACCTATATAATATATATACATATATAATACATATGTATAATATATAATATATATATAAGCAAATTATATTATATTTCATATTTGAACTCTGATAAGTACATTTTAAGAGTAAAAAATTTAAAAAGTAGAAAAAGATTAAAAAAATGATCTTATTTTGTCACCAATGGAACGTGGATAAGAGGACATACTAAAGAATTAGAATCACTTAGCTTTTGAAGGTAAAAGAAAAAACCCTGCAAGTGTTGTATTGATTATTATCTTTGAATCCAAGAGGGTTTTCTGAGGAAGAAGCTCTAAATGAAATCAGGAACTCAAGTGTACATAAATTTTGATTTTGTCATTAAGGATAAAAAAGTTGGAATTATCCCACAAAAGCAGTGAGACTTCCCTTATATTATAGATTCTGTTCTTGAATAGCCACTTAACAAGTTACGTAATCTCTGTCAGACTTCAGTGTGCCTAGCCTTGGTCAGACAGAGCTGGATAAAGACTGGACATCCATGTTACAGAAGGGAACATTCTAGGAGTTTAGAGACAGGTGAACTGAAAAGTATGTACGAGTAGTAAAAAGTGCTTCAATATACGACTCCTAATAGTCACCAGGCTTCTGCATGATTGCTGTGCATTAGGCACTATATGAGGAGCTTTACCTGTATCATCTCTTTTAATCCTCATAATAATCCTATGAAGCATATGCCTTTGTTATCTGTATTTCTCAGTTGAGGAAACTGAGGCTTATAGACAATGACATAATTATAATAAATGGTAGTAGCACAATGGAGGATTTATTGAGTTAACGCTGCCTGGATGTCAGCAAGAGCTTTACAGGGGAGGTGGTTCTTCAGCTGGGTGTTGGAGAGTGCTCAGGATTACAACATGTAATGGGAGAAATGGCAGTCTAGGCAGAGGGAACGCAAGACAGGAGACCAGTGCACTGAAATAGCAGGAAAATATAAAAATTCTGCTGTTGCTAAAGCACATGTGCATATGAGTCAAGAGAGCATCAAGAGATGAGTCTAGACAGACAGACAAAGATTATATGGTGAAGAAGCTATGGTGCCCTCTTAGGGAATTTAGACATTGCCTTGCAAATGATGGGTTGCCATTGGCTGGGGGAGGGTTAAAGTCTAGAGATTAAACCTGGGAAAGATTATGTCTGCGTTTTAGAAAGAGTACTCAGGTAACCAATGTGCAAGATGGTTGGCAGTGGACTTGAGAGCGTGGGGACAGGGAGCTCAATTAGAAGGTCATTTTACATCCAGGTAACAGATGACGCATGCTTGAATGAAAACAATGGCACAGGGATAAAGGAGAAAGTATCTTTGAAGGAGAAGACCAGACAGGTCTTGAAAATCGATGGGAAGTAGATGGCAGAATAAAGGATTGTTCCTGATTTCTGGCTCTGTGAGCTGATATTTAAGAGCACAGTGGCAGGCTAGGCACTTTGAATAATTTCGACAAGATTTAACAGCCTTAAGGAAGTGAGGAAACAAGCTTCTGACCACCTGCTTTTTAAAAAGGGGTTTCACGTAGGAGGAAGGTGAATACCCTACACAGGAAAAGGGCACCAGGTAGCCCTTCATCACCCCCATTACACACACACACACACACACACACACACACACACACACACACACACACTGATCCCATTGAAAAGCACACCATACTCACATTATACCACCAAACTGCGAAGGTTTATAAATGATTTGGACTTCAGTGTGAATTATTTTAACATTGACATCACATTAACCTTAAAGGAACAAAGGTTTGAATTTAGGGATTGAGGGGTGAGTGTAACTGGACGTATCATGGGAGGAATAGATTTGGAACTCTGAATACAGTGGTACCTGTTTTGGCCAGGTGGGATGGAAGAATGTTAGACTACTGAATGGTGATAGGCGACAGTGTCCCTTGGTGGATCTTTGTACACTCGGTGCTGCCCTCATTCCTAAGTGCACAGGTGAAAACAAAATGGACACCCAGTCTCATCTCCTAGTTTGCTTGGGGCCTATGGAAAAGGACTTAAATCCACTCCCAAACGGGGTTCAGACATGTATTGTACTGTCAATGGATTAAGATTCCCTGAGGGTCGCAATGGAGAAAGAAACTGCAAGGCCATCTCGAGAAACCACCATCTCGAGAAACAGGAAGGAAGGGCTGGTTGGGCCCATTTGAGCAGCAGGTTCAGGATATCAGAGGGGACATCGGCTGCAGGGAGAGTGTGAGGCCGTGTCCAGTAATCTAACATCTCAGCCTCCCTCACATTTGCAAACTGTGTCATTAGGGCCTTTAGATCTCTGCCAGGGGACCCTCTCCTGACAGCTGATCATGAGAAATAAAAGATATTTTCTTGCCAGTTGAAAGGATGGAAGCAAGTTGCAGGTCAGTGGCTCAGAGGAGATGGCCAGTGGCCCATAGTCTGTAGAACAATAGATGTCAATGCAATGAAAGGAGCGTTATAGACCTAGGAGGTGACAGCAGAAGGACTCCAGGGCTGCAATGAGCTCCAGTTCTGTTACATGAGAAAGCCCTCCTCACCTCATCCGAGAACTCCTGGAGAGACTACCTGGAAAGGAGATCTAGAAAGAAGAATGGAAGTGCTGCTCCAGGCCATCCAACAAGTGGAATCCTCTGGTATCCATTTAGAGGTGGCACGTGCTCTAAGTGGCTCACACTGCACTCTGCAACTGCTCACACCCGGGGCAGCTGATTCCATGAAAGATGCTCAGTAATTATTTGTTGAACTAACACAGGAATCGTGAAACATTTGAAGATAGGCTGGGCCTGAGAAACAAACTGCAATGGGGAGGGGGGCTTAGGCAGCCAGCAGACACTTGGTCATACCAGAGGAATGCAAGGAATTAAAATTATATTGTCCTTATTTTTAAAGAATAATATATTTAACATTTCTATGATTCCTGGTGGCAGAAGAACACTTATATGCCTATAAACATAATTTTGTCTATCTCTGCAGCTAATTGAAGCTGTTAGTGCCCCTTTTAGATCTGAAGGGCAAACCTGACGGCAAATAAGGAAAGAGGGCTGCAGCGTTCACATTGCCAGTTACAAAAAGGATGCTGGCTTTGAACATCTCTGACCAGGAGGAGGAAGAAGCCATGCAGGTGCTCTAACATCCTTCCTGGTAAAATCCTGGCAAACCATGGGAAGGGCGGCAACCAGCACAGAAATCTAAACACTGAATTTCAACCTTCTGATGGGGAACTCTACCTACTCTGCATCTCCCAGAATGTAACCTCCATCCTTTTTTTCTTTTGTCTTAATCTCCATTTAGTGCTACAAACAAGACAGATGTCCTCTCCCAATTTTATTTTATAATTGCAAATTAATAATCTAGAATGAAGGTGTCATGGAAGCAGAGACTTCGTCGTGTTCAGTGCTATATCCTTAGCACTTATCACAGCTCCCAGCACATAGTAGGTGTCTGATATATATTTGTTGAATGAATGAATCTCAGAGAGAAGATATTTTGACTTTTTCAGTCGGGGGAACTTTCTGGCAATCGTCTGCATTCTTCCATTTGTATAAGCATCACTCCAGTTTCTGCCTTGATCTTCCCACGTGTTCTCCCTCTGTGTGCATCTGTGTCCGCATTGCCCTTTTATATCAGGAGATGGGATTAGGTGCCCCACATATGAAATGTAACTTGAAATGGGTCAAATGGGTAAGATGCACAATGATAAAACTATTAGAAGAAGACATTAGACAAAATCTTGGTAAACATGTGGCTGGCAAAAATTTCTAAACTAGGGCAAAAAAGTTATGACTATACAAGAAAAATTTATAATTTGGGCTTCAGAAAACAACATGTATCTGTTCTTCAAAAGACACTCGAAATAAAAAGGCAAGCCTCAGACTGGCAGAAAACATTTGCAAAACATATTTCTAATTAAGACTTGAATCCAAAATATATATAGAAGACAAGCAACTTACTAAAAAAAAAAAAAAAGTATGTGCAAAAGATTTGAAAAGATATTTCACCAAAGAAGATATATAGCAAATCATCATGAGTAAAGACACTCACCATCATTAGTCATTAGACAAATAGAAATGAAAGCCACAATGAGATACCCCAACAAACCTACTAGAATGGCTAACATTCAAATGACAGGTAATTTCTACTGGTAGTGAGTATATAAGAATGCTCATAAATTGCTGGTAGTAAAATATAATGTACAGCCATTTTGGAAAACAGTTTCTCATAAAGTTAAACATACACTTGACCCAGCAATTCTACTCAAGAGAAATAAAACTTCTCCACACAAATTTTTTTATGCATAGTTATACACATTCACATATATATGTGACAAAGATGATACAGCAATGCAATGAGGAGAGGCTGTCTTTTCAACAAGTGGTGGTAGGGTAACTGAATATATATAGAGAAAAAAGATGAATTATAACTCACACCATAAGCAAGAATTACTTCCAGAAGGATTATAGGTCTAAATACAAAAGGTGAAAAACAAAAGATTTGTGGAAATAACATAGAATATCTTTATATTAGGTTGGCTCAAAAGTAATTGTGGTTTTTGCAATTATTTTTAACCTTTTAAACAGCAATTACTTTTGCACCAACCTAATAGATTTGGCCAGATTCAAACAAAACACAAAAAGTACTAATTAATTATTGTGGAAAAAATAGAGAAATTGGACTACGTTAAATTTATGTTCATCAAAATATATCATTTATATCATTTAGATAGTGAAAAGGCAACTCACAGAGTAAAAGATGGATAAATAAATACCATCTATTTATTTATCCATCCATCCATCCATCCATCCATCCATCCATCCATCCATCCATCTTCAACAAAAAAATAAAATCCAGAATATATAAAAGATTCTTCACATCAATTTTGAAACGGGAGAAAATTCAATACAAAAATAAACAAAAGATTCAAATAGCTATTTCACACAAGAAGCCATTCAAATGACCAATAAACCCACTTAATGCTGTTCAGATTCATTAATATCAAAGAAATAAAAAGTAAAACCACCATGAGATACTATTACACACCTACATACATGGCTAAAATTTAAGACTACCAATCTAAGGCTTACTGAAGATGTGGAACAACTGAAACCATCTTATACCACAAAGGGGACTATAGTGTTTCCCCTTATCTGTGGGGGATACAGTCCCAGACCCCCCTGTAGATGCCTGAAACCTCAGATGTACAGAACCCTACATGTACTATGTTTTTTCTTATGCACACATACCTATGATAAAGTTTAATTTATTAATTAGGCACAATAAGAGATTAACAACAATAATATAATAAAACAGAACAATTATAACAATATACTGTAATAAATGCTGTGTGAATGTGGTCTCTCTCAAAATATCTTATTGTACTCACCCTTCTTCTTCTTGTGATGATGTCAGATGATAAAATGCCAAAGCTATACCTGAATCTCTGTAATCATCCCTTACTTGCAGTAAGTGGCTTGGTGACACTCCTTTCAGGGGACCCCTTGTGAAGTCTTTGTGTAGGCTCAGTGCTTTCTGACACAACATGTTGTCATCAATCAGAACACGTTTTCTCTGCTCATGTTTTCCACCCACAAAGTTAATGCCTTTTCCATCTGAACCAAGCACTTATCACTCAGTGTGACCATTACTTTTGCAGTTTGAGGTGCGACTGCAAAACTAGCACCAATTTCTTTTACCTTCTTCACAATTTCATGGATAGACATTTTTTTCATACCATAGATCTTAGCAACCTCAGCATATGATTTTTTTTCTTTTCTTACTAAGTCTAAAACTTTCCCCTTTTTACTTAAAGGAAGCACCTTATGTTTTCTCTGTGGCATATCTGAATTGCCAGCATCACTCCTCTTGTGCTTTGGGGCCATTATTAAGTAAAATAAGGGTGATGTGAACACAAGCACTGCAATACTGAGATAGTCAATTTGATAACTGAGAAAGCTGCTAAGTGACTACCAAGTGGGGAACATATGCAGCATGGATACACTGGACAAAGGAATGATTCACGTCCGGCAGGGTGGAACAGAATGGCGAAAGTTCATCACGCTACTGACAACGGCATGCCATTTAAAACTTAGGAATTATTTCTAGAATTTTCCATTTAATATTTTCGGACTGTGGTTGATCTCCGGTAACTGAAACCATGGAAAGCAAAACTGTGAAAAGGGGGTAGTACTGTATATTTTGGTGTAAGCCCTCTGGAAGGCCATTGGATAGTATCTGTTGGTGTATTACTCATGTTGGTGTATGACTCAATTTCCATTCCTAGGTACGTACTCCAAAGAATTGCACATATATTTCTGTCACATTCTGTAAATGTTCTGTAAAAGATATTTATAAGAGTATCCACAGCAGTCCTATTCATAACACTCCCAAATTAGAAAAACCCTAAACGACCATCTATGTTATAGTGGATTAAAAATTGTGGTATGTTTACATAATGGAACAGAATGAAAATAAATAAACCAAAACCCACTAAATATTGATGAATCTTACAAACAAAATGGTGAGCAAAGTAAGTCAGACAAAAGTGATAAACTGATCTACATCACATTTAAGAATTTCTGTTCTACAAAAGACACCTTAGTTGCACTTGATGAGGATAATAACACACAGAAGGGTTAGAATATTGGCCAAAATATCTTGGGCTAAGACAATGTTAAGTTCAGATGAAGAAAGAGATGCCTTATTTCTGCTGTCTGCATTTGGATCTGTGACCCAAGTTCTTTCTTCTGGGTCACAGGTGGACGTGAATAGGGCAACAGTAGAAGCTCAGAGCAGTGCCTCCTGAGGTGACAGCAAGGGGAACCCTCTGAGAGTCTGCAACTAGAACAGGAATCCCACTTGAAAATAGAAGTGCCCCTCCTCTCTTTAGGGATTTGGAGACCATTAGTCTCTGTTCCCACTAATGAGAACACTGGGGCCTCCGAACCTGGTAAATATTCCCAGCAGGAGCCCACTCAGGCCCTCTCAGCTCCATTTATCGCGGCTCCAGAAATCTACTCCACAGTTGCCTACAACACTGGGTTTCATTTCCATTACATAAAGGGAAGAGGCAGAATCTCCAGATGGGGCTGTGATGTGAATTTGCCATTGTCCAGAGAGAAAGTGTCAAGGCTACAGAATCTCACTGCTCAATAACATCTGAGATTGGCTGAGATCAGTTGGGTAAGTACTGAATCAGATAAACCAGAGCTGAAGTCTGGGCTTTACTACTCACCAGTGTCTTCATTGGGACAATTTACTTCATCTCTTCATACCTCGGTTTCTTATCTGAAAAAGAGAGAGTTGATCTCATCAGATAGTGAAAACACAATAAAGTAGAACACTTTTAGCACAGTGCCTGGCAGGATGTTAGCAGTCAATACTTGTTAACTCTTCTTGCTGCTGTTGCTGTGATTATTGTGATGCTTTGTAATTTACCCACAGCTGACAGCTGACAGAGGTAAGACTGACACCCAGGTCTGTCTGACCCCAGAGTCTGCACTCTTGAGCCCTAAGTCATTCTGCTTCTTGTTACGGGCGGTGGCTGGGGGGGTGGGGGTGGGGGGGGGAGTGGCGGGAGAAAGACTGAAGAGAATGAGATTACGCTGGGAAATCAGGAGGCAGCGACTCTGTGTTTCGGGAACGACACACCTCTTGACTGCTATTTTTCCAACTGTGTTCCAATGTTCTCTATGCAGATATATCTTAGTTTCTGTTCCGCTCAGCAAGGGTTTACACAAGTGGCAGTGGGTAGAATGCTGCTCTTTTCCCAACTCTACGTGAACTTGTATTTCTACATGAACTTTTTTCTTAGGGTCCAAAATGAACTGGCTACATTCTCTTTATCACCAACTCCAAGTTTGGAAAAGACAACCTGACTGACTCAGTTTGAATCAGCTGATTCCATGGTTCAGTCACCTGTGGTCAGAGAGCCCGGGTCATGTTTCATGCAATTTATCATCTTGCTGTCTATTCTCTAGTCACACTGGTCTTCCCACAGGGGCCAGACCCTTTTTACTACCTTGGGACTTGCACATGCTCTGGAAAGTTTACATCCTTAGTCTTCTGTCTTCTATCCTGATACAGCTAATTACTATTAATAATTCAGGTCCTGAATTATATTTAACTTTCTCAAAGACTTTTTCTCTAATCTAAATTAGGCCCACCGATTCTTTCTCAGTGATACCACCGTGTCTGTCCTTTTCAATGCTAATCAGTTTCCGACTATATGTTTACTTGCTTAATTGATTATCGTCAGCTTCTCCAATAAGCTTGTAAGCACAGGGGCTGTGCCTGTTTTGATGAGCCTTAAATATCCAGTCCCCACAGGCATTCCTGGTATAAGGTAGGCAGTCAATAAATATATGAATAGATGAAAAACTACAAACGTGGCTCCCTCGACGCACCGTGGAGGCACCTAAAGGATGGATCAACTCCATATAGTTACATTCCCAAAGTAGTTGACAAATGTCCAGAGCACCCACGAGAAAATAAATGTCTGCCTGCCTTATGAGGTAGAATTGCATAATGGACTAACTTCCAGGTTTGGTAGAAGAGAGATCTGAGTTTGAATAGTGACTTGTCCTCTTCTTAGCTGTGCTAGTCAGTTCACCTCTCAGAGCTCTGTTTCCTGATCTGAAAATGAAAGGTAAATATACTTGGCATAGAGGTTGTATGGAATAAATGCCAGACATCATTGGCACATAGTAAACACATCATAAATGATTTTATATCTACAATCCTGCACATATCCCCTGAAGCCTTTGACTTTTGCATTCTCTCCCCTTCTAGGAATAATAGTTTCCATACCTCCTGCCCTTCTCCTCTTAGTCTTCTCACGTTTCCGGGACATTCCAGGAATTCTGCCATTTGAGAAATATTCTAGGGATCATTTCTCTGATTCTCTCAACTATGTCATTTTTAAATAGCTCCAGTTGATAAAGGAAATCACCTTACTTCTTTCCTGTTTACTTCAGAGAATTTTAACTATTTCTACCTCTAGGCTGCAGCTGGAGGAGTGAAAATCCTTCTACTCTCGAGCCCATTCCACCATTTATGGTTCCGTGGGCAAGTCACTAAACTCCCTAAAACAGCCCAGATCCATCCACTTTACTCTGTCACCCTGCCCTGAATCCCGTATGTGTTTTCTTACTCCCCGCTGGCACTCGTATCCCTATAATCCTTCTCTCCACAGTAGCAGAATGATCTTCCCAGGCCATAGATCAGGTAATGACCGTCTGCTGCTTAAATGCCCACCATGCCCACAGGTCTCTGTGCTGAGAATGTGCACCAGGGTGAGGTGCCCGCCTCCTACCCGCCTCCCCAGCCTCCTCTCCTACCACTCGCCTTCGCTGACCATACTTGAGCCACACCTGCCTCCTTCCTGCTTCTCCAAGTGCATGGGCTCATCCCATGTTTGCACTCGCTGTCCCCTGCATGTGAAACACTCTCCCACCCAATTCTTTACTTGGCTGGCTCCTTCGTATCCATCCCTCCATAGTGAGTTCTTTGCTGACCACACATTTAAAGTAATCTGCTTGTCAGTCATCGCTATATTTCAGCATTTTTTAAAAAGTGTGTGTGCTTATTACATGACTCCTCTGGTGAGACTATCATCTACATGAGGGCAGAAACCTTGCCGTTATTTATTACCATTGTTTCTCTGGCACTTAGAGCAGGGACTTGCACATAGTAAGTACTCACTGAACGTGACATATAGTAAGTACTCATTGAAGGTGACACATAGTGACTATTCATTGAATGTGGCACATAGTAGGTACTCATTGAATGTGGAGACAATAAATGAATTAGTTCTGGGTGCTTCATCAGAGGCAGATTAGTAAAGAGGTTAAGATCACAGACTCTAAAGTCAGAATTGCCAGATTTAAACTTCACCTCTGTCTCTTTCTAAGAGACTCAGTTCCTTCATTAATAAAATGGGCATAATAATAACTATCTCATAGAGCTCTTTCAGGCTTCCATGAGATAATGCACAGCTATTCATATTCGATTCCATCTTTATGTTATGCCTTTGTTTCCATCGAGACAATATTAGGGCAGGAAAAGTTTCTGAAGTGTCATCCTCTGTTTTATTCCTTAGTTACACCAGCGGCATGAAACCAGGAAACCACACGTTCAGTGTCTCTGAATTCCTCCTCCTGGGCCTGTCTGAGCAGCATGAACAGCAACCTCTCCTCTTTGGCCTCTTTCTGAGCATGTACTTGGTCACCGTGATGGGGAACGTTGTCATCGTCCTGGCCATTGGCTCTGATCCACACCTCCACACTCCCATGTACTTCTTCCTGGCCAACTTCTCCCTCACTGACCTGTGTTTATCATCTACCACAGTTCCCAGGATGCTGGTGAACATCCAGATCCACAGGAAAACCATCACCTATGCGGGATGCCTCTCTCAGATTCACTTCTTCCTGTGGTTCATTGGTCTGGATGTCTTCCTGCTGGCGGTGATGGCATATGACCGGCTTGTGGCTATCTGCTACCCCCTTCACTACACCTTGGTCATGAGCCCCAGATGCTGCTTCCTGCTGGTGGGCATGGCCCTCCTCCTCGCTCAGTCATACTCTCTAACCCACACCGTTCTCCTGGCTCAACTGTCCTTCTGCTCTGACAACATCATCCCCCACTTCTTTTGTGAACTTCTCCCCCTGTTGAAGCTCTCTTGTTCTAGTACTTACGCCAACCAATGTGTGCTGACATACTGGGGAGGGGCATTAACCATCTTGATCCCCTCGCTGATCATTATTTCTTATGTCCGCATTGTGGCTGCCATTGTGAAGGTCCCATCGGCAAGTGGCAAGTGGAAGGCCTTCTCCACCTGCGGCTCCCACCTCTCAGCAGTTTGTTTATTCTTCGTGTCTGCTATTGGGGTCTACTTCGTTCCCTTCACTGCTGATTCTGCCAGCAAGAACAGGATGGCCGCGGTGATGTATGCTGTGGTCACACCCATGCTGAACCCATTCATCTATAGCCTAAGGAACAGAGACATGAAGCGAGCCTTGGGGAGACTCCTGAGTGGAAGGGCATGGCAATCTCCATGAGGCCAAAGGCATCATTTTGGGAATTCAGGGGAAATCAACTGACAGTTACCTTGGTATCTACGTCCAAATCCTGCATCTGCCACCTGTTAGCTTTCCAATCTAGGGCACATTAAATAACCTCACTGAGCCACAATTTCCTCACTTACAAAAGTGGGTAATAAAATATTCTCAATCACGCCGTGTTTCTGGGAGGGTTAGAAGAAAAAATATCTGTCTATGTAAATTTACTCGTTCCAGGTTCTATGCTTAGATCTTCGTTATCTTCAGCAACATTGAACATCTTCTTTTGAGGTAAATATTTTCATTGTACAGAAGAGACAACAAAAGTTCAAAAAGGTTAAGGTATTTGCCTGAAGTTGCACAGCTAATAAGTGGCAAAGCCAGAATTTAAACCCAGATATCTGACTCCAAAATAAATATACTTAATGGTTCTATTATGCCTAAAAGGACGTGAAACCCCCCTACTCCTCTCAGTTCCTAGCTTGCTCTCTCTTCTTGCTTCCTTCGCACTGTTCACACACACTGTTCCAATCAACAACTCCTTCCTGTACTAGCAATGATTTGAAGATGAGGCAGAGCAAGTAAGAAGCTGGAGGGCGGAATGGAAACAGACTCAGAGGTTCTGGTGTCTCCCCAAGGGAGCACGCCCTCTACTTGGATAGAAGTTTCTAGTTAGATATTTTGAAATGACTTAAGAATCAAGCCACACGATCAGAGAGCAGAGTGTTTGGACCACATTACGTGGGGTTCTCACCAAGTTTCTCTCACAGAACCATTGTCCTTCACCACTATGTCAACAGTCGGTGCATCGATCTATTTTAAAAGATAACTGCATTAATTTCATGATTGCTTCTCCGCTGGGAATGCTGCTAAGGATATACCCTAAGAACCTGCAGAGGAGTTTTCAGTGACCCACAGGAGAAATTTTGGAAACCACACTGTACTCTGTTAGTTTCTTCCCTACATAACTGTGGTTTACTGAGATCTGACCGACAAACTCAGATTTTTGAATAGTTTCTTTTTTTTTTTTTTTAAAGAAAACAAGACTTATGTTAGAGTCAAAAACGCCTGAGTTTATGTATTAGATCTACCATTGTGTGACTTTCAGCAAGTTATCAATGTCCAAGTCTCATTTTCCAAATATAAACCAGTGAATAGTAACTATAGTAACTATCATCTAAGGCTGTTGTGAGAATTAAAAAGATAACATATAAAGTGCTTAGCACAATGTTGGCATATATGCTGTAACATGCAAATACTGCTTAAAACACAAATCTATTATTATGCCCAATTTTCTCTTCTTTTCTCTCTTTTCTTCTCTTTCCATCTTTTCCCTTCTCTTCTCTTCTCTTCCCATCCTCTCTCAGAGAGAAGCTTGACACTTACCATTTTAAATGCACAAGGTAATACGTCCACCCTAACCTTTGTCCTAATGAATGAATCTCTGGTACTAGGAAACTGCCTCCAGCTTTAAAAAGATACTGCCATTTGCAACAACATGGATGGATCTTGCGAATATCATGCTAAGCGAAGTAAATCAGACAGAAAAAGTCAAGAACCATGTTTCTATTCACATGTGGGATATAAAACTGAAAGCAACAAATGAACAAGACAAACAAAAATGCATAGACACAGACAACAATTTAGTGGTTACCAGATGGTAAGGGGAGATGTAGGTGGTAGAAGAGGATGAAGGGGGTCAAATACATGGCGATGGAAGGAGAACTGACTCTGGGTGGGGAACACAGAATGAAATATGTAGCCACAAAAAACAGAACTGGCCAAGAGACTTTATGGAAACTGAACTGAGAAAGAAAGGCCGGACCCATTTCAGAGAGATAACCATTACAAAACATTTCCAAAGTTGGGCTAATGGCTCCAAGAACTGGCATGACCTCCACTGCCTGTCCCAATAGAATCTCCACCAGTTCAAATAAGCTCACACTTTAAGGCTCAATAAAATGTCACCTCATGAACAAAACTGTACCTGACCACCTTCAGGCAGATTGTTTTTCTCCCTTTTGTGCTCCAACACTTATGGTAACTATCACCATCTGACTTGATTGACAGTAAATGGAACATGTACAGACATGAAGAGTATCTCACTCATTTTTCATTTTGCCAATCGTGCCTGGCACAGTAGCCGGCTCATGGTGGGCATCAGCATATACATATTAGCTTAATATGGATCTGTCTCTTGGCATAAACATTAGCACCGAGAAGCAGGATACTAACACGTGTAAGAGTTTGGACTCCAGAGTCAGACAAGAAACAAATTTCAACCTCCCCTTCCCCACTTACTAGCAATAGTTTCCCCATCTGTAAAACGTGATCATCAGAGTACCATATCCAAGATGGTTATAATTGGGGAAGTAAATGGCATAATGCATTAGAGAGAAAAGAAAGTGGAATAAAGTAAATATTAAGCTTTATGGAGAAGTTGTCATGACTGGACCTAATCAAACTGCACACCGCCTGGGAAGGTGGTTCCATAAAGACATGGAACCAATATCTCCTTTGCCTGACACAGTATCTGGCATATGGGAGAGATTAATAAATGCTGGTTGACTTGCATGTTAAAAAATTCACACTCTCATTAGAATAACAGTAAACAAATGAAGTTTTAATTGGCCTTGCTCTTGTCTGGCTAAGATCACCATACAAAACCAGGGAAAAACTGACAACATTTATGACAGTACGTATCCTTTATGAAATACACTGACTCCATACATAGTCAGACTTGGGGGTTAAGAGAATGATTTCCAGATCACTTTTCTCTAAAACCTATGCAAATGTGATAGGGAATAATACTGCTTCATAAACACATGGCTTCTCCAGAGTGTAACTGCAAAATCCGGATGTAGGATTCAAGTCCCTGAGAAGAGAGGGTGTGACTTCCCAAAAGCCTTCTCAGTGCCATCTTCCTATCGTTGTTCCTGAAGCTGTAAATGAGGTGGTTCGGCATGGGAGTCACCACTGTGTAAAATATAGCGGCAACCCTGTCCTTATGCCGAGTGTGACAAAGGGGGCACAGGTAGACACCGATTGCTGCACCATCGGACACGAGGACCACAGTGAGGAGAGACCCACAGCTGGAGAAGGCCTTTTGCCTGCCAGAGGCAGAGGGGACCCTGAGGATGGTGGAGAGGATGTGTGTGTATGACAAGATGATCAGGGAGAAAGAGCCAGTGAGTATCGTGGAGCCCACAGCGAACAGGGCTACTGGTTGGTGCTGTGTCAGCAGGAGAGCTACAGCAGAGGGACCATGTCACAGAAGAAGTGAGAGATGGTGTTGCCAGCACAGAAAGAAAGCCTCACCATGAGGACTGTACGGAAGAGGGCAGCGAGGCTGGTGAGAACCCAGCATGCTGAGAGACAGGGCACGTGCACAAGAGGACTCGTGAGTGTGGACTAGGGAAGAGGCCTGCAGATGGCCACGTAGTGGTCACAGGCCATCACCCCCAAGAGGTTGTCTCACTGCTGGGGGAGAGGCCCGACCTCACCGAGGAACCAAGCTCAGAAGGGCTCAAACCTCAGCTCAGCATTGTGTGCTAAGCTGTGTCTGTGAGTGACACACGCGTGTGAGAGCAGGAATGTGTTGTTTACTGTTGTCTATGTGGATGTTCCTGTAGGTGCGTTACCACGTGCATGAGGTGTGGGTGGTGATTTACCCTCAGTAATGGAAGGGAGTGTGTTGTTGGTGCAGTGAGTGTGGCTGGGTGTGCATGTGTGTTGTTGGTATGTGTTTCTTGTAAGATCATTGAATTATGTGTGACCTTGAGTGTTTTCGGTAATGTGTGTGTATAGGGTTTGAGTTATGCATATGTGGTGAGCTGAGTGTTTACCAGATGTGTCATGTGTCAGTGTGTTGATGTGCCATGTGTGTTTGTGGGTGATACATTACTGCAAATTGTGTACGTCTTACCTTGTGTGTTATTTATGACTTGTATCAGTGTTTGTGAGCTGAGCCACATACTGGTTAGCCTTCCCTTAGAATGGGGATTGGAAACACGACTAAAATCCTCAAATCAGCAGAGAGTGTGTGTGTGTGTGTGGGGGGGTATTTGCATGTGTGTTTGGGGGCTTTTGATTTGTACCCATGACCTCAATATTTCCTTATGTGACCTCCTTCTATTGTAACATCAGCTGAGATAACGAACACCCTCACTGCTTCCTGAAAGGGTCTGCTATCATTTTCACGTCCCTGAGTGGGATTGGGTTGCTCTGAGTTTTGTAACTCTTTACTTTCACTTAACATCCCAGGCAAGAAACGTGAGACATCCTGCTGAGTGAAGTTAGAGTGCAAAAGTCCTACCAGGTGACGGCAAGAACTTGGGAAAGTCACTTAACTCTTTAAGCTCAGTTTACATATCTATAATGGAGTGTCTGGTGCTCAAAACCAATGAAATGGGAACGTTCCATGTTAAAAGCATGGGTTCTGACTACACAATAATATTAGACTGAACTACACAAAATAACCAATATTTGATCAGTTTAACTTACAGAAAATGGCAATTTATATATATATGTATATTAGTCCTATATATACACATGAACTTGGAATATTCCATACGTGTGTGTCTATCAAGAGTTTAATCCATACATATAGGGATATATACACTCACATACATATTCCATATATGTTCTATATATGTACACATACAGATGGAATATATATGTATACGTATGTCCCCATATATATTTGTGTGTGTGTGTGTGTGTCCCCTTATGTATATATGGATATATCTATCCTCCCTCTGACAGCTATTGGTGTATGTCTATGGAAGTTATCATTTATGTTTCTATTTCCTAAGAGCTTAAATTCTTAGTGAAGCTGTGAAGATTTTATCTGGGAATGCACGGCTGATGTGTGGATTTAATTAGGCAATGTGTGGAAAGTCTTAGCATAGCGCCCGGCACACAGAATAATCACCAAAAGCTCAGCATTATTAGGAAAGACAGATGGAGGACTATTCTGATTTGGGAGCTGTTCTGGCTTCAAGAGGCTTTGAATGGCCCCCATCTCTAGAGTGTCCATGAGTTTACTGCTGTAGGTCAGCAGGACGCGGCAGCTTCACAGGAGTGTGACAACGCGCTAACGCAGCCTCAGCCATGGAATGACAAAAATGTTAACTCTAAGATTTCTACTGTGAGAGAATATTTTGTTTTCTGACGTGTTTCCCTAAGAACACCAAAGTCCAGAGGTGATAAGTGAACTTCACAAAGTCAGAGCAGTTCATTTAGAATTTGAGGGCTGGGTCTGGGCAATGAAGCAAGGTTTTCCCACAGCGCATACTTTAGAGACTAGTATTCCCTGATGTCTCTACAGCTTCTAGCAGGAAGCTCTGGGGATTGTGCTTCATGTAGGTCATTTGTTTTTCCCTGGGTTTCTAGTTAGTCTGGCTGGCTCAGGATCTAGGATGACCTGCCCTCATTTCTCCTTCCTTAGAGCAGATGACGGTTCCATGTCCCAGGAGTCCCTTCCGCCTTAAAACATAGGAGAAGAAGATGTTGTCTCTTCCTCTGGTCTTCAAATATGGCTTCTCTACTCCTGACAAGTGAAAGCTGAGAACAGGATAATCTAACCTCTGCTTTAACGTGAAGAAATGAGGTGCTCTCCTTGACCCAACTCAGGACTGACAGTAAGTCACTGGCCCTACGTCCCCTTCCCTGGTCAGCCAAGAGAAGCAGAATGGCCCATTGGAAACAGTTTCAGCAATCCTGTTTTTGATATCAGTTGTAGCGCTGAACTTGGACAGATTACAGCAGCAATTTGATACCTGTTTACTTATTCATAAAATAAGACAGTTGTAATAGACAGCTTAATATCCTTTCATCCCTAATGGGTGGAGTGGCTAGGTAGCTTTAATCCAGGGGGCTATTTTGCCAGGTTATGAATTTAACACTCTGGTCCCTGAAACCACAGTTTCCTGAAATCTCCATGTACTCCTGAGAGGAGTTTGGTATGTGGACAGAGCATGTCAGGTCGGGTTGGCTGTTTTCAAATATGGAAGAGATTTGGGAGAACATTTCTCAGCATTGGAAAAGGGCACAAAGAAGCAGATTCAGACCAATGAAGATATGTTCATATTAAATCTGAATCCCAAGCCATTAATTTTTTCTGCATTCTTTTCTAATTAAAACAAAACAATATTTAGTTCAAATGTAACATACAAACACCTTGAATTCAGTGCTTGTGAAAATATGTAATTGATTAGATTTACTAATTCAACATCCACAATACTTTTCTTCATTTTCACAAACAATTTTGAATACCTTCTATGTACTAGAACGTATGTTAGGCAACCTATGATCTTCACTAAGAGTCATCTGTTTTATTAACTATCTGTATAAGTAAAAGGCAATGCTGGTAGCTAAATAATAACACCACACAGTTTCCTCATCGCTTAAGATATCATCCTGCTACCTATCCATCCACTATTTTATTCAGATGGTTCAGATGATTACCAAGTACATACTAAGAAGAAACAAGATGAATAAAAATGAGTCCCTGGCACTGAGGGACACACAGTTTAAATGGAAAAAGGAAATAATTATAAGGCAATACGTCAGGTGTTCTACCAGCGCCCCGTGAACTGGGCTGTGGGAGCACAGAGGATAACGCAACGAACTCCAACATTCTCAGGTGTTGACACCTGAGCTCTTGCCACGTGGAGAGGAAGAGGGGACATTCAGGAAGGTGGAAGAGTTAAGGAGCAAAGGCATGCAGGCAGGATACAAGTTGTTTGAGGACTGTGAGTGGTTTTGTGGGGAAGAATGTGGGGTGGCATGGCATGAGGGGAAGTGTCTTTGGATAGACAGATGGAGACAGAATCATGAAAGCTGATTATGTTATGATAAGAATTCGTTTGGACATTTTCCTGACGTGAGGCAATAAGGAGCCTACAATAGCCTTTGAGGAGATGTACGTATCCTTCATCACACAGGGGGAAACTAAAGCTCAGAGAAGCTAAATGAAATTATTCAAAGCCACATTATTACAGAAGGTAATAAGATACAGAAGGTGAATCAAAAATTTCTTAGTGCAAGCTGTTTTTTTCCTTTACTATATGCAACTGAAATAGTCTCCTTGGAAACACGTATATGAGTCTAATGCAGTGATTTTAAGTGTCTAAATACAGTGGGGATTCCGTTTTGAGGAGGGTGTATAGAAAATGCTCCCCACATGATTGTGACACATCCCTCCAGCTTAGACTACTGGCCAGGGTGTTAGACCATCTGCCATAATAATAAAGTTGAAACCAAAGGACAGAGCTTTACCCCAAGTCAATTGTTTAAAGTTTTTTTAGTTTATTTGCCCAGAATATCAGAAGAATTCTGAGAATGTTAACTCATTGTTACACATTTTTCATTTGGAATCAGTGTGACTGTTTATAATGGGCTGTATGTTTCTAGGAAATAATGAGATTCCTGAAAGTTAATTACCCTTGGGCAAGAAAAGTGGAAACTGGAATAAATGTACATTAATTTCTAATTCTCACTGTACAGGTGATATAATTGAATGAATATAACAAAATATATCACTGTATTTCCTGATATTTGCTAAGTTCCTAAACCTGGATCTAGTTGCAGTTGGGGGTAGAGGAGAGACACCAGAAAGGAAAGAGTCTCTTAGAGTAGAAATCCTGGTCTGAGGCCATTAGCTTTGCAAGTACAGAAACTGATCTTACCCAGGCATTGGTTTGGACTAAAGTGGACTGACACACCAATCACACTCACAAAAGACTGATGCATAAACCAAAAATACCAGTATCTTTATTTGCCATGAGAACTATAACTGCCAAATTGAATGAATATTTAAATTCTCTAAGGTGACAGATGTGTTAATTAACTGGATAGTGGTAATCATTTCACAATGCATCTGTAATTATTATTAAATACATTAAAATATCACGTTGTACCCCTTCAATATATACAAATTTTACTTGTCAGCTATATCTTGATAAAAGTTGAAATGACAAATTAATTAATTTGCTGACAGTGCATTTTCTCCTTATTGAAAATATGCAGGAAGCTGAACTAAAGTTGCAACGTTGTTTGGTGAACACTGAAACGCAGCATAGAACTAAGAATTTAGACTCTGACAAATTTACTTCAAATCCCAAATATGTGGCCTATGGCAAGTTTCTTAACCCCCCCGAACTGCAGTTTCTACATCTTTAAAGTAAACCAATGCAAAATACAGATGATGTATTAACAGAACTATACACTTGAAACCTATGTAACTTTATTAACCACGTCGCCCCAATAAATTTAGTTTTAAAAGGTCAGCTTTGTGCTCAGCACACTTTAAATAATATTCAGACCTTATCTAGGGAATCTAATATTCAACTACTAACTTAATTCCTCCCTTTACTACAACTTCCTTTGTAACGCTATAAACATGAAGAGAGTAAACACAAATGATCAAAGGTTGCTAAAAAGAGAGAAATGATAATAAATGCAAATCACAGAGTCACTGCACAGGGTTGTTACTCAAGAGAATCCAGTGGTTAGTACGTGGCTAGTGCGTAGCCAGTGTTAGCCATTCTTATTACTCTGACTTTTTCTTTGAGTCAGAGCAAGGGCTATGGATTGGTCAAACGTCATGCCCAGTATTTTCTAGTTACGTGGTCCCTGGTGTATCCTCACTGTGGCTGCTATGGAAAATAAAGATGTTTGAGTCTCTAATCAAGACAGCTTCTTCTCTGAACAGAACTAGAAACAAACTCAAGTGTAGTTTCAGGGGCAAACTAAGGATTTGACACTTTCTACTTCATTTTGCAATATATGAATCTAATATACGAATATAAGAAGGCCCTGTTAGAGTAAAGGAGGAGTCAGGAGCTGGAATATGCAGGCTAAAACTTAGATTTTTAAATCCAGAAGAAGAGGTTCAAACTAGGTGGAGAAGTATTAATACCTGTAAGTGAGGAGCATCAAGTAATTCCCAGCCATGCTGGAGGGAATTGGAGCAGTATTTTATGAATTTCCTATAGCCTTTTCTTTGGAAAAGCGGGGAAGATTTTAAAAGGCCAAAATGGACTAGACTATGATGAAATAGTCTTGCCCCATCACTTTTTCTTTTCTTCACGCAAGGTCAAAGGCATTTTTGTTCTGTTGCTCACTTGTCAGAACTGCCTTTCAGAAATTACACCCTGGTCAACTTGTCAGAATTCTGGGTCTCCCAAAACTTCCATACGGGCTTCTTTCTGGATGGCTGCTTGGATTAACACGACCAATTATATCTATCATACTTTTCCTTTTATTGTTCTTCAAGACAAAATTGTTCTTAATTCTTCTTTCACCCATTATTTTGTAAAATAATCTTTTAATTACAAAGATAATATGTTCTAGTAAAAATATGAGTAATACAAAAGGTGGCACCCACAACCTTTTAACCCAGAGTTACTTCTCAGAAGTAAATACTATTGACCTTTAGCATGTTCTTTACTCACATACAGTGTTCTTACTCATATACAAACATTTATGGTTTAATTTTACAAAAATGGAATTATAAGCATATATGTTGTGCTGAAATGTTACCTTTTTTAAAATTATTTTTAAATTAATTATACTGTGTTTTCCCGAAAATAAGACCTAGCCAGACAATCAGCTCTAATGTGTCTTTTGGAGCAAAAATTAATATAAGACCCAGTCTTATAGTACATAATACAACTTTCTCCTGGCGGTGATGGCACTTGACCGCTATGTGGCCATCAGCCACCCCCTCCATTACGCCATGGCCATGAACTCCCAACGCTGTGTCCTGTTGGTGGCTGGGTCATGGGTGGTCACTACCTTCCATGCCCTAGTGCACACCCTCCTAATGACCAGGCTTTCCTTCTGTGGCTCCAATATCATCCCCCATTTCTTCTGTGATCTGGTCCCACTCCTGAAGCTGGCCTGCTCCAGTACTTATGTCAATGGCCTGATGCTCATCCTGGTGGGAGGAACACTGCTCATTGGACCCTTTGTCTGCATCCTTACGTCTTACTGTTACATTGCGCTGGCTATCATAAGAATCGATTCTCCAAAGGGTAAGCAAAGGGCCTTCTCCAACTGCACCTCCCACCTCTCTGTGGTCGCTCTGTTTTACAGCACAGCTATTGGGGTCTATTTATGTCCTCCATCCTCCTCCTCTGGTGGAAAGGACAGAGTCTTCTCAGTGATGTACACAGTGGTGACCCCCATGCTGAATCCTTTCATCTACAGCCTGAGAAACAGGGACATGAAGGGGGCTCTGGGAAAATTACTCAGAGGGAAAACACTCTCTCTCAGCACTTTCAGGACCTGACTCCAAGACTCGGAGCTGAGAGTCGAAAATTGGCCTCCTGAGAGCGCAACCACTGTAGCTTGAACCTGAGACTCCGCTTTTTCTCCTGTTTATATTTCAAAGTACAGAATTGACACCTGAGGACAGGGAAGGGACCAGTGATGTCAGTAACCCCCAATCATCTTTGTGAAGTGCCCATGTTCTAAGTAATTTACGGCCCACTCTCACAATGGTTCTTGTTAATGTTAATGAATGCCTATGAAAGTCCATGGGTGGGAGCTTGCATACATATAAAATGGAAATGAAATCCCAAGTTTTTGTTTAGCTCAAGTTATAAAGGAAGAGACCTCTAAACCAAGAATACAGGATTCATCATGTCTGGCAGAATGAAATACAAAGGAACTTATCTGATACTTTATACTTAAATAGATAGTGTTCTTTCTATAGAAGAAGAATGGAGCTTTAAGTCCTGCATTCCAGTGCTGGCTTTGCCATTAATGAACTGTGACAGCTGGATAGTCACTTAATGTCTCTGAGCCTCGGTTTCCCCATTTGTAAATTAAAGTAACTGGATTATGTTAGCCTAAGCACCCCCTACACATATACCTGAGTTCTAATAATATTTATTGTTATAATGACTGGATCTCAAGACTTGAGACATAGGTTACAAGTCGGAATCAAAAATCTACCATGTTCTTACTGTGAAACTTGAGGAACATTCTTTGTCTCTGAGTTCTGGTTTCTTTACCTGTAAAACGTGAAGAACAACTACATCACAGGACTCCTCTGAATAGTAAATGTGAACTCACTTGGATCACCTAGTAAGTGCTCAATAAACAACACTTAAGTTGTTTCCATTTCTTGGCTATCATGAATAATGCTGCAATGAACATGGGGGTAACTCATGGTTACCATGAGGATCGAATGACATAAAAGCATTTGAGCACTTTAAGCGGAATGCCTGACACATAGTAAGCACTCAACATATGTAAGGCTATTATTATTGCCAACTATGTGCATTCAATTATATCTGTGTCCATATATATTTCAGATTTTTGAGTGCTGACTGATATGAGAGCTGATAAGATGTGTCACATCTCACTTTCTAGGAAAACAAATGATTTGTGTTCCCAAAATGAACACAGCATAAGTAACAGAGAAAATACCTATCCAAGTTGGAGAGTTACGAGTCAGATCAAGAAAGAAAACATTAAAATACTTTTTTTTTTTTTTTTTAAGATTTTATTGGGGAAGGGGAACAGGACTTTATTGGGGAACAGTGTGTACTTCCAGGACTTTTTTCCCAAGTCAAGTTGTTGTCCTTTTAATCTTAGTTGTGGAGGGTGCGGTTCAGCTTCAAGTTTTTGTCCTTTCAGTCTTAGTTGTGGAGGGCGCAGCTCAGCTCCAGGTCCAGTTACCGTTGCTAGTTGCAGGGAGCGCAGCCCACCATCCCTTGCGGGACTCAAGGAATCAAACTGGCAACTTTGTGGTTGAGAGCCCATGCTCCAACCAATTGAGCCATCCGGGAGCTCAGTGGCACCTCAGCTCAAGGTGCCGTGTTCAATCTTAGTTGCAGGGGGCAGAGCCCACCATCCCTTGCGGGACTCAAAGAGTTGAACTGGCAACCTTGTGGTTGAGAGCCCACTGGCCATGTGGGAATCGAACCGGCAGCCTTCGGAGTTAGGAGCATGGAGATCCAACCACCTGAGCCACTGGGCCAGCCCCGTAAAACACTATTTTTAACCAAAATATAACCCATACAAATCAATAATAAAAATACAACAACCACATAGAAAAAATGGGCAAGCATGTAGTTGGAAAATTCAAAGAAGAAAAAAGTAAAATGGTCAAAAAAATTGCCCCCAGCAATTAAGAAAATAAAAAGTAAAACTATCATAAAATATTGTTTCTTTTTCCCTCATTAGACTGGAAAACAATAAAGTGTTTGCAAACAGCTATGGAAAAGGGCCCTGTCATATGCCCTTGAAGGGCTGTATAAACTGGTTTATAAATTGGCGGGCAATCTTGTGGTACCAATTGATTTGAAAATGCACACGTACTTCCATCTAGTATTTCCATTTCTAGAAAAAATATGTGTACACAAAAATGCCTGTAAAAGGATATCCATGTAGTGTTGCCTTTGTCATAGTAACCCCTCCAAAAAAAAAAAAAAAAAAAGGAGATAAGTAAGTGGGATGAGTAGGGAGATGTTTATAACTTCTGGTACATCTAACAACCCACAAAATACTTTAAAAGTAATACAGTAGGTCTGATGGTGACATAGGAGGTCCATGATATATTGATGAGAGGAACAAAGAAAGCTCCAGAACAAGTGATCTCATTTTTGTAAAAACAAAATTGTACATATAAATATGTGCATAGGAAAGTGTCTGAATCAGTACATGTCAAAACATTTAAAAAACATTAACACAATTACCCCTGAAGAGGAATAGCGAAAATGAGAAACAAACTCTCAATTTTCAATGAATATATGTTTCACTGCTAAATATTTTTTAAAAATAAGTGTGTGTCACTTAAAAGAAATGTAAAACAAGAAGCTACATCTTCCAGGACTCAGGGCAAGAAGAAACCCCATTCATGCCTTGACCATATCTAAGTTTTCATGGGCTTTCTTCTCAGTCAAATTTTGGAGCACATGACAGAGAACTCCAAGTCCAGGCTAATTTCCCAGGTCCTGGTCACTCTCCTGGGATCAGCTGAGCTGCCAAGCCGCAGCCAGTCACTCATGCTAACATTGAAAGCACCACCTCATGGGCCCCACTCCCAGAGAAGGCAGCAAGTTTAGCCATTGACACACTTGGGAGACTGTGCTGGGGGAAACCATGGAATTCATACAGAAACACATGATAAAACCTCCCAGCAGCTTTCCCAGACATGAAGAAGCTCCCTCAGGAGTCTGGCTGCCCTGCCATTCAACCCCTTCCTGATGTCTTTCTTGCTCCTGTGCTGGGCAACTTCCTCTTTCTCCCTTGAGTGGACTGCCCTGTGCTGCTATCAAAAGAAGACACGATGACACGTGCCAGCTGAGGGAGGATGGAAGTGCCAAGCCCAACCCACTGCAGTCCACTCCGGGGTTCACAGTAAGGTATCTGCCCTTAGGGCTATACACCCACATAGCAGTTCCTGAGCACCTCAGACAAGTGGGACTATATCAAACTAAAAAGCATCTGACAGGGAAAGAAACAACAAAATGAAAAGAAAACTTATGGCATGTGAGAAGATATTTGCAAACCACACATTTGATAAGTGATTACTATCCAAAAATATAAGGAACTCATACGACTCAATAGCAAAACAAAAAACATAATTCTATTAAAAAATGGGAAAGGACTTCATTAGACATATTTCCAAAGAAGACATATAAGTCGCCAATAAGTATATGAAACGGTGTTCAACACCACTAATAATCAGGGAAATGCAAATCAAAACCACAACGAGATATCACCTCACACCTGTTAGAATGGCTGCTATTAAAAAGACAAGAAGTAACAGGGAGGACAAGGATGTGGAGAAATTTGAGCCCTTTTAGCACTGTTGGGAATGTAAAATGGCACAGCTGCTATGGAAAACAGTATGGAAGTACCTCAAAAAATTAAAAATAGAATATCACATGATCCAGCAATTCCACTTCTATGTATACACCAGAAGAATGAAATTATTGCCTAGAAAAGCTATCTGCACTCCCATGTTCATTGTAGCATTATGCACAATAGTCAAAACACAGTAACAACCTAAGTATCCACGAATGGATAAATAGATTTTTAAAAATGAGATATAGATATAATGAAATATTATTCATCCTTAAAATAGAAGGATATCATGTCATTTGCGACACCATGAGTTAAACTGGAAGACATTATACTAAGTGAAATAATCCAGACACAGAAAGAAAACAAAACTACATGATATCTCTTCTTTGTGGAATCTAAAAAAGCCGAATATATAAAAGCAGAGAATAGAACAGAGGTTACCAGTGGCAAGGAGTTGTGGGAAATGAGGAGATGTTGGTCAAAGGATACAAAGTTACAGTTATATAGGATGAATAAATCTAGAGATCTAACGTACAATATGATGACTATAGTTAGTAGTATTGTAGTAAATACTGGAAATTTGCTAAGAGATTAGATTCCAGGTGCTCCTACCACATGCCAAAAAATGGTAACCATGTGAGGAGATGAAATGTTAATTAGCTAGACTATAATAATCATGTCACTATGTATGTGTATATCAAATCATTTTGTAACCTTAAATATATAAAATTTTTATTTGAAAAATTTTAAGAAAATGAGAAAATTCTCTGTTATTTCTCCCTTGCTCTTTGATGACTTCAGCATCTGATTCTCTAACTCTCTCCACCACTATTTAGTTAATTTTGGAAATATTAATATCTATATAAATGGTTTACCTTACTAACAACTTGGATTCTCAATTCCTGACCTGTTTAGCGTCAATAATCTTTTACTTCACCCCATTTCAGCCATCCACTCATCTGGTCGTATCTTAGACCTGGCCATTACAAATAATTGCACCATTGGTGAAATCTCAATTTGAAACTTTTCAGTTCCTATTGACGTCTCCTCTTTCACCTTATTTAATTTAGTTCTCCAACACCAACAATTCTCTGAAATTACTGAGCTCTAGGATCTCTTGAAATTGTTTTTCATTATCTATAACCTAATTTATGCCCTTCATTCCCAGATTAACAAGAATACACTTTATGGGCCAGAATTTTAACCACCTTCTTATAAACATCCTTAATCCTTCTGCCCCTTTTGGTTGCCCCTGGCAAAGGCCCAGCCCTAGGAAAACGCATCATTTTACTTATTCATGACTGTGCTCGATCACCTGAACACTGTTGGAGAATATCGCCCAACCATGTTGAAATGACTAACATTAAACCTATAAATGAAATACCTAAATGGGCACTCAGTGTTGGCAGAGATGAAGCTTTCCATAACATTTCCAAGTACTTCACTTTCCCGTACTCTAGCATATCTCACATAATTTCTTTCTACAATTCTCTAAAACATTCCTGCTCCCACCGCTCTCAGTTGAAGTCTCGTCAAGTATATACCATCTTCCCATCAAATTCTCCAGCCCATCTGCATCCACGTACTCCGACTTTTTTTTTGATACAGGGGAAGAAGTGGCTCATCTCCTAGATAAAGTCATCCCCTTAACAGATGTGCATCCCCTTTCAAGGACTTTATTCTTGCAATTAATTGCTTTCTCTCTTGAATCCTGAATTTTTCATTATATGCTAGATTATTTCTATCAGCAAAGGAACGTGCTTAATGTCACTAGTCTTTACTAAAATTAGAAGAACGTTTCCCTTGACTCCTCAAGTGACACACCACTTTTTGTCTACCCTCTCAAAAACAAAATTATACTTGTGAAATATCTATCATCACAGCCTTTACTTATTCCTTGCAATCTTAGCATAAAATGACTATAATTGTAATTTCCCCTTAACACTTCACTTAATTGCCCTCATTGAAGTTTCCAATAATCTATATCTTGTCAAATCTAATAGTCAATTATCTGTTCTCATTAATGACTTCTCAGCTGCATGTGGGAGAGTGACCCCTCTTATATTCTGGAAATAACTCTTTTCTAGGATTCTGACATACCGATCTTACCTGCTTTCTTCCTACTAATGGCCACTTCTGTTTTCTCTGCTATCTCTTCTCCTAGACCTCTGAATGGTGGTGTGCGCAACCATCTTGGGGCTCTGTTCACAATTCTCTTTTCTATATTGTCTTACTAGGTGATTTTATAAAGCCCCATGGCTTTAAATATTATCTACATTTTGTTGTGACATTTCTATCTCAAGACAAGATCTCTCCATGAGCCTGAAGAATTATGTATTTAACTGCCTATGAAATATCTCCACTTGGAGAGAGAGCACAAAATTAACGTGGCCAAACCGAGTTGTTGATTTTGCCCTCCCCCACCATATCTGCCCTCCAGTTACACAGAGCCTTCCACATAGAAATAATGAATCCACCAATTTGAACAGTCCGTCCCTTGATTCTTCCTTTCCCCTTACATATTGGATCTAGTCTACACAGCTAGAGCTGTGTCTACACAGCTCTACTTACCATATGTCCCCAATCTGACCACCTACTCCTGGTGTCAAAGCCACTCTGAAGACTCTCTCCTCCAGTCTCTATTATCAGTGACCTACACTGTCTTTCTATATATACTCACTCATTACTCTTTAGTTTAACCCAGGTTCATTTATTGATCACTTATAATCTTTCAGTTTGACAGATACTATGGACAACAGGATAAATCACATATGGTCCCTGCTTTTATGACATTCACTGTATGACAAGGAAGGCATCGCTATACACTGAATTTCTTTGGTGCTTGCTGTGCACTGACGAGCATACTAGATATCACACATTTGATCCTCACGACAAACTCATATGGTAGAAACTATAGTACTTTCAGTCCCATATTACAGATGAGAAAACTAATGCAAAGTGACTACTCTGTTGAAGGTCTGATGGGATCTGAGTGACAACATTTGGACTTAACTCTGTATAGTTCTCTTGGACTTAAGCAGCACAGTTCTCTGGTTGTCAGAGTTGGAAAGGGAAGGGAACGGTGTCAAGGTCCAGCCAGAGTCTCTACATCTTTGATGGGGCACTGGAGTGAAGATCTGGTCTTAACTTTGTGTGTCCAGAAGCTGGACATACTGTTCTTTTGGTAGGAAGTTCTTGTTCCATGAAGTCAACTGAACTTACCTTGGATGAGAGTAAAAGTGATTAATATAATCATTGATTTTATTAATCATTAATTTTCAATGAATAATAAAATCTGCTAGTGGATGGGATTCTCATGTCTTTTCAGCTCAGGTTGTCCCCACAGCCAGATCTACATGGTGTGACAAAAAGATAACTTTTAAGGCTGCTGTATGGATAAGGATATTTTAATGAAATACTGTATTTCTTCATGAATGTGAGAAAAACGATTTAAAAGAGTATAACAGAACACATAATAAAAAGCAGAGTTTCCATAGACCAAGTTTTCCCACCTCCATGTTTAGTTTTAGCTCTTTGTTGGTTCATACCTCTATGCCTCTAAATAATATGCTGCTTGCTTATGTATCTATGTACCAGTTTTATTAGTTTTAGATAACCTTTAGGCTCTCTCCTATGAAATATGAAGTTTTATTTTGTTTGCATTATCCCCTCTTTTCTCCTCCTTTCCCCAAGTTTTTGATGATTATTTCAGTTTTCCAATTAATCATTTTCCTGTTTGTAGCTGGTATCCTCAAATCTATATTCCTTATTTCATCTACTTCAGATTCTGCTTACCTTCTTCACCCCTGAGACTGCCCAAAATTTGGAAAGCTGTATCTTCATTTGTTTATTGCCAAGATTGAAAACATATGAGTTGTAACCGTAGTTAAGTCTTCCAGGTAAAAGCTGAGAATCAGTAGACAACATTTATATTAGTATAACTATGTAAATATTTTTTACAACAGAATAAAATGACGTGCTATGGTTGCATTCATTCTTTGATGAGGCCAGTGTTCCCCTGACTAAAAGAGAATATTCCTAACACTGAGATAAAGAAGCAAAACTATTTTAAGGACATCTCTCTCGGTGCTTGCTTTACTCTGAAGATCATACATTAAGCAGGAGCTTATAAGACAAAGAAAACTTACATTTTACAATGTCTATTCTTTTGTATTTATTTCTTCCTGTATCCTTCTGTGTCCGTGGATATAGCTCAAGCTACGTACTCTTGTGACTCCATTATTCATTCAAGGCAGTGGCCACACAGAGATGTCTATATGGAGGTATAGATGAAGGTGAAAAGGAAGAAGAGATGAAAAGAAAGCGAGATGGAATAAGTCCCATGGGGAAAGGGGGATAAAATGGTCTACCAGGAGAAAAAGTGTAGCAAAGAGTGTAGATTTATCCATTAGGAGGATAAGAATGTAGTAACATAGAAAGTCCATTTTCTTCCAAGTACAGCAAAACTGCCTTTTATCCTAATTATCTGCAATAAGAGTAATAAGCAGCAGTTGTGCTCTTGTTGTCTGACTTCTTCAAGACTCAGCTCTTTATCTTTTCTATTTTCCAATATCTCAACATGGCTTCCAGCAGAGCCTGAGCTCTGTGGATCCCATTAAGGCAACTTTGAGAAATCAAGGATGCTGATGCAAGAGAGGGGAGTAATTTGTTTAGAAGAGAAATGCAGATAAACACATATACAGATTTGAACACCTCAAGACAGTAACCTACACTGAAATCTGGGAGAACAAAAACAAAAGGAAGAATCACTGAAATGAGACCAAAAAGCTTCTCAGGTTTCCCGTTTCCTACCTGGTACTTCAGGGACATACAGAGTCATGGAGAAGGGCGAGCTCTGCGGTGATAAACCCTGATCCTACTTATTCTTGCCTTTCGTTTTTGACAAAAGCACCAAGGGACATATGAGTCTTCACTGTTTCATCAATATCTAACTGTTAGAAATATACTCTATTTAATGTTGTCTTGGTCTAAATTCTACTTCTAGTTGTTCCCTGTGTCGATGAATCACAAATGTTGAATTTGAGATACATAAATCAGAACCTCTTTTTCTGTCTCAAGAATATATCATCCAAATTCTCACACAATAGATTAGGTCCTCTTGTCACACATTTCTTGTACGTGGGAACTGAAATGTCTCTCCATACCTTCCCATGAGTGCATGACTCTATACCTTAATCTTCATAACTTCACTCAAAAACCTATCTTTCCATGTTATTATTGAAAATTCTTCCATCCCACTGCCTCCCTCGACTATAATATTTGCATCTCATTCTATTTATTGGTCTTCTTGGTACAAATGTCACACTATTTTCTACAAAAGGATGGCAAGTTCTTATTTTCTATCCCCCTTCTACTTACTATTAGGGCAGAATGTAACCTTAGTCTCATCTTCTCTGTACCCGACATCATACACACAAGTCAGAAAGTCTGGGTAGAGCTCTTTGCCACATTCTCACAAAATTAGGGATTCCCTTTTTGTCCTTGTCCATAAAAGCCTTCGATAAGGCAGCTTATCGCAGTGAAACAGCCTTACTTACATGTGCTCATTCTGGGACTCTGCCAACCCCAGAAGCCTCCAATTGTGTTCAGATGAAATATTAATGAGAATGGGCTGAGCTCTTTGACCTTTCTTTATAAACTGGGACTAGCTCAGGAGTTTGCTCTTTTCTTATATGTAGATCTTACTGAGGCAAAAACCGGAGAGCTTCTAAAAACAACTGTGCCTGTAGGGAACGTTTACCTTGTTGGGAACTTCATGGTCTTGCATAATGTCAGCAGTTGAGCAAGAAGAAACCCCAAGGGGAAATCAAGTCCTGTTTCATCATCTCAAGAAACCTCTTTCCTACCTATCATTTCCATAATTATTGAGTGTTTGTTATGAATCCAAGTATCTTGGCTGACGTAGTTATGAAGCATGACGCTTTATGAGACAGCAGTCCAATTCTAACCACTGCTATGTTTCCATTCTGCTCTCCAATGACTATCTCATTTCTTGCCCTCACCCAGTTGGAGCCATTTGCTGGATTTCATCTAGCCATTTTGCTTATCTGTTTTAGAACTATTGTCCTCAGAATAGTTGATTTAAACAAGTCTTTGAGTATAAAAGAAACAGCAGGAGGTGGAGCACCACATTGAAAAATCTGAGATTATATGCAAATTGGAGAGATTCTTGGTCTCATTTTAAAATATAGTAATAATGATATGTAGCTTATTGATATAGGTTATGCATTGTGGAATTGATCACAAATTGAATATATGCCAGTATTTTCCATCACTGACCTGCACAGAAGAAATTCAGTCACATGCTAGAAAACCGAACTACTAATTGGTAAATATGATCAAAATTCAGTGGAAACAGAAAGAGAGTCTAATCAATCAAAATATAATAAATGTCTTCAAAAAAATGTACTACACTTATTCTTGTTTGCAGAGGATCTATTTGACTTTTCTAACAGCCCTACTTGCTTTGGGGAAGTGACTTCTTCCCCAGTGGTTACAGGTTGACAGCACTGTCAAATGCTCTCCTACCCCAGAATTTGAGGTAGGAGATAAAGGGACTGAAAATGGTTGGATGTGATTCATTTCAACCAGTCTCCTTCTAAGCAGGCAGTCCTGGATTTTAGACTGGTTTTTTTTTCCCCTCCACCTGACTCCTTACCCCTGCCTATACACATGCACCTCTGCTTTAACTACTGCTCTAATGAATAGATCTAGACATTGATTAGCAACAGCTGCAAATGGCACCAAAAAGGTAACATAACAAGACAGTATGTCTCCTACTGATGAAGAACACATCACCCCCTGTGAAGTAGTCTACCCTTTCCAAAAGTCAGACATTAATCTTATCAAGCTTCTACATTCAACTTCAAACTTATGGAAAACACACAGTACAGAGGAAGTTGTTGAACTACAATTAGTGACAAAATCAGACAAATCCGACTGTAGGGAATTCCACAGGAAAATTACACAATGTCTTCCACAAATAAGCTGTTAGAGCTAATAAATGAATAGAGCTAATAAGCGTTAGAAGTTGCAGAATAAAAGACCAACAAGAAAAATAAACTATATTTTATATGTATTAGCAATGAATAATCTGCAAGGGAATTTAGAAAGTAATTTCATTTACAATAGCATCAAAAATAATAAAATACTGTAGAATAAATTTAGAGAGGCGGAAGACCTGTATACACTGAAAACTATAAAACATGGCTGAAAGAAATTAAAGAATACCTAGATAAATGGAACTATAGCCCAAGTAATGGATTGGGAGACTTAATATTGTTCAAATGGCAAGTCTCCACAAATTGATCTACAGATTCAGTGCAACCTCTATCAAAATCCCAATGGACTATTCTGTAGAAATAGAAAAGGCAATCCTAACATTCATACGGAATTGCAAGGAACCATGAGTACCCAAAATAATCTTAGGGGGGAAAAAAAAGAAAAACAATGGTGGAGGACTCATGCTCCCATATTTCAAAACTTATCACAAAACTACAACCAAAGAATGGGGAATTTGCAAAAAGACAGACATATAGATAAACAGAATATAACTGAGAGTCCAGAAATAAACCCATTTATCTTTGTCAATTTGATTTTGACAGGAGAATGAAGAATACTCAATGAGGAAATGATAGTCTCTTCAAAAAATAGTGCTGGAAAAATTGGATAACCATATATTAAAAATGAAATTGAACCCATATCTTATACCATATACAAAAATTAGCTCGAAATGGATTAAAGACAAACATAGACCTGATACTATAAAACTCCTAGAAGAAAACATAAGGGAAGAGCTCCTTGACATTGGTCTGGGCAATGAATTTCTGTACATAACACTAAAAGCACAACCAACAAAAGCCAAAAATCAAGTGGGACTACTTCAAACTAAGAAGCTTCTACATAGCAAAAGAAAATGAAAAGATGACCTATGAAATGGTAATAATACAATGGAATGTTTTTCAGCCATGAAAAAGGAGGAAATCCTTCCATTTGAGAAAACATGGATGGACCTTGAGGACATTATGCTAAGTGAGATAAGTCAGACAGAGGAAGATAAATACTGTATGATATCATTTCCATGTGGAATCTAAAAGAGCTGAACTCATAGCAGCAGAGAGAAGAATGGTGGTTACCAGGGGCTGGAGTTTGGGGGAATTGGAGAGATGGTTTAAGGGTACAAATCTGCAACTATAGATAAATAAGTCCTAGAGATCTAACGCACAGCATAGTGATTACAGACAACAACACTGTATTATCAACTTCAAACTTGTTAACAGACTAGATCTTAATTTTTCCCACCATATAAGAGAAATGATAATATACTTGTATGACATGATAAAGGTGTTAACATTTAGGTGGTAACCATATTACAATATATAAATGTATCAAATCAACACATTGTATACCTTAAACTTACACACTATTATATGTCAATTATATCTCACTAAATATTTCAAAAACTATCAGTGTAAATCTCTTAAGAGCTAACAAGATAGAGACCAATGTCCAGCTCCCAAAAGCTAAGAACAGCCAATTTGTTTTCTCCCTTCTTAAAACGGTTCACGGATCCTTGTTTTATGCAATAAAATACTTAGTTTGCAGTTTTCTATATATTTTACTTGAAAAATTTTTTTTAGCATTTTTATTTATTTATTTATTTATTTTTTAAATTTATTGGGGTGACAATTATTAGTAAAATTACATAGATTTCAGGTATACAATTCTGTATTACATCATCTATAAATCCCATGGTGTGTTCACCACCCAGAGTCAGTTTTCCTTCCATCACCATATATTTGATCCCCCTTACCCTCATCTCCCACCCCCCACCCCCTTGAAAATTTTAAATTAAAAGATATAAAATAAAATTCACACCTCAGAACGAGATGCTCACATGCTGAGAGGTCCAAGAAAACTGGGGCTAACATATGGAATAGCAGAATCACACAGGCTTCTGGGCATATATTTGCTCACTGAATGGAGCAGGTATGAAATTGTCCTCCCCACTTACCTAAACTGTTCTCTTCTGCTAACTTTCTGATGTAGACCAACACACCCCACAAGCAAGCACACTAAACTAAATGTGACTATAAGTAACTCTACCATCTCAGCTTTAGTTCAGAATTTCACAATGATATTTTCACAGTTATTCAAAACTCTGGAATTAAACACCCCAGGCCCAGTGACTGATTGGATAACTGAAGATAAATGGCCTTAGGGAGGGGCCCCAGAGACTGGCTGACGAGGAAGCCCTGAGCCGATATAGCATCAGTGTGGAACGTTCTCAGCTCTGTCAGAGCACACCAACAAGAGCTGAGTCTAGACTTCCTAAGTTGTCGGAGCCACCCCTCGCTCTTCTCTCTCCCAAACCATCCATGCTCAAAGCTGCCCTCTTCTCTCCTGCCTAACCAATATGGCTCTGAAGCCAGCTAATGAGGAGTCCACCCTCCTCTATCCAAGCCGCTGGCAGAGACCACGCTTGACATCCTTGCTGCAGAAGCTGCATACAAAATGGCTGGCCAAAGGCATAATGGCAGTGTACGTCACAGCAGCCACCATGCCCTGATCAGAGAGTTCTGGGAAGGAGGTGGAAGTAGACCCAAATGATGGTGTCACAGAGGAAGCCAGCCGTGGTGAAGTGGGATCCACAGCTGGAGACCATACAGCAGTGACCAGCAGCTGAAGGCCAACGTAGGATGGTGGCCCCAGTGTGGACACAGGAGAGTACAGTGAGGACACGGAGGTTTGGCATGAGGAAGCCACCCTCGAGGAATATGGCCAGCTCATTGGAATGTATGTCAGAGCAAGAGGCTCACAGGAGAGGTCAGTCGTCACAGAAGAAGTGGGGAAGGTTAGCGCTGTCCTTGGCATCCCCAGATCAGTAAAGAGGCAAGAGGAGCCCCACGGGCAGCATGGGGGGCACTATGGACACCACTCAGCTCAAGGCCAGCAAGTGGGCACAGAGTTGGTGATTCATCACTGAATGGTAGTGCAGAGGGTCACAGATGGCCAGGGAGCAAGCCAGAGCCATAACAGACCTAACACGTGTATCTGAAACTCCAAACACATAGAATAAAAAGAAGTGGGCCAAGCAGCGGGCAGCAGGAATGGCTGGGTAATTAGAGACCATAGGGGCCAGCACTGGGACAGAGTGACTGGACATCCTTACGTCATGGAGAGACCGCAAGTGGGCAGTACACAGGGGAGTGGAGCCTGGAATCCCAGGGTGAGCAGCAACAGAGTCACGGCCCCTGGTATGACGGTCAGGTAAACAGCCAGGAACACGAGAAAGACGAGACTGAGGAAGACTCTACCTCTTGAGAAGACAACGAGCAAGAAGACTGGAGAACGTGAAGCATTAGGGGCACAGCCCATGATGAGTGACAATAAGCCTGTAAGGATTAAAATTTTACATATAAAGTGCTGAGTGCAGGGCCTAGGATATAGCAAAAGGTTCAAATGATAATTGCTCTTGCGGCTTCCACTGCTACGATCATTGTAGGTATTACAATCAAAGCGAATTCAGGTTTTTCAGACGTTGCTAGGATGCACTGTTTGTATGTAGCCCAGTTCCCCCATTTGACAATGTGCTCCTGGAAGGAAGGGGCAGAAAGAGGTGATGATCTCACCTCTGTATCCAACGCCCTAACATGATGCCCGGCAGAAAGCAAGCTCTCAAGAGTGGCTGGATGAATGGCCAGTGAGTAACCGTCCTCTTCTCATTAACTCTAATTGCCTGACCCTACTGAACTGCCGTGTCTTGCCTATCATTCTCTGGCTTACCAAGAGTAAATATTTATGGGATTAATGCATTATTCTATCCCTGTTTCCTTTGTTTTCACAATCAATTAGCTAATCCATGCTCTCATCTCTCTACAAGGCTAATTATACATTTCTAATCTGGGGATCAGTTTATTATTAATGTTTTTTATAACAATAAAATGTACTCCCATGAACATATATGGTGCCTGAATCTTGGGAATACACATGACACGGAACAGACAGGATACAGCTCAGCCAAGGAAGGAAGGGTGTGGCGAGGACTCAGGCCCAGCCCTGGCAGCAGGGACTTCTTCACGGTGCAGAGGCTGATTCATGTTTAGAAACCTAATTAACAAATTCACAAGGCCTCATTTGTAATTTTTGGAGAAAGACCCAGAAAAGTAGAAAAATATTTTAAACCAAAGACTTCTTTTTGAGTTTAGTTACATAGCCAACAGTGAACAAAAAAATGCACTTTACAATTATCTCCTTTCCTAGACATGTTTTATGGCTTTCTACAATTATCTAAAACCAATTTTCACCTTAGGTGAGTGATAGAAAAACAATTTGAGAGCAACAGAATTTTATCCTAGCATTAAGTGGAAGGAAAATGCAACAAAGGAAAACTACATTTATGATAAGCTTATTTAAGTTTAATTTACACTGGGACCCTCATTCCCATTTGATTACATAGTTACCAAAAGGTCTTTGTTTAGTTTTGTGTTGTTTGCTTTTTTTCTGTCATAGACTAAGATATTTTACAGACCAATGTCTGTAAAAAATTGTTTAGGTTCAAATGATAAGCTTCATAATCTCCCTTTGATTAGAGACAATTATCTCCCTACAGGAAAATTCTTCTGAGTTTACTTTTTCATTCTGAAAGAGTATTAGCATGTTTCCACATTTTTCCTTTGATATTTTATTTTGTCTTAATATGACTGATCAAATTGCAATCATTAAGAATTTTTGTGTACTTTTTTCCATCCTTCCTTTAGAACTCTGACAGATACGAATTTTGTCCCAGTATTTATTCTTCCTGATGTATTTTCCCTTTTATCAATACATAATGTCTTTATTTCCTGTAACAATTTTTTTACTTAGTCTGTCTTGTCTGGTATTAGCACAGCCACCTCAGCTGTCTTTTGGTTACTATTTTCATTTCATTACTATATATTTTCCAGTCTTTCACTTTTTCAAAAATTGAGGTTACTGTGGTTTATAACATGATATAAGATTCAGGTACACAATATAATTTGACATTTGTGTACGCTAGAGTGTATCACCATGGAAGGTCTAGCTTCCATCTGTCACCATACAATTGACCCCCCATTTACCCATTTCACCCTCCCCCTTCCTCTCTGGTAACCACCAATCTGTTCTCTGTATCTATGAGTTTGTTTTGTTTAGTCAGATATATATATATATATATATATATATATATATATATATATATATATATATATATATTCCACATGAATGAAATCATATGGTATTTATCTTTCTCCATTTGACTTATTTCATTTAGCATAATACCCTCAAGTTTCTTTCATGTTGCCACAAGTGGCAAGATTTCATCTTTTTTATGGCTAAGTAGCATTCTGCTGTATACAGACACCACATCTTCTTTGTCCATTTATCCATGAATGGACACTGAGGTTGTTTCCGTGTCTTGGCTATTGCAAACAATGCAGCTGTGAACATGGGAAAGTATGTATCTTTTTGAATTAATGTTTTCACATTCTTCTGATAAATGCCTAGAAGTGGAACAGTTGGATCATTTGGTAGTTCTGTTCTTCATTTTTTGAGGAATCTTCATACTGTCTTCTATAGTAGTTACACCAACTTACAGTCTCACCAAAAGTGTATGATGACTCCCTTTTCTTTACATCCTCGCCAGCACTTGTTATTTCTTGTATTTTTGATAATAATCATTCTAATGGGTGTTAGGTGATATTGCATTGCTGTTTTTATGTGCATTTCCCTAATAATTAGTGATGTTTAACATCTTTTCATGTGCCTGTTAGCCAACTGTATGACTTCCTTGGGAAAATGTCTATTCAGATACTTTGCCTATTTCTTAATTAGATTGTTCAGGATTGGTTTTTTGGTTGTTATTTTTTTTTTGTCATTGTTGTTGTTGAAATGTATGAGTTCCTTATATTTTTGGTATATTACCCCCTTATCATGTGTATGATTTGCAAATCTCTTTTCCTATTAGGTAGGTTGCCTTTCCTTTTGTTGTTGGTTGCCTTTGCTGTGCAGTAGTGTTTTACTTTGATGTAGTCCCATTTGTTCATTTTTGTTTTGTTCCCCTTGCTACTGGAGTCAAATCCACAAAAACATCACTAAGACTGATGTCAAAAAGCTTAGTGCCTATTTTTTTTCTATACATTTTATGGTCTCAGGTCTTACATTGAAGTCTTTAATCCATTTTCAGTTAATTTTGGGGTATGGTGTAATATAACTAGTCTAGTTTCATTCTTTTGCATGCGGCTGCCCAGTTTTCCCAACGCCATTTATTGAAGACACTTTCTTTTGTCTATTGTATGTTCATGGCTCCTTTGTTGTAAATTACCTGTCCATATATGCATGGATTTATTTCTGGGTTCTCAATTCTGTTCCATTGGTCTGTGTGTCTGTTTTTCTGCCATATCATGCTGTTTTAATACTATAGCTTTGCAGTATAGTTTGAAATCAGGGAGTGTGATACCTTTGACTTTATTCTTTTTTCTCAGGATTGTTTTGGCTATTCAGGGTCTTTTGTGGTTCCATACAAAGAATTGAATATGTTTGGTACCATTATATATAGCTATATATAGAGATATATATAGATATACACATATGTATAGATATAGACATATATTCTTAGTGGTTACTCTGGGGATTACTAACATCTTATACTTATTACAATCTAATTTGAATTAATACCAATATCCCCCTATTTAGAACTATTCAGTGACAACAGTAATTAGAAAACAGCACATTATTTTGATGATGGTTAAACCTACTTCTTCCATTGTAGTTGGTGTTTTCTTCTCTAGAAAAACAATTTAATTTTCTTTAGAATTAAATCCTACAAATTATACCTTCTAATTAGATTTCTCGGGTGAAACAGTGACTAGCAGAATGAGTGTTAATTATAATGACTTGGTGATTGTTATTCAGCAGGTCTCTTCTTTAACAGAAATAGGAGGATAAAAATGAATGTCTTACTTTTTTATATATTCCAGTATCATAAAAATAAGTATAGAATTTCAGGATGGAAATTAACGAAATAAAAAATAGATGAAATAACTTTAGAACGAAAGAACTAAGGGAATGATAGTTACTGTCTTCTAACATTTTTAAATACATTGCTTAGGCAGTTAGCTTAAACAATGTGTAGGTCAACTTCATAAATATTAAGCAACCTCTGCACTATACGCTGGTGTGAGGTGCTATGGGATCCTAATCTGTAAGACACAAAGAGCAAAATAACGTGTCTTTTCTTCAGTGCTACACGTCCAAGTGAATGACAGGGTGTAGTTCATGGTAAACATATAACAAATATTATGGACTGATTGGGACACACATAGATGAACTGAACATTATTCTCTACTTCAGTGACTCCAAGTTATTGTATTTAATTTAAAATTCCATCAATTAATAGAGACAGTGGAAATGTAATGGCTGTTTGCGCTATCAGAGGGGTAGTAAATAGGGGGAGGGGGTTATCACTGTGTGAGGGATATAAATGATAAATGTCTAACTATTACATTGTTTTTGTACACCTGAAACTAATAAAAAAATAAAAAGTAAATAACAAAAATTAAAAAAAAATTAAATTCCATCAATTGTAAGATGCATTATTTTTTTTTTAAGTTTACTGGGGTGACAATTGTTAGTAAAATTACATAGATTTCAGGTGTACAATTCTGTATCACATCATCTATAAATCCCATTGTGTGTTCACCACCCAGAGTCAGTTCTCCTTCCATCACCATATATTTGATCCCCCTTACCCTCATCTCCCACCCCCCACCCCCCTTACCCTCTGATAACCACTAAACTATTGTCTGTGTCTATAAGTTTCTGTTTCTCATTTGTTTGTCTTGTTCTTTTGTTGTTTTTGGTTTATATACCACATGTCAATGAAATCATATGGTTGTCTGCTTTTTCTGTCTGACTTATTTCGCTTAGCATTATACTCTCAAGATCCATCCATATTGTCACAAATGGTCCTATTTCATCTTTTCTTACCGCCGAATAGTATTCCATTGTGTATATATACCACAACTTCTTTATCCATTCATCTATCGAAAGACATTTTGGTTGTTTCCGTGTCTTGATATGCATTATTTTAATGCACCATTAAGAAAATAATGCTGCCATTATTTGTGATATGTCATAGATTTAAATGCATCTCACTATGAGATGTTAAAATGTGGAAAAATCTGAGTCTCAGAATCAATGAAATATGGTAGCTGGATCATAGAAAAAATAGAGAGAGCACAGTTTTTGGAATCAGGCCTGGATTTGAATCAGTGCTCCAAAGAAAAGTAGTTCTTGTGCTAAAAGTATATGCTTTCAAGTTTAATCTGGCAAAGAAAAAAGTAAGGTAAAATTTTGGCTCCATTAGTCATTTAAAAGCTGTTCCTTAGCATAAAATTTTAACTTTGTCAGAACAAAACAGAGAGGTCTTTTAGTGTAGTGGTTCAACTACATGGTTTGGCTTCAGACTGCCTTTGGTTCAAGTTATGTTTTTCCAGTTACCTTATTTTTCTAAGTCACTATAAAAATGAAGACAATAAGAACATATGTTATGAGGTGGTTGTGTGGCTTTATGTGAAAAAAAAAAAAGCTTATAAATCACTGAGTACATAAACATTAGTTTCTTTCCTTTAAGTGAGAAATTATGTGACAATGAATATGATTTGTGTTTAATGGCAATTCATATAGGAAGGGATCAGCGAAGACAGATACTTCATTCCATTAGTTAGTTCATCAAAGAATGCTTCTTGTAAGAAGCTGCATTTGAGCGTGGAGACTGGAGTGAAGGGAGAAGTGTAAGAAAGCCGGGTGGGTTAATTGTAAAATGGGATCAGAAATCACCAAGTGCCAGGAAACGGGCAGCATGTATTTGACAGGCAAGTGGGGACCCTGATGTATGGATTCTGTGTGCTTTCAGAATGGCTGGTGAGAAAGTGGGGAATATCTGATCTCAGAGAGATAATTAGTCCTCACTGGACAATAAATAAGAGCGCTAACTGATGTTCATATTAAATGCTGAATTTTTGCATCTATACTCTAAAGTTGAATCTTCCTTTACCCCAGTTCACTTGTGAGTCTCAGATCCCTGATCTTAGAATATAAATTATCAGCCAAAGAGCAGGGAAGTCTGAGAGAGAATTCTGTCACACAAGTTCATTTCCTCTCTCTCACTTTCCCTAACTCCATCTTTCTTTTCCCTATAACTGTTTCTATTCAATTCAATGTTCTTTAAATGACTTTCTTACTTCCACTGTAAATGACGTGGAAAGAAGCACCTAGACTTAAAAAGATGGTTATTCATCAACTACAAGCTTGGTGAGAGAGCTACCTCATAATTATTTAGATGTGGGTCAGCCATCGGTAATCCTTAATCAGAAGCTGAACTGAACCTGATTCAAAGACTACATCGGTGGCTCTGTGAAAATCAAGCTCTCCATCCTAATTCTCTCATATTCTCTTTCTCTCTCTCTCTCTCTCTCTCTCTCTCTCTCTCTCTCTCTCTCTCTCTCTCTCTCTGTCTCTCTCCCCCTCCCCCTCCCTTTTTCCCCCCTCCTTGTATCTGTTTCTTTAGATCTCTATCTCAAAGATTTAAAAAGAACAAGTTAAAGCCACGTTTGGCTCTGAGTTTTCCATATTCAGGAAGAAAAACATTGGAGTAAATGCTCTATTAATAACTGCTCAGTGTAAGAACCAGATGGAAAGATGCATGTCCCAGATGACACAAGAACAATTAATTGACAGTGTTGTTTATCGCGTAGGTGCATACAAGTCCATGGAAATGTGCAACCTGACAAGACTTCCTGAGTTCATCCTCTTGGGACTCTCCCCTCGTCCTGAGGACCAGAAGCCACTCTTTGTCCTCTTTCTTATCATGTACCTGGTCACCTTGACAGGAAATCTTCTCATCATCTTGGCTATCTGCTCTGATCCTCAACTCCAAAACCCCATGTATTTCTTCCTGAGCATCTTGTCTTTTGCTGACATTTGCTATACAACAGTCATAGTCCCCAAAATGTTAGTGAACTTCTTATCAGAGACAAAGACCATATCCTATGCTGAATGTCTGGCTCAGATGTATTTCTTCCTGGTCTTTGGAAACATAGACAGTTATCTCCTGGCAGCTATGGCCATTGACCGCTACGTAGCCATTTGTAACCCTTTCCATTATGTCACTATTATGAACCACAGGCGCTGTATGTTGCTACTGGCCTTCTCTATAGCTTTCCCTTGTCTCCACTCCCTCCTATATGTCCTCCTGGTGAATCGACTCACCTTTTGTGCATCAAATGTTATCCATCACTTTTTTTGTGATGTCAACCCTGTCCTGAAATTGGCCTGCTCTTCTATCTTTGTCAATGAAGTTGTGGCCATGACAGAAGGGCTGGCCTCTGTGATGGCCCCTTTTGCCTGCATCATCATCTCGTACCTAAGGATCCTCATTGCCGTCCTCAACATTCCCTCAGCTGCTGGAAAACGCAAAGCCTTCTCTACTTGCAGCTCCCATCTCACTGTGGTGACTCTGTTTTATGGGAGTATTAGCTATGTCTACTTCCAGCCCTTGTCCAGCTATACTGTCAAGGACCGAATAGCAACAATCATCTACACTGTATTGACATCAATGTTGAACCCAGTTATCTACAGTTTAAGAAACAAAGACATGAAACGGGGCTTAGAGAAATTGATCAGCGGGATTAAGTTTGAAATGGATAGGCTTTCTACTGCAAAAACCAACAAAATCTGTGGACCCTGATTGCAAAGTATGGGTGTGGGTGTGTTTGCATGCATGCACACTCATGTATGCACACACACAAACACACTCACCAGTGCCTGAGGCAAGTCTTTGGTGGAGAAATACTCTTTCGTCATTGTAGCTACATCCTGTAGTTTTCCACTTGTGGTCTCTATCATGCTGTGGTTGGACCCATGTCTTGGTACCTGTGCTATCATTGTAGACTCACCCCAGAATCTCTCTCCATTCTAGAAAAATCACATTCCCTTTATTTCTTCCACAATTATTTGGAACCTCCCATATTTCCCTTATTTCTGTTTATAAATTCAGCCCAGTTTGGTCACTGAATTTCCAGAAAAATTTTGTAAGCATCTATATAGAAATCTATATATGTACAGAGATGTTTATGTATACATAACCAATCTATTCTGTTAGATTTTTTTGCAGGTGTGTGTGTGTGTGTGTGTGTGTGTGTGAGAGAGAGAGAGAGAGAGAGAGAGAGAGAGAGAGAGAGAGAGAGACCTATTAGAATACAAGCTTCCCCCAAAAAAGAGCAGTTTAGTGTGATTCTCTCTCTCTCCTGGTATTTGTATTTTAATAGATGGAAACATCTAAGTCAAATAAATTAATCTCTCATGGTATTTTAGACAAAGCATAGATAGATGACCTTAAAGTTTCTAAATGATACAATAAGGAGTTTTTAAACTCCTTTGATTTTTCCTCAATCAGTCCTAACCTAGGGAGAGGCAGAGTCTGGGTGAGTATATGAGTATATTGCTCAATTTTATTCCATTATTACATGTGTGGGCCAATTAGTTTTCAGTTCCATGCCTACTCTGATCAATCGATAAGGACTTCCTTGCACTGCTATAATGGAAAAACTTGTCCCTACTTCTGGGCCAAATGAAGAAGGATGAATATTGATTGATTGCAATGTCTGCTATGGGCATGGGAGCAAGAAGTACTGGTACACATAACAAGGGACTTTTTCAGTCACCATAAACCTCAAGAATTGAATAATTACTCAAAAAAATTTGTCAAAAGGAAAAAAAGACTTGGATACGCAAAAATGCAACTTTATTTCTGTAACTTCATTTCTATAGTTTAATTTTATTTTGAGAACTCAGTCTACCTAATTGTAACTCAATTTTGACTTTTCTCAACCCAATCCAATAATTTCTCAGTGACTTTTAATTTGTAATTCAGCCCTATTCATTCATATCCCACCCCTCGTGGTTATCATAGCTTCTTCCAAGTCCTGTTTCTAACTCTAAGGGTTTATGCAACTTCTCTCTGGTGTGTGCAAAGACAGAGCAGTTCTTTTCTAGACAAGTCTATATTTTGGTCCTATACTAGAACCTGTTGTTTACATGTGACCTCCTTCCACTCATTTGTCACCATGGATGATGGCTAGGGCTTGCCTTTGAGATTGGAGACTGGCTTTTGCTACTTCTCTTACTCTGTACTGATGATACAATAGAGACATCATCCTCAGCCATCATGAGGATGCCATATCCCTTTGATGTTAGTCTCCTCTCTTCTTCCCACTAACCTGACTTTTATCTCTGGTCATCTAATTTGAGTGAGCCACCCTAGACCGATGGGAAACCTTTGAATTGCCTCCAGGAAAATACTGAGGGCAATATCCAGCCCTCTGAGGTCTACAAATCCAATGCCACTCTTTTCTATTGCTCTTTCTAATCCCAGTAGAGTAAGGAGCACCAGTACAGCCCTCATACTGGGCGCAGGGCACACATCCAATCTACTCTCAGATTCACTTACTTAAAAGCCCTTCCAAGAGCCTCTCTAGAATTACCTAAATTGGTTCCTTTGATTTCTCTTTCAAGTCTTCCCTGGGTTATCTGTGGATCCCAAGCAATGTCTCTTAAAATATGAGAATTTGTTGTCTAACACATTGGTGTAAGACTGAATTGTGGCCCCTTCTCCCCTCCCCCTGAAACATTTCATAATTGAAGTCCTAATCCCCAGTATCTCAGAATGTGACCTATTTGAATATAGGGTCTTTAAAGGGGTGATTAAGTTAAAATTATTTCATTAGTGTGGGCCCTAATCCAATATGACCAGTGTCCTTATAAAAGAAGAGATTAGGAAACAGATCCACAGAAAAAACACCACGTGAAGACACAAGAAGATGGTAAGCCAAAGAGAGAAGCCTCAGAAGAAACCAATCCTGCCAAAACTTTGGTCTCAGACTTCCAGTCTCCAGTACTGTGAGAAAATAAATTTCTGTTGTTTAAGCCACCATTGTGTAGTACTCTGTTTCGGCCACCCTAGCAAACAAACACAACATCTGGGATAATTTTGAAACTCAAAAGTAAATAGTGCTTAATGTCTCAGATTTTTAATCCACAACATATCTTCCATTCTGGCTATACAATCAGTTTTGAAAACCCAAAATCCTCTGATTCATAGATTATTTAAGGACATATAAAACTGGTAACTTTACCATAATCTCTAGCTTGCCTAGAAATAAGACCTAGAACTCACCTAGTGAGAGACTGGGGCGCAAAGGTCAACATTAGAACAGAAAGAAAAGAGAAACTTGGTTTAAACTGAAGCCTCAAGTAGGTAAAGAATTTCTGTGACCGCAGGACTTTTGAAGATGTCTGTGCCATCAGTCCCATGAGTTGTGTGAAAAATATGAAAGGGTCTTTCTTAGACCTTCCTGTCAAGCTCTGTAAGGGCAGAAGCTGTGACGGCTCCGTATCCTGCCTTCTTCTAACACAGGTGAGGTGAAGGCTGAGTACCAAGTCTCTCCTCGGTAACATTTTACTTGACCTGACTTGAATTTAACTAAGTTGCTTTTGCATTTCTTTCTAACATTTGTAATTAGTCCACCACCTAAGAGAGCCTATTTTTAAGATGTTACTCAAAGAAAAACAGAGATAGATAAGAACCTCAGATGTACTGCCAGGTCGGAAAAAAAAGAAGGGGAACCAAGCAATTACAACCAAGACTGAAAAAGCAATTTGGAAATAACAAATTATTCTGGATCCATTTGGCTACAACAGCTGGCTTGTTGGCCATTGGTGAACCTCTGTACTTGGGTCATACTTTGGGTCACACAAGGGGAATCCTGGGTGCTGTGCTTGAGTATCTGCATTGGGTTTCTCTCTCTGCCGGGAATTTCAGGCAAGGTCATTCTGTGAGTGTCTCAGGGGCCCAAATTCCACCCAGTGCATTCTTGATGAATTTTAAAGGAAAAAGGGAGTCATGGAATAACCTGAGACTGGGCACTATTAGGCTGAAGGTACCCATGGAAGGTTCTCCTGTGGTGTGTTGTACCTGTTAACAGGACTTCCAGTGGGCAGTGTCCTGTTGTGCCAGAATGGCAACTAAGCTCCAAAGCCAAGGATAAAGGTCGTACTCCCTACAGTCCAAAGGATGCTTTAGCACTTGGAATCTAGCACCCGCCCCTTGGGGCTCTTGGGAAGGTGCTGGCATAGCTCTGCTACCACCAACCACCATTCAACCCCCTGCTTCCCCAGTCAATGTGTGAAGAGGGACAAGAGGGGAGCAGGGCATCGGCCTTGCAGAGTGGGAGGGATTGTTTGCCCTCCCCTACTCTGATCAATCGATAAGGACTTCCTTGCACTGCTATAATGGAAAAACTTGTCCCTACTTCTGGGCCAAATGAAGAAGGATGAATATTGATTGATTGCAATGTCTGCTATGGGCATGGGAGCAAGAAGTACTGGTACACATAACAAGGGACTTTTTCAGTCACCATAAACCTCAAGAATTGAATAATTACTCAAAAAAATTTGTCAAAAGGAAAAAAAGACTTGGATACGCAAAAATGCAACTTTATTTCTGTAACTTCATTTCTATAGTTTAATTTTATTTTGAGAACTCAGTCTACCTAATTGTAACTCAATTTTGACTTTTCTCAACCCAATCCAATAATTTCTCAGTGACTTTTAATTTGTAATTCAGCCCTATTCATTCATATCCCACCCCTCGTGGTTATCATAGCTTCTTCCAAGTCCTGTTTCTAACTCTAAGGGTTTATGCAACTTCTCTCTGGTGTGTGCAAAGACAGAGCAGTTCTTTTCTAGACAAGTCTATATTTTGGTCCTATACTAGAACCTGTTGTTTACATGTGACCTCCTTCCACTCATTTGTCACCATGGATGATGGCTAGGGCTTGCCTTTGAGATTGGAGACTGGCTTTTGCTACTTCTCTTACTCTGTACTGATGATACAATAGAGACATCATCCTCAGCCATCATGAGGATGCCATATCCCTTGATGTTAGTCTCTCTCTTCTTCCCACTAACCTGACTTTTATCTCTGGTCATCTAATTTGAGTGAGCCACCCTAGACCGATGGGAAACCTTTGAATTGCCTCCAGGAAAATACTGAGGGCAATATCCAGCCCTCTGAGGTCTACAAATCCAATGCCACTCTTTTCTATTGCTCTTTCTAATCCCAGTAGAGTAAGGAGCACCAGTACAGCCCTCATACTGGGCGCAGGGCACACATCCAATCTACTCTCAGATTCACTTACTTAAAAGCCCTTCCAAGAGCCTCTCTAGAATTACCTAAATTGGTTCCTTTGATTTCTCTTTCAAGTCTTCCCTGGGTTATCTGTGGATCCCAAGCAATGTCTCTTAAAATATGAGAATTTGTTGTCTAACACATTGGTGTAAGACTGAATTGTGGCCCCTTCTCCCCTCCCCCTGAAACATTTCATAATTGAAGTCCTAATCCCCAGTATCTCAGAATGTGACCTATTTGAATATAGGGTCTTTGAAGGGGTGATTAAGTTAAAATTATTTCATTAGTGTGGGCCCTAATCCAATATGACCAGTGTCCTCATAAAAGAAGAGATTAGGAAACAGATCCACAGAAAAAACACCACGTGAAGACACAAGAAGATGGTAAGCCAAAGAGAGAAGCCTCAGAAGAAACCAATCCTGCCAAAACTTTGGTCTCAAACTTCCAGTCTCCAATACTGTGAGAAAATAAATTTCTGTTGTTTAAGCCACCATTGTGTAGTACTCTGTTTTGGCCGTCCTAGCAAGCAAACACAACATCTGGGATAATTTTGAAACTCAAAAGTAAATAGTGCTTAATGTCTCAGATTTTTAATCCACAACATATCTTCCATTCTGGCTATACAATCAGTTTTGAAAACCCAAAAGCCTCTGATTCATAGATTATTTAAGGACATATAAAACTGGTAACTTTACCGTAATCTCTAGCTTGCCTAGAAATAAGACCTGGAACTCACCTAGTGAGAGACTGGGGTGCAAAGGTCAACATTAGAACAGAAAGAAAAGAGAAACTTGGTTTAAACTGAAGCCTCAAGTAGGTAAAGAATTTCTGTGACCACAGGACCTTTGAAGATGTCTGTGCCATCAGTCCCATGAGTTATGTGAAAAATATGAAAGGGTCTTTCTTAGACCTTCCTGTCAAGCTCTGTAAGGGCAGAAGCTGTGACAGCTCCGTATCCTGCCTTCTTCTGACACAGGTGAGGTGAAAGCTGAGTACCAAGTCTCTCCTCGGTAACATTTTACTTGACCTGACTTGAATTTAACTAAATTGCTTTTGCATTTCTTTCTAACATTTGTAATTAGTCCACCACCTAAGAGAGCCTATTTTTAAGATGTTACTCAAAGAAAAACAGAGATAGATAAGAACCTCAGATGCACTGCCAGGTCGGACAAAAAGAAGGGGAACCAAGCAAGTACAACCAAGACTGAAAAAGCAAGTTGGAAATAACAAATTATTCTGTATCTGTTTGGCTACAACAGCTGGCTTGTTGGCCATTGGTGAACCTCTGTACTTGGGTCATACCTCAAGTCACACAAGGGGAAACCTGGGTGCTGTGCTTGAGTATCTGCATTGGGTTTCTCTCTCTGCTGGGAATTTCAGGCAAGGTCATTCTGTGAGTGTCTCAAGGGCCCAAATTCACACCCAGTGCATTCTTGATGAATTTTAAAGGAAAAAGGGAGTCATGGGATAACCTGAGACTGGGCACTATAAGGCTGAAGGTACCCATGGAAGATTCTCCTGTGGTATGTTGGCCAAAATGCACCTGTTAACAGGACTTCCAGTGGGCAGTGTCCTGTTGTGCCAGAATGGCAACTAAGCTCCAAAGCCAAGGATAAAGGTCGTACTCCCGACAGTCCAAAGGATGCTTTAGCACTTGGAATCTAGCACCCGCCCCTTGGGGCTCTTGGGAAGGTGCTGGCATAGCTCTGCTACTACCAACCACCATTCAATCCCCTGCTTCCCCAGTCAATGTATGAAAGGCATCGGCCTTTCAGAGAAGGGCATCGGCCTTGCAGAGTGGGAGGGATTGTTTGCCCTCCCCAACCAAGAATGAATGCTCCATAAATATCATTTGAGAGATTAGGGATGAATGCAAGATGGCATTTAACTCCTCAATTGAATGGCTTCCAGTTACTAAACTTACAGATTTGCCTGCTGGCAATTTCCACCCAATAATACAGTACTCCAAGGTTCTGTTCTACTCATTTGACTGTCTCTATTTGTGTCAAATCATAATTGCCATAGCTTTTTAAAAATACATACTAAACTAATAGTAATAATAACAATAAAGCAATTCTTTCTTTCAATTTTACTTTTCAAAACTATTATTGACAATTCTCACACATTTATTTTTTCATGTGAACTTTTAAAAAGTGAGAAACTATGTATTTTTTTCTTTTTATCAATCATTCTCGCATGTGGTACCACACATGAATTACAGGACTAAATGGACTGTGTATAAAGTGCTTAGACCAGAACATGGCTCAAAATACGCACTCGGTAAGTCCTGTTGTTGTTTTTGTTGTTACTGTCAATCTATTCCTTTCATAACGCATAATGTGATAAAATGGAAGACTTGGATTTGATCACAAGAAGATCAGAGCTGCCTCATCCAGAGCTTACTTTGTTTAAAGCTGTTTAAGCATAACCAGTTCAGAAACAGAAAGAATCTTCTGTTGGCTCTCCCAAGTTCTCTGCATTTGGATTTGGAGCCCAAAGTCCAGATGACACAGAAGTGTCGCTCTGCTTCCCCTTTGCCATTTTTCTGTGGCCAGCGTTTCCCTTAGTTACCTCATAGAAAGAGGCTGCTGCATCTTAGAGGGGGATCCAAATTTTCTTGAGTTCCCTGGACATAACGCACTCTCATAATTTCCATCATGTGGTAAGTTAGCACATACCATTGTCCCCGGTATCTGTGGGGATTGGTTCCGGGACCTCCGTGAGCACCAAAATCTACAGATCCTCAAGTCCCTATGTAAAATGGTGTAGTATTTGCATATAACCTATGCACATCTTCTCATATACTTTAAATCATCTCCAGATTACTGATAATACCTAATACAATGTAAATGCTATGTAAATATTGTTATACTGTATTGTTTAGGGAATAACAAGAAAAAGAGTGTGTATGTTTGGTACACACACAACCATCGTAGGCTTAACTATATAGTATACATCAGCAAAAAGGCAATTTTTAAAAATGTTTTCCATCCACAGTTGGTTGATTCTGCAGATATAGAACCCGCCAATACAGAGGGCCGACTGTACTTTTTACCATATATTTTTAATAAATTTAAAGATGCCAACACATGTATACTAGGTTATCATGGTAATGGAAAGGCAACTAGCACCAATCAATCACCTACAATTCTGACTGATGGGATTAATGACATAATATTAACAATGAGGAAACTAAAGTCCAAAGTTCAGCTATTCCATGCCCCACTCCTTGTTTTTATTCATTAGACTGTAGGTAAATGGATTCAATATGGAGGCCAAAATGGCATAGACCATTTTGGAGGTCTGGAGACTTATCCGGAGTCTCCAGCAGGTAAGTAGTAAACAGAATTCAAACTTAGAATTGACTAACTCTAAATCCCAAGTGCCTATCCAAACACAATGGGGGGAAATGGGAGATATCTCAGGCTGTATCTTAACTTGTGTGAGGATATCACCAAGGACAGTTGTAACCTTTCCCAGAGTGCCTTCTTGGCTCTTATTTCAGAATTCTGATCCAGATGAGCCAATGTTCTTCTGATCCGGATATCAACACTGTTGCTCTCAAAGTAAAAGTATGTTCCCTGACTAGGCAGTGGAATGGGTGTGCCTGAGTAGTCTGTCTCTGACCAGGGACTCTATTAGGATCGGTTGGGGCCATAGTTACATTGAGACTGACTTGATGAGTCAAGAGACTCAAGGCTTAATTCCCAATCAACCATTTACAAGGAGAAGCCAAACTTTTACCCCTGGACTCTAATTAGGCTGTGACAGCTGCCCAGAGTGGTTAATTATCACCCAAGTAAAGGAGCCTGGAGGTTCAGCAGCAAGATGTCCCCAGAGCCTCATTAAGAAAGCTGAGATAGGACCTCATCCCTTTGAGGGAGCTTCTGCGGTGACACTGGCTCAGAAACTTTTCTGACAGACTGTCATTAGTGAGGTCCCCTGGTTTCCCCCGTGGGCTGGTCGCAAGGGGCCACATTCTACTTTAATTCTAGAAATGGGGGAGAGGATGCCATAACTCAGAGGCTTTCCTTCCATCATCTGAGGCCAATCCTCCAAGGGCAACATTGGAGGGGGCTACTGAGTAACCAGTTTTAGAGGGAGGGGATTTTTAAACCAGTTCTAGCCAGAGACTTTTTCCCTCGTATTCTTCGAATAACATCCTTGAGACATACAAATCAATTCCCCCATTCCTTTCGGTCTCCTCATTCAAAACCTTTGTGATCCTGTCTACTTTATCTAAAGCAGTGGTTCTGGCCTCGTCCACACATTTAGCATATAAACAAACAAACCCAGCCCACCTCAACCAGGGTCCCATTCAATTTAACAAACATTTACTGAGCACCTACTGTGAGTTATATACATGGTGTTAGGCACTGAAGATGCACATATGAATTCACAGGAAACAGTCCCCACCCTCAGAAGGGCTCAACCTGGAGAGGCACCTCCACCCACAAGGTGGGACAAAGAGACAATCACAATACAGACAGACAGTAAGCAAAGTGTTGTGGGAGGTTAAAGGCAACATTTCCTTGCTTTTACCCAAGGAGTCCAGGAAAGCTTTACAAAAAAAGATGATAATTATACTAGGTCTTAAAAAATGAAGCAGAAATTTTCAAAATAGAAGAAAGTTTGAGAAGTATACATTTTATTTGGCATGTGTCGTCTGAGGTCCAGGCAACATTCTGGGGAGAGTGCAGATGGATGTGCTCACCTAGAGCTCGGGAAATAGCTCCTATGCTGGTAGGGTTACAGTGCCTGTCGCCATAGGAACACACAATAGTTCTCAAGATGCATCAGAGCCTAATCAACTAACTCTGTCGAGCTGAACAGGGTGCAGTAAGAAATGAGGGTGGGCAAGAAGGTGGACAGTGAATGGCACAAGGACATGCACACCACCATCATGATCATTAACATGTACTGAGTGATAACTATGTGCCAGGCAGGACTGGCTACCTAATTTTCAGGGTCCAGTGAAAAATGAAAATTCAAGGCCTCTTGCTCAAAAGTATGCTGATGTTAAGACAGCCACAGGAGAGCACTAAATCAAGCACAGAAACCTGAGCACAAGCAGCACACTCATGAAGTTAGCCTTGGTGCCAGACAATATAACTACTGTAAAATCAAAATCTTAACTGATACGATCATGAGGTCAGGATTACTATTATCCCTAATTTATAAATAAGGAAACTGAGGCACAGAGCTGCCTAGTAATTTGTCTAATGTCATACAACTGGTCAGCAGTAGGGCAGGGATTAAAACCATGCGACACCACTATGCACCGATTGGAAGAGTCAAAATCTAGAACACTGACAACACCAAATGCTGAAAAGGATGAGGAACAACAGGAACTCTCATCCATTGCTGGTGGCAGTTTCTTACAAAACTAAATTTACTTTTATCGTACAGTACAGCAATCACACTCCTTGGCATTTACCAATAGGAGTTGCAAATTTATGTTCACACAAAAAGCTGCACATTGAGGCTTAAAGAAACTTTATTCATAATTGCCAAAACTTGGAAGCACCCAAGATGTCCTTTAGTAGGGGAATGGATAAACAAACTGTAGTATATCCAGATGGTGGAATATTATACAGCACTAAAAAAAATAAACTGTGCTCACTTCAGCAGCACATATACTAAAATTGGAATGATACAGAGAAGATTAGCATGGCCGCTACGCAAATATAACACACAAATTCTTGAAGTGTTCCATATTTTTGCAGAAAGTGTTAAACGGGCTTCTTTAAGCAGAAGAAAGATGAAAACAATCTAACTAATGAAGACCAGAAATACAAATAACAAAATGGCAATAACTTTAAATGTAAATGGATTAAATGCTCCAATCAAAAGCTATATGGTGGCTGAGTAGATAAGAAAACAGAGCCTTGCATATGCAGTATACAAGAGACTCACCTCAGATTAAAAGACACACAAAGGCTGGAAGTAAAGGGATGCAGTAAGATATTTCATGCAAATGGAAATGAGGAAAAGCTGAAGTAGCAATACTTATATCTGACCAAATAGACTTTAAAATGAAGAATATAATAAAAAACAAAGAAAGGCACTATATAATAATAAAGGGATCAATCCAACAAGAGGACATAACCCTACGAAACATCTATGTACCCAATATAGAAGCACGTAGATATATAAAACAAATATTGACCAACATAAAGACAGAGATCAACAGTAACACTATCATAGTAGGGGACGTCAACACACTACTGGCAACAAGGGACAAATCCTCCAAACAGAAAATCAATATGGAAACAGTGGCCTTAAATGACACATTAGACCAGTTGGATTTAATCGATATTTTCAGAGCATTTCACCCCAAAGTTGCAGAATATACATTCTTCTCGAGCATACATGGAACATTTTCCAAGACAGACCACATATTAGGCCACAATACAAGTCTCAATAAGTTTAAGAAAACTGAAATCATACCAAGCGTCTTCTCTGACCACAGTGCTATGAAATTAGAAATCAATTACAAGAAAAAAACTGGAAAATACACAAATACATGGAGGCTGAATAACATGTTACTAAATAATGAATGGGTCAACAATGAGATCAAGGTAGAAATCAAAAGATGCCTCGAGACAAACGAAAATGAAAACACAATGACCCAAAATCCATGGGATGCAGCAAAAGCAGTCCTCAGAGGGAAATTCATAGCAATACAGGCCTACCTAAAGAAACAAGAAAAATCTCAAATCAATAGTTTATCCTTACATCTAAGGGAACTGGTAAAAGAACAGCAAAATAAGCCCAAAGGGAGTACAAGGAAGGAGATAATAAAGATCAGAGTGGAAATAAATGAAATAGAGACCAAGAAAACAATGCAAATGATCAACGAAGGAATAGAAAGCCCAGAAGTAAATCCATATCTATATGGTCATTTAATTTATGACAATAGAAGCAAGAATTTACATTGAGGTAAAGACAGTCTATTCAATAAATGGTGCTGGGAAATCTGGACAGACACATTCCAAAAAGTGAAGCTGGACCACCTCTTTACACCATATACAAGAATAAATTCAAAATGGATTAAGACTTAAATGTAATATCTTCACAGACAATAGTGGTTACCAGAGGGTAAGAGGGGAGGGGAGTGGTAGGTGAGGGTAAAGGGGATCAAATATATGGTGATGGAAGGAGAACTGACTCTGGGTGGTGAACCCACAATGGGATTTATAGATGTAATATAGAATTGTATATCTGAAATCTATGTAACTTTACTAACAATTGTCACCCCAATAAAGTTTAATTTAAAAAAAAAATAATAAAAAATAATTGTAAGATCTTAAACCATAAAACTCCTAGAAGAAAATATAGGAAGAAAGTTTGCAGACATTACTCTTCGTAATATTTTACTGATATATCCCCTTAGGCAAGGGAAGCAAGAGAAAAAATAAACATATGGGATTACATCAAACTAAAAAGCTTTTTCACAGCAAAGGAAACCATCAATAAAACAAAAAGGCATCCTACTGACTGGGAGAACATATTTGTCAATGATACATCCAATAAGGGGTTAATATCCAAAATTTATTAAACACTCATTCAACTCAACACCAAAAAAACAAACAACTCAATTAAAAAATGGGCAGAGGATATGAAGAGACATTTTTCTAAACAGGACATACAGATGGCCAACAGACCAACAGATCAACCTCACTAATCATTAGAGAAATGCAAATAAAAACCACAATGAGATACCACGTCACCCCAGTCAGAAAGGATATCATCAGTAAATCAACAAAGAAGCACTGGTGAGGCTGTGGAGAAAAGGGAACCCTCGTGCACTGTTGGTGGGATTGCAGATTGGTGCAGCCACTATGGAAATCAGTGTGGAGATATCTGAAAAACTGGAAATGGAACTACCTTACAACCCAGCAATTCCACTCTTAAGTATCTATCCAGAGAAATCCAAAACACTAATTCGAAAAAATATACACACCTCTATGTTTATTGCAGCATTATACACAATAGCCAAGACATGGAAACAACCGAAATGCTTATCGGTAGATGACTGGATTAAGAAATTGTGGTACCTTTATACAATGCAGTATTACTTGGTCATAAAGAAGAATGAAATCTTATAATTTGCAATGGTATAGTTAGACCTAGAGAACATTATGCTAAGTGAAATAAGTCAGATGGAGAAAGACAAATACCATATGATCTCACTTATACGTGGAATCTAAAGAATAGAATAAATGAACAAACTAATCAGAAACAGTCTCAGAGATATAGAGGAAAAACTTAGTGTTGCTAGATGGAGGGGGGTAGAGATGAGGGAGAAGATGAGGGTATTAGAAAGCACAAATTGGTAGCCACAGTATTGCTATGGGGATACAAAAGACAGTTGGGGAATATAAACAATAATGTTGTAAAGATTTGGTAGGGTATCTGATGGACACTTGTCTTATTAGGGAGACCACTTCATGGACAGTGTAGATGCCTGACCACTGCAGTGTACACCTGAAGCTGAATAATAATGACTGTCAACTATAATATAATATATATATATAGTCACGGGATATGGAGTACAGCACAAGGAATAGAGTCAGTGGAATTGTAACAGCTATACCCAACATCAGAGGGGTAGTAGATTAGGAGCGGGGGATGATCACATTGTGAGGGATGAAATCCCTCTGTTTTGTACACCTGAAACTAATAAAAAAAAAAAATTAAAGAAAGAAAGAAACTACCAAGCCATGAAAACACAGGGGGAAAACTTAAATGTATATTATTAAGTGAAAGAAGCCAATCTGAAAAGGCTACGTGCTATGTGATTCTCACTATAAGACATTCTAGAAAAGGCAAAACTATGGCTACAGTAAAAAGATCAGTGGTTGCCAGGGGTTAGAAGGAAGGAAGGAATGAATACTCAGAGTGTCTTTAGTTGCATTGTCATGGCTGCCTCGATGTCCTGAATCATTTTGACTTTGGGAAGTTGCATGGTGCCAGATCTGGTGAAAAAGGTGGATGAGGACACACCATAATGTTTTTATTTGACAGAAATTGCCATATACCAAAGCGATGTGTGACACAGAGCGTTGTCATGATGGAGGATGAAGTGAAGACATTCACGAAAGAGGGCTTCCAGAGCTGCTTCAGAAAGTAGCAAGAACGATGGATGAGTCTGTTCGAAGCGAGGAGGAGTATTTTGAGGGGGATTAATGGCAACGTGTCTTTTACTCTAACAATGTTTTTAAATGTACACATTCACCGTATCTTTTGATCACACCTGTATACACAGTTCACATACATGTGCATGAACCAGCTCCACACCTGCTGCTCAGTGGCCCTAAGTCCCTTCCTGGGTATGAGACACTCCACCTCTGGAGCCCAGGTTCCCCACAGGCTCCTGGACACAGAGCTCAGTGAGGGCCTCAGTACTGCTCTCCTCTCCTGGGAAGGCCGCAGGGCCAATCTCCCCAGGGCTCTGGCATGCTGGGAGGACAGGCCGCTGGGGCTCCCTTCTTAATCATCAATTCCCACGGTAGGCAGAGAGAAGCAGCAGCACATTTCTGAAGCTAGGTCAGCACCTCAAGTGGCCTCCTTCCTCAGAGATTCAGAGCCTGATCTTAACTGCCTGGAAGGCTCCAACTCAGGCAGGACCCTGAATCTCCTGTCAGCCCACAGGTAGGCAGGCTGAGGGGTCTGTGGGACCAGAGATGGTGGGGCCAACATGTTCATGAGATCTTCCTCCATTTTCCTAATCCTCTCTTCTTCTCTCCTCCATCTCAAAAGCCAGGAAACACTGCCTCTCCCTCCATTCCCCCCCACCACCCCTTTGATCATATGTCACATAATTTTGGGAGAACCTGCTCTGTGCAAGGCACTGGCCCCTTCCCTTCAAGGGCACAGCCCACATCCTGCAACCCCAGGGCCACAGAGTTATCATCTCCTGGAAACTGGGTCAGCCCGCGAATAAGTGAACAAGACAGTTAGGATAATGCAGGGGGTAAGGGCACACATTCTGGAGCTGGACTCCACGCCGTGTGGCCTTAGGCAAGTCCCTTCGACTCCCTGTACCTCACTTTCATTCTATAGACAACGCGGCGCTGTAAAGACTAAATGGCCTAATGTGTGTAAAGTCCTTAGAGCAGTGTCTGGCGGTGTCTGGCATGTGTAAGCCCATGTAATTGCTAGCTATGATGCTACCATGATTGAGGATCTACAGGCAAGGGGCTGCAATGAAGTGGGCGTCTCCAACAGGAGACGTCTGGGGAAGGCATTGCCTGCTCAGCAGAGGAACACAAGCGATTGGTTCCAGCAGAAGTCCCACAATAAGCACCTCTGGTTGATCAGATGGAGACCAAAGCTACGTTGACATAGAAGGAACTCAGTTTTTCACAAAAGAATTCGAATGGGCATATTTTAAATGTCCACTTGCCTTGGAATACAGAATTGAATAGCTGGAAAGGGTGAGGTAAATCCCTAATCTGCTATAGGAGTGAACACTAGGCAGAAAGGAGAGATTTCAGAGATCTGAAAAGAGAAGGACCTCGCCTGAAAAGGGCCCTGCAGAATCCCTACGCAGCCTGTACCTGTTCCAGGAAGCCATATGCCTGTTTGTCTTACGGTAGAAATGGGAAGAGGGTAGCCAAGGAGAAGCTAGGTTTCAAAACGTCTGGACCCAGGAGAGATTCTAAGGTCAGATACTGACGCTGCCAAAGCACAGAGTTGTTATTGTCTCGGACTCTGACAGAGCTGAGGACCAAAACCCCCTACCACCTTTTCTGCTGCAGGTGAGGAAGAAAGCAGAACATAAGGCTTTGTGGAATGGGAGGCAGAAATGCATGCAGGACAGAAGGAAATGGAAAGGATCCCAAAGTGTGGGAGCAAAGGATGAAATAGCAGGAGGACTTTCACTTGCAGAGGACATACCCACTTAGTTCTCTACCACATGTACATGGTTCAAGGAAGAGGTGAAACAGAGGGGATTAACACACACCATTTGCAATCAGACCTACCTGAGTTTGAGTCTTAGATATGCCACTTGCAGCTATGTGATGCTCTGATCTTCACTCTCTTTATCCATAAAGCGGTATAATAATGCTATAATATCATAGTGCTGCTTTGAGGAGTCAATGAGACAAGTGCTAAGCACAGAACCTGTCCACTACATGTTAGCTGAATTTTTTCCAGTTTAGTCACTTCTCAACTATCCTTGCTAATTCAGGCACCAAGTATATGGATGATGGATAGCTTGCCACCAGTGCATTTACCCACCAGGCATTTTTATGTCCTGCTTAAGAAGTGCACTCTGTGCTCCAAGTTTGCATTCCCAGGTGTCATGTGGGCTGGTGGCGAGGAGAAGGGCCCTGCGTAAGTGGGGAGGAAGCAAGGAAGGGAAAACCAATGCACAATGACAAATGTCTACAAAGTGGAATTTCAAATGGAGAGAGTTGAAAAGTATAGAAATAGTCTCTATTTCCTTTCTATCAAGGAAAGGAATAAATACCTTTTAAGGTGGGATGGTGTGATTTAAAAAGCTTGGAAAGGCTCCCAGTCACTGCTGGTTTTTTCCCAACCACAAACGGATGACAAGCCCCATCATTAAATGTCATTTCTCTACCTTATTGTATGAGCAAAATAATACTAAAAAAAAAATCTGTAGAAAGCAAACTCTTTCACTCAACAGTAATTTTTTTTTCCCAGTGACACAGAATGTTTTATTACTAACCATAATAATTTGCATTTACATAGTGCTATACCATGTAAAAGTATGTTTGCATACATTATGCTATTTAAATAATCGGAAGGTGGTGAAAACATAATGATAAGCTTTAGAAGGCACATAAGCCAATCAAGTTATAATTGTGCTTTTGAAAGCAATGAAAAGTGCTTCCATTCTCTCTTTTAAATTGACTGTGATTCAACATCCCATGCTTCTTAATCATCAGAAAGACTTGAGAAAGCCTCATCCTACCTCCACCTTCTACAGGTTGTGCAAAACCAAAACAACTAGCAATGGGAAAGAGTGGCTGACCATTTGGGGAGGGAGCACAGGTACTTCCTTTCTGAATCCCAGTGCTCTCACTTATTAAGATTGCATGGTTCACAGCAGAATCGCAGGATAAGCAGGATGTGGAATCGTCTGGCATCAGATAACACACTATGCCTCCTATTACTGGGCTCTGGGAGCAACAAGGTATTGCAAGTAAGTAAGTAGAATTGACTTTCGCCTATGAGACCCCTTGACCATTTGCATTCAAAATCATTTCATTCTTTTCAGGTCTACATTGAAAAGTATTCTGGGATAACTTTATGGCCAGGGTCCTCTTATCACTATCTATGTAGATTAAGTCTGCAAATATTCCAGGCTCTGCAATGGTGCTTCTTTTATTTAATATATATATTAAATAAAATGATGATATATATATGTACATATATATATATCATCATTGAGGTATGGTTGCTATACAAGAAAACTGCCCTTATTTCATGCGTACAGCTTGATGTGGTAGGGTATCACAGCTATATGCATATGTCAACTGTTATCTGAGTCTCCAAAGACAGGAGTAGGTGGGGCAGAAAGTAGAGCCCCCTCCACCTTATCCATGGGTAAACTAAGGTGAAATGACTTGCCCAAGGCAGGAGGGAATATACAATGTTATCTGATTCGGCTAATGGAAAGGGGGTAACTACTGCCCTTGAGAAATATGACGCAGATCTGGGGAATTCCAGGTTCAAACCCAAACAGGATCAGATAGCCCTTCACCACCAAGGAAAATAATGTCCCAGGAATGAGGCTGAAAGACACAGTGAAAGAAATGGGAAAAGAGGCCAGCGAGTCAAATGAATATATTGTCCAGAAGGGTGGTTGTTTCAGATTGGGATTATCTATTAAAATTTTCAATGTTCATTAACTCCAACTCAGCATTCCATATCTCAGAGAGTATTATACACCACAGAAACTCTCTCTCTTAAGTGCAAAAATATACATGCAAAAATATCCATTGTAACACTGCCTGTGGGGGACAAAAAGCATTTGGAATACAGGAGGCATATGCTTGTTATCTGATGCCAGATAACTGCATATCTTGCTTATGCTGCAATTTTGAGTGAAAAATGCAATGCTAATGACCTCATTGTGAATACAATGTGTATATATCTATGCAGAGAGAAAAAAACGTTAAAATATGCACACAACTCTAGTTCTCTGGGAAGTGGAATTATAGGGAAATTTCAGCTCTTTGATTATAAAATCAATTTAAATTGACTTTATATCCACTGATTTTATACCCATTATTTTCAAATACAAACAATAAAAACAACTTAAAGATGGAAGGAACTTTTCACTCCAAACCTTCAATTTTACATCACAAGGAAGCCATGCACACATAAATACACACACCACAATAAACAACATAGAAAAGAGCTATTTTTCTTTACAAATGTAGGATTTTCTATATGCATTGTTCTGCAATGTGCTGTCGTCACATAACAAAATATCAGACACTAGTGTAACAATGATAACATAGCTTAGCAATGAACAGCTTCCTCTCTGCCTTCAGGCTGCCTGAATTAAAATCCCAACTCCACCACTTCCACACTGTGGGATCTGGTAAGTTACTTTGTTAATTCTATTTTTTTACCTGTAATATAGGAATAATAATACTGTCTCTCTATTAGGGTTTGGATGAAATAAAATGATAAAAGACATGCAAAGCACTTAGCTCAGCACGGCCTATACTGAGTGTTAACAATTGATGGCTAATACCAGCCACCTTATTTCTTTAGAAACTGCGTGATATTGAGTACTGAGAAAGCACTGTAAATTGTTTAATAATTCACCTAGTTGTGGATATTTAGGTTGTTTCCTCTGTGGGATAATTTGTTCGTTTTGAATTGTTTTGTTTGGTATTACAAGCAATGTAACAATAAAAATGTGTGTATACCTCTCTGTGCTACACATATTCGACTATTTTTAAAGGACAGATTTCTATAAAAGGGTTTTTTGGATAAAGAGATACATACAGATTTTTCAATTCTGATAGAGACAGCTAAAAAGCCTATACTGATTATCTTCTCATTACCAGGTATGTGAGGGTCTTTTTCCCTTTAAATATTGTCCAAAGAATTTGTTGACATTCTTACGGGTGAAAATTATATTTCAGTCTAATTATGTTTTCTGATTACCAATGAGGTTGAACATCTTCTTATATATTTTGTTTGGTAAATGTGTTACATATTTTGTGTGTGTGTGTGTCAATAGTTTATACTTCAGCTTTACATATGGTCTCTTTTGGTATAATTTTCACATTTTTAGTACATAATTTTGTCACTTTTGCCTCTTCATTTTATTTTTTGCTTGGAGTGGTATCCCTATCCAGAGACCATTCAAATATGCTACTCCAGTTTTTTGCTAAAACTTAGTTTATAGCTTGGAATTTTTACTTTTTTTAAATTAAATTTATTGAGTAACATTGATTAATAAAATTATACAGATCTCAAGTATATAATTTTATAATACATCATTTATATATTTCATTGTGTTTAGCACCCAAAGTCAAATATATGGTGATGGAACAAATTTTTACTTTTAGATTGTTCATCCACATGGGTTTTAGTTTTATGTGAGGGTTAAATGTAAATCCAGACTTATTTTTTCCAAAGATTCAGCCAGTTGTCATAAATACCATTTATTTAAGAGTCCATTCTGACTACATTACTATGAAATAAATCTTTATTATATATTAAGTTCCATATAGTTTCAGATCTACATAAATGTATAAATATTGATATACAAAATTCATGTTGGTCTGTTGATTTGTTTTTTTTCTGTGTATACCATATCTTATTGTTTTTCATTATTACATACTTCGATTTTTAGGTTCGAAAAGTTGTCTGTCATTATTCTAAATTTTTCAAATTTATTTTGTCTTTCCTTAGCCATTTACTCCTGTGGATGAATTTTAGAATGACCTCAGGTCATATTAAAAATTCCTTTGGAGTGTTATTACAGGTGCACTGAATTTTGTAATTTGGGAAAATTTGACTTTTTCCCCAGCTTTATTGAGATTTAATTGACATATAACATTATAAAATGTAAGGTGTATAACATGATAATCTGCTACACTTATATACTGAAAATGATTACCACATCAGAGTTGTTATTACCCCCACCAACTTACATAAATACCATTTCTTTTAAGAGATAAGAACCTTTAAGATTTACTCTCTTAAATAGAATAGTGGTTACCAGTGCTGGGGGGTAGAGGAAATGAGGAGATGTTGTTTTGAGGTACAAACTTCTAACTAGCAGATAAATAAGTCCTGAAGATCTAATACACAGCATAATGATTATAGACAATACTATAAACTTCAAAGTTGCAAAGAGACTAGATCTTAATTGTTCCCACCACAAAAATGATAATTATGTTACATGATATATGTTAGTTAATACTACACTTGTAATCATATAATACATAAATGTATCAAATCAGCATGTTATATGCCTTAAACTTACAGTGTTATAAATCAATTATATCTCAATAAAAATAAATACATATCTATTCTCTTAGCAAACGTCAAGTATATAATACAGTATTGTTAACTTTACTCACCATGCACTACATTAAATCTCCAGAACTTTTTCTTCTTATAACTGGACTATTGTACCTTTTGACCAACATCTCCCCATTTCATCCACCTCCCAGTCCCTGGAAACTACTGTTCTACAATCTGTTTTCTTTAGATTCAGTCATGAGAAAGAAAGAAATCCTGCCATTTATAACAACATGGATGGACTATAAGGGCATTATGCTAAGTGAAATAAATCAAACAGAAAAAAGACAACTGCTATATGATATCACTTGTAGGTATAATCTCTAAATTGACATTTAAAAATATTGGCTCCTCCATTTTTAGGGGTAGAATATCTCCGTTTATTCAAATCATTATTTTTGTATTCTGTTATAGTTTCTTCAAATAGGTCTTTCACACTTCTTTTACTTTCCCTCTTAGCTTTATTCCTAAGCACTTTTTGGAATTTCTTGCCATGATCATTGAAGCTTTTACTCTATTACATTTTTCTAATTAAAGAAAAGTATTAACATTTGTATATTTATCTTATATCGGGCCACTTTGGTGAAATCTTCATATGTTTAAAATTTTCAGATGTGTATTTGCATTTTTCTGGATAGAAAAGTCACTTAAAAATGATGACAATTTTATTCTAATATTTGTGCCTCCTATTTCTCTAAATTTGCCTTTCATTGGCTTTGTCTACTGTCTGAGCAAAGTAGCTCAATAATGCTAACAGACGATCCTGCCTTGTCTTTTCCATGACATTACTGGCAGGGAGACTTTCATATTCTCGTATTTGAATGTTTAGAATGAGGACTTCATAGTTTTTTAATTAAAAAAACCTCTTGTGTTTAAATGGTAATCTCAGTAACATAGGCTGTTTCTGGTAGCATTACCATTTGAGTGGCATCCAGGCCCCAAACTTGTAATTTAAGTATCTAGATTATATGAGCCAAAAACAAATGTTTAAATACACAGTAAGCAGGTTTCGCTCTGAAGACTTAAATACTCTCATCTGACATCTGTGCAAGCCAAGGACCGCTGATTAACCTGATGCTCATTTTTATCCTATCCCCACTACCACGACCTCTGGAAGTAAGAGTAGGAAAGAATCCTAATGAGAGGACCTAATTTACCAAGACCCATTCTATGAAAGCATGCCAACTAAAGGTGGGACCCAGCAGCCTCTTTTCCTGGGGGAGAAAAAAAAAAAAGAGGCAAAGGAGTTGGTCAGGAAACAACCTAAAAAGAATCTTTCAAAAAAGAATTGGGAAGAACTCAGACAAATTAGGCTACTGTGAAGGTCCTACCTTGTTTCCCTGAAAATAAGACCTAGGCGGACAATCAGCTCTAATGCGTCTTTTGGAGCAAAAATTAACATAAAACCCAGTATTATATTATTATATTATATTACATTACATTATATTATATAAGACCCAGTCTTATATTTATAGTAAAATAAGACCAGATCTTATATTAATTTTTGCTCCAAAAGACATATTAGAACTGATTGTCTGGCTAGGTCTTATTTTCGGGGAAACACGGTATGAACACATGGGAAACCTTTAGTTTCTCATTTAGGAAGCAGCTGGGAATTTTTAACAGTTCCCTTGTTGGATTTTACTACCTGTTTCTCTGTAGTTTGTTGACACAAATGTTCTTGAAAATCCTAAGAAATAGAGGTGGACTTTTTTCTAAGGCTGGAGGTTACAGAAGCTGTCTTGATCAAATTGCCCTTAATATCGCTCCCACTGCTTCTCCAAATCCAGTCCAGGAAGGCAAGAGACATGGAGATAAAGAACTACAGCAGCAGCGACTCAGGCTTTCTCCTCCTGGGCCTCTCTTCCAACCCTCAGCTGCAGACACCCCTCTTTGCCAACTTCCTCGTCATGTACCTGATCACCGTGGTGGGAAATGTACTCATCGTCCTGGCCATCAGCTCTGACTCCCGGCTCCATACACCCATGTACTTTTTTCTCAGCAACCTATCCTTCACGGATATCTGCTTCACCACAGTCATTGTGCCAAACATGCTGGTGAATTTACGGTCAGAGGTAAAATCTATCTCCTACGTGGGCTGCCTGGTCCAGATGTACTTTTTCATGGCCTTTGGGAACACGGACAGCTACCTGCTAGCCTCTATGGCCATAGACCGGCTGGTCGCCATCTGCAACCCCTTCCATTATGAGGTGGTAATGAACCCACGGCGCTGCCTCCTCATGCTGCTGGCTTCGTGCACCATCTCCCACCTGCACTCCATGTTCCGTGTGCTTCTCATGTCCCGCCTGTCTTTCTGTGCCTCCCATGTCATCAAGCACTTTTTTTGTGATACCCAGCCTGTGCTAAAGCTGTCCTGCTCTGACACATCCTCCAGCCAGACAGTGATTATGACTGAGACCTTGGCTGTCATTGTGACCCCCTTCCTGTGCATTCTCTTCTCCTACCTGCGAATCATTGTCACTGTGCTCAAAATACCCTCTGTAGCTGGGAAGTGGAAGGCCTTCTCTACCTGTGGCTCCCACCTCACTGTAGTAATCTTATTCTATGGCAGCATCGCCTATGTCTATTTTAGACCCCTGTCCATGTACTCAGTGGTGAAGGACCGGGTAGCCACACTTATGTACACAGTAGTGACCCCCATGCTGAACCCTTTCATCTACAGCCTGAGGAACACAGATATGAAGAGGGGTTTGAGGAAGTTAAGGGACAGGATTCATTCATAGAAACAACAACATGGGATGTTATAACTGGGAGATGACCTAAGAGGTGATAGGTTATCCTCCTTCCTAACTACTTTTCACATGGCAGACAAAGAGGTCACGATGGGTGGTGTTGAATGGCAGTTAGAACGCCGCTCTGAAAGCTAAAACACTTGGTTTCTCTCAGTCACCTTGACCACATATATGTTCAATCCAGAGGCTGAGTCCCGCTAGGAATCCAGATTTCAGGAAAACAGTTTCTGCCACACATAGAGTGGAATAATGCAATCTCCAATAATTCTTCTATAAGTTTGACATCAGCTAGTTCTCAAGCAATTATAAAATTCCATTAGCTTTTAGAATAAAAAATTACATGAGTTTGGTAGGGAATTGGTCAACACTCCTCGAGGAATGGCCTAACACTGGCCATAACAATGGGTTGACTTTGGAAAAATGAAAGTTCATTAGACAAGGACATAGGCAGAATGTTTCAAATAGTAGAAACCAGCCAAGCAGGAAGAGGCAATAGGCAGAGGATTCTGTTTGAGGGACAGTGATAATACCTGTGAGGCTTGTTCAGTCTGACAGCACAAAGAATAACACGGGAAAAACAGAAAAATCTACAAGCAGAGGTACACCCCCCCACCCAACACCAAAGTTCATCACAGTGTGAATACTCAGTCTCCACTCCTTTCCCTTCCTCCTTTCTCCACATAGCCAGAATCCTCAGTGAAATGCCCTTTATATTCTGGGAAAATCAATGAGCATCAGTCAGGATAGGCGAGGCTACACCGTGGAAACAAACAATTTCAAATATCTTTGGCTATTAAAGCCAAAGGCTTATGTCTTATTTACACTGCATGTCCACCATAAAAAAATAAAAGGGTGATGCTGGTTTTGTACACTCATGAGGGCACCAAAGCTGACGGGGCAGGCGCCACTGTGAATACGAATCATCACGTTGCCAGGAGCTGAGAAAGGCTCTTGAAGATTTTGCTCTGACAATTAAATACTCAGGTCCAGAAGTGACTCACACCATTTTGACCACTACTTACTGTCCGCAACTAACCACATGACGCACCCAAACAAAATGGAGCCCAAGGCACAAGCCAACTATGCATCTGTACAATGGAGAGCCACAAGTATTTGGGAAGCAGCATTAATGACCATTACATGATTCTGACACACAAATACCTAAGTATTTGTTGCTTTAATCAATCCTTCCCTGATTATGTCATTGTCAATAACAATAGAAATGTAAGATACATACTCTCTCTGGAGTCCTTTTGCCTCAATTATTTCATCAAGTTTCTACCACCACCAGCTTTTCTGGGTCCTAAGTTTGTGGATGGCAGGACCTAAACTTGAATACAAGTCTTTTGGCTGTAACAATGTAACAGGAGGTTTATAGCAACCTAATGGAATCAGGGACACCTAGGGCCCAACATCAACGTGCCTGGCATCGCTATCACTATGTTCTCTTCTAGTTATCAGCAAGCAACTAGTTATCCAGGAAACAAACTCAATTTACAAAGGCCTACACATTAGTACAGGAACACCTGGCTTTCACCACTTTCTGTCACCAATCACTTGGTTTCGGGGATGCTGGCCTAGAAGATCTGTGCCCTTCCCACTTCCTCTATTTATGTGCCATAGTTTTCTCATGCTTAATCAAGTACAATACACCACTTCACAATGTGAAGAATGCCTGGCATATATTACATAAATATAAATTCATTAATTACAGCTTCTGGTAATATAGAATGTTAATTAAGTCCTTTGGTCCCAGGAAGCATATTTTTTAGGGTTGACCTCACTCTGCCATCAGCTGCAGGCTTCTGTTTCTTAGCAACAAATAGTCACTAGAAAATGAAGATCTTTTATGTATAAGCCTACAGATATTCCTAAAAGTTAAGACCAAAGAGAATTCTAGATTAAAAGACCATGTGATAAGATGTTATGTAAAAAAGTTACCAGTCTGGCCCTCAGATTAGTCTTAACCATCTTAGTCAGAGCTAGAATTTTGTTTCTCTCAGAATACGAGACAATTCCCCCATGAAATTCTATCACCCTTCAGAAGCAGTGAGCTGATGTAGGCGGAAATAACTGGGGATATTAATAAAAGTTTTGCTATCTAAACAAGGGTGCCCAGAGTTAACTTGGGAAAATGCTAATAAGACTTGGTAAGGATGAAATAAATCCCTTCGGAAAGTTGATATAATCAGAGGACAGGTCTAAGCAGACCTTCTGTAGACCTTGCCAGGTTGGCTTCTGCACAGCCCTTGGAAGTAAACCAGGAACCTCCTTGACAGCCTCTCTTCCCACCATGTAAATACCTGGGAGGCTGGTTGAAAACAATAGGAGAATCATTCTATAGGCGTGTCCTTTGATGAGAAAATTGTGAAGGGAAATGTATTGGGTTTTTCTATTGTGAGTTCATTATGTATATCTAAATGTTGGAGATTTTGCTCCATACTAAACTAATACAAATGTAGTTCAATTTAATAACACTGGAAAAACAGAAGAATGTACAAGCAGAGATACCCCCCACCAACACCAACGAGTCATGAGAGTGTAAATATACAGTACTCCACTCCTTTTCTCTCCCATCTTAAATCTTCCTTTCACCACATAGCCAGAATGTGGAGAAACATATTTGAACATATTTTGTCTGTCTGAGTGAGTGACAAACTAGGAAGGGTGTGAAACAAGAAAGCTGAGGCGGGCCTCGGGAAGAGTGCTTAGTATTTCTGACACTTAAGAGTTGGATGAAGAAGACACTAGCAAAGAGGACTGAAAAGGAGTAGTAATATAATCCAAGAATAGAAGTTTCCAGAGGCCATGGGTATTCACCAGCATCAAAATATGGTAAGTTTAAGCAAAACGAACTTGGAAGATTGTCATTGGCTATAGTGACGTGGAAGCCATTGTTGACATTGGTAATGAAGCTGCACAGGAGGAAGGGAAAATGAGCCAGACTGGAGTGAGATAAAAAATAGGTTGTGCTCAGGGATGATGTAGATGCCTGATCACTGCACTGTACATCTGAAGCTGAGGCTAAACATTAATGAATGCCAACTACAACTTTATACATATATATATGTATAATATATATCGCGTACAATACATCGCGTACAATAAGTGGAGTACAGCATTAGGAATAGAGACAGTGGAAATGTAATGGCTGTACATGATGTCAGAGGGGGGTTATCACTGTGTGAGGGATATAAATGATAAATGTCTATTACATTGTTTTGTACACCTAAAACTAATAAAAAAATAAAACAAAAGGAAATAGGGTGTGAATCTTACACTAACAATGAACAACCTGAAAAGGAAATTAAGAAAACAATCTTATCAGTAGCATCAAAAAGAACACGTCACTTAGGAATAAACCTAACCATGAGGGTATAAGATTTACACATAGAAACCAAAACCATTTGATGAAAAAAGTAAAGGAGACCCAAATAAATGGAAAGATATCACCTGTTCATGGATTGGAAGACTAAATATGTTAAAATGCCAATACTACATAAAGTGGTCTATAGATTCAATATAATCCCTATCAAAACCCAAAATCCAAGTGGCATTTTTAACAGAAGCAGATAAAGAAATCCTAAAATTCATATAACACTACAAAGGACCTCATATAGCAAAAACAATCTTTATACTAAAGAACAAAGGTGGAGGCCTCACATTTCATGCTTTCAAAATATATTACAAAGCTACCATAATCAAACCAGTCTTGTACAGGTATAGAGACCAATGGCACAGAACAGAGAGCCCAGAAATAAACCCATGTATACACGAATAGCTAAGGCTTCAAGCATATACGATGAGGAAAGGATGGTCTCTTCAACAGATGGTGTTGGGGAAACTGGAATATCCACATGCAAAATAATAAAATTGGACCCTTGTCTTACAGTACTCCCAAAAATCAACTCAAAATTGATTAAAGACTAAAATGTAAGACCTGAAACTATAAAACTCTTAGAAGAAAACATAAAGTAAAGGCTTATTGACATTAGTCTTGGCAAGGATTTCTTGGATATAACACCAAAAGCACAGAAAACAAAAGCAAATACAGACAAGTGAGAACACGAAGTCTGACAATTAAGTTTGCAAACTCACCCTAGAAAAAGTGCTACATACCTCATTGCTGAATATCACTATGGTCACCTTCAAAGTACTCCCCTTGGGAAGTTATGCACTGATACCAGTGCCTAGTCCATCTTTCAAAGCAACTCTTTTTCTGGAATGGCCATCAGAGCTGTCATCATATTACACTTGATGTCCTCAATTTCATCAAAATGTCTTCCTTTCACTATTTCCTTTATCTTTTGGTAAAGAAAAAAGTCATTGGGGGCCAGATCAGGTGAGTAGGGAGGGTGTTCCAATACAGTTATTTGTTTACTGGCTAAAAACTCCCTCACAGACAGTGCTATGTGAGCTGGTGCATTGTTGTGATGCAAAAGCCATGAATTGTTGGCGAAAAGTTCAGGACGTCTAACTTTTTCATGCAGCCTTTTCAGCACTTCCAAATAGTAAACTTGGTTTGTCCAGCTGGTACAAATTCATAATGAATAATCTCTCTGGTATCAAAAAAAGTTAGCAACATTGTCGCAACAAGTTCTTGAACTTAATTGCCAGACATCGTACATTATTTATATCATTAGTACTTATATACCACCTACTCATTTACAAAGCATTTTTCAGACATGTTTATTCAGTGACAGAGCCATAATGAAAATCCAGACCTGTGTGACACCCAAAACCATATTCCTGTCAATATACCATATACCAGCCACTCACGGCAGTTGTAACAACTGGATACTCTAAGCCAGGTCACACACCTAACATTCCTTCCTATTTCCTACTTGCAGAACACCAATGCCAAGGGGAAACCAGAGCCACATGACTGAATTCCTCCTTCTGGGACTGACCAGTGACCCCGAACAGCAGGCGTGGCTCTTTGCCAGCTTCCTTTTTTTTTTTTTTTTTTTTTTTAATTTAATTTATTGAGGTGACAATTGTTAGTAAAATTACATAGATTTCAGGTGTACAATTCTGTATTACATCATCTATAAATCCCGTTGTGTGTTCATCACCCAGAGTCAGTTCTCCTTCCATCACCATATATTCGATCCCCCTTACCCTCATCTCCCACCCCCACCCCCACCCCCTTACCCTCTGGCAACCACCAAACCATTGTCTGTGTCTATGAGTTTCTGTTTCTCATTTGTTTGTCTTGTTCTTTTGTTGTTTTGGTTTATATACCACATATCAGTGAAATCACATGGTTCTCTGCTTTTTCTGTCTGACTTATTTCGCTCAGCATTACACTCTCAAGATCCATCCATGTTGTCACAAATGTTCCTATATCATCTTTTCTTACTGCGAATAGTATTCCATTGTGTATATATACCACAACTTCTTCATCCATTCATCTATCGAAGGACATTTTGGTTGTTTCCATGTCTTGGCCACTGTAAACAAAGCTGCAATGAACATTGGAGCACACGTGTCTTTATCTCTAAATGTTTTCAGATTTTTTGGGTAGATACCCAGGAGAGGGATTGCTGGGTCATATGGCAATTCTATTCGTAATTTTTTGAGGAACCTCCACACTCCCTTCCATAACGGCTGCACCAGTCTGCATTCCCACCAACAGTGTATGAGGGTTCCTTTTTCTCCACAGCCTCTCCAACATTTGTTACTATTTGTCTTGTTGATGATGGCCATTCTGACTGGGGTGAGGTGATATCTCATTGTGGTTTTGATTTTTTGCCAGCTTCCTGACCATGTATCTGGTCAATGTGGCTGACAACTCAGTCATCATTACAGCCATCTGGGGGATGCCTGCCTCCACATCCCTATGTACTTCTTCCTCTCCAACCTGTCTTTGTGGACATCTGCTTTATAAATATCATCATGCCCAAAATGCTGGAAAACATGTTGAGCAAGAGCAAGAAGATCCCCTTTGCCCAGTGCCTCCCCCAGATGTATTTCTTCATGACCTGTGCTATCACTGACAGCTTCCTCCTGGCCGCCATGGCCATTGACAGCTATGTGGCCATGTGTAACCCACTGCATTACACCATGACCATGAACCCCAGGTGCGGTCTCCTGCTGCTGATAGCATCCTGGGTGGTGTCCCACCTCCACTTGCTCACCCACATGATTCTCATGGCCCGCCTCTCCATCTGTGGGCCCAACGTCATCCACCACTTCTTTTGTGTGGTCCAGCCCCTGCTAAAGCTCTCCTGCTCTGACACTTCCGTCAGTGAGCTTTGGGCCTTCACAGAAGGCTCCTTTGTGAGCATGAGTCCCTTTGTCCTTGTCATTGTCTCTTACACTGTATCACCCATGCTGTTCTGAGGGTCCCTTCTGGGAGAGTCAGGTGCAAAGTCTTGCCTACCTACGGATCTCACCTGACCACTGTGGCACTATTCTATAGGACCATAATGTCCACGTACATTCACCCCTCATCCACTTACTCAGTGACAACAGTGTGGTCACTGTTATCTATACAGTAATTACCTCCATGCTGAACCCTTTTATCTATAGCCTTAGGAATGATGACACGAAACAGGAGGACAGAATAGCATAACCCACTACGGTACTTCTCAGCACTGATTCATTCAACAGGAACCCATGAAACACCTACTCTGTGCCAGGAACTGTACTCAATTATGAAAATATTGCAAAGACATGTCAATCATAGCTCCTTCTTACAGGTCAGTAAGTGGGGATTAATTACAGGTCTGTAAGTGGGGATGAGACAATTGAAATAAAAGGTTATTTTGTACTTTTTGGTAAAAATAAGTAGAGTGAGAAATAGATACTGATATCTTACTGTATTATACACAGGTTTCAGAACTGCAGCAGAGTTTAAAGCCTCTCCCTGATTTCTCCTTCTCCCTCCTCAATAAATCTCTTACACACTGAATCCCACCTTGGCATCTGCTTCTCAGATGCCAAACTAATGCATGCATAACCAATGACCCTGCAAACAGGTCTACTCCTTGGTAGATAGCCTAGAGAAAACTGAACAGGTACGCTAGGAGACTGTACAAGAATGTTCATGGGTGCAGCAGTTCAAAATGGAACAAAATGGTTTGGGCTTCATTTATTGTGATTTGTACTCTCTCACCTATAAAAATAATCTAACTTGATATGAAACAAACAGAGAAAAAAATCCCAGTTCTCTAGCTGTTTCAGCTGAAATAATAAAGCTTGGGCTACCATTCAAATATCAATGATAGAACAACAAAATAATAAAAGATTGCTATTGTGAAGATGTTCTTGTCAGAGGATGGTGATCTAAAATGTTTCTCCAATTTGCACAGAAAAATTTTTTAAAGAAGAAACGAATAATGGAGAAGGCCAAGCCAGTGTATTCAAATGTCATTTTTTTAATGGGAAGATGAGGAGTTCCATTTACAATAATAAACAACTTTTGGGAAAAGTGTCAAAAACCTGGCAACAAGCTCAAATGCCCATCAACATGAGAATGGATAAATGTATTATAGTACAATCCCACAATAGAATGTAAGTCCACAATTCCTTAGCTATAATCCGAAAATCCAAAAATTAATAAAAGGTACTTTACAGAGTTTCAGCAAACTCATTTTGTAGCAGAATCTGACCTGGATTGACATGTGGCTGTTTAAAAATATGTGTCTGTCACACTTGGTATATTCACCCATTTTCTTCCAAAATATTAGTGTTTGATTACCATGTGTAGCATTAGAACTTCCTGGTGGTATCACATAATGATACATACACAGTATTCTTTTCTAAAGTAGGAAAATTCTCAATTTGCAAATGAAAATCCCTAAATATATAAGGTAGGACAGTGAGAACCTTTACTATACAGCAGTGAAAAAGAATCACCTATAACTGCAAGTAACAATATGAATGAACATCAAAAACATAACATTGGGTGAAAGAAGCTAAATGATTCCATTCATGCGAAAGACAAGAACAACCAAATATAAACAATTCATGATTTATACATATGTGCATGGCTGGTTAAACCCATAAGAAAATTGTTCTTTGTGTTTTGCACACTCTTTTTTATATTATGTTTCGCCATTTAAAAATTTTAAATTAATCTTGCATGCAGAAGACCCTACTACTTCAGTACATTTTTATAAATCTGCCAGATCTTTCCCCTCTCAGGTCACAGGACACACATTTGTTTACTTTTTCTAGATACAGACCTGTAAGAATTGGAAGACTGATTATGTGGCCCACCCTACACCAAATCTATTCATTTATAACTAATGATTTGCTGGGAAATTATAGGCTTTCTTTATGAAGACTGGAACCTGATTAGAGTGTGTGGACTCCATGGCAGGTTAGGATGGGTGGAGATGGAGCCCTCCGACTCCTGGGTCCAGGGGAGGGGTACTAGGAGCAACGCTCTCAGGATTTCCAGGCCTAGTCACTCTGAAACAAAAGTGTTCCTGACCCTGCTGGGACTCAGGAATCCAGGGGCCAGAGACAGCTGGGGGGGGGGGGGGGGGGCGGTGCACAATCGTCCCATCTTGCTTCTAACTAGGAGGTCTGGGACTGGGTCCCAGGAGACACTGCCTATGAAAAAAGCCCACAGCTTTCCTGGCTCCTGTTCCTGAGCACAGGTTGGTCCAGCCCCAAGTCTTTAGTCTGTGCTGCTGTTATAGGGAAGGAAGAAAACTGAGATTCTAGTAAGTCCCCTTGCAGAGAAGCAGGCAAAGAAAATCAAATATAGGAGGCAGAGCCAGCACCTGTTGATGGCAATGGGATCTGAGGATGGTCAGAATTTCCAGGTAAGACCTGAGGAGTAGACATGGCAGACACTGCGCTCGCTCTCTCTCTCGCTCTCTCTCTCTCTCTCTCTCTCTCTCTCTCACACACACACACACACACACACACACACACCATCTCCTCCCTATCGCTTCTTCATTTCCTGCCCCTTCCTCAATCTCAGCCAAATACACCTTGGCTCTCTCAGGCACCATGAGGAGTGCCTTGACTTAATATCCATGAATTTCCTGAGAGTCCAGCCTGAAGTCCATGCTGACCAAGCCCCTGGCAGTGGCCAATACATTAAAACTGTGCGACAGCAGTGCTCAGGACCCCTGTCCGATGCATGGACAATTCCCTCAGCTCACACAATCGTGAGTGGCTTTCGGAATAATTCTCCGCCACCACCTCAGGACGGTAACAACCTCCACAGCAATTGATAGTTCAGCAAGCCCCATTTCATGCTTTTAACTTGAGTCTCAGAATTATTTGAGGTAGATTTATTTAGGCTCATTTTACAGGAGGGTCTGAGCAGTTAAATGATTAGCCAAGATGGCCCAGCTGGGGCTCCAACCTGCGTCTGCACATATCAAAGTGTGTGCTTTGTCTTGGTCCTACTGGGTCAAAGCCTTTGCCATCCAAGGGTCATGAGGATGATATTGATGACAATGGCACTTACAACTCAATAGATGAAACTTGACAGTTTTCAAAGCCCAACTTCCCACAGACAGTGACCAAGGAAAAGTCATTTGCCCGGGACTGAGGGAGTTTCCTGGAAGTGGGAGCTCAGTTTGAAAAGCAGGGAAGTCTTAAGCAAACACAGAGGACTAGTTGCTCACTCCAGAAAGCATTTGATATAAGCCATTATTCTAGCTCTATATAATCCTTATCTAATTTAATCCTCACAACAACGTTATGAGTTAGGCATTGCTCTTATCCTCTTTAAGCAGATGCAGAAACAGGCCAGAAAGACTGCGAAGCTTGTTCGGTGTTACAGCACACAAGGGGGTGGTGGCCCAATGCAGGTGCATCAAGCCAAGAGAGAGTGTGTTTTATCCCCACGTAGAAGAGCATGATCTCAGTAGAGGCTGGCATTGCCTGTTTGTGCGTTCTTCCTTCCACAGCACCCAAATGCACAAGATAAAAGCTCTCATTTCAGGTTTTGTATCATAGGTCCTGAATGAAAACCTTTTACTGATTTAGGCATTTTGATGTTTTCAACAGTCCTATATGGTGTATGTCCACATCTTACACATGAAAACAACGAGGCACAGAGGAAGTAACTAACGTGCCCTAAATATGAAAAACAGCGAGGGTTTAGAACTGCGAGGCGTGTTTCCGGTGCGTCAGGAAGCCCAGCTTTCATTTTATCTACTATTAGCAATATAACTGTTACCACAATTTAGTGAAGGCCTACTCTATGCTAGCACTTTGAGTGTGTCATCTCATTAATTATCAACAATGAGCAAAGATTGCACCCAATTTACAGACCAGGAATTTGAAGCTCAGAGACGATCAGAGGATGTGTAAGTGTCATAGGCAAACAGCAGAAAGGTTCCCATATCATCTACAGGACAACAAAGCCAACACTCCAAGGACCGATGCTGTCGGTGATGATGATGGGAACCTTTATTTGTAAAATGTCTTTGATTTCATGAAGTAATTTTATCCACATTAGTTCATTTCATGGGTCTTTAAAAGAAAGAGGGCAGCTATGCCCATCATAGTAGGAAGACCTGAGTTCCAGCTATGACCTCTCTATATAATTAGTTACTCCTTTTCTACCGAGAGAGAGAGAGAGAGAGAGAGAGAGAGAGAGAGAGAGAGAGAGAGAGAGAGAACTGTACTTAATAATTTTCTGGTAAATGCATATCCCCAAGATGTCTTCTTCAAATTTCACAAGCCCATGAAATGGATAGCTTTCCTACCAAAGAAAGGTGGTGGGCAGACTAAGACTTGGGAAGTTTCCTCCCAGCTAATCTCAAGTTCAACCTCATCCAAGAGGTCTACAGGACAACTTCCTAGACAGCTAAATGCAAAGTTCACCCCAACAAGATCTCACATTATTATTGTCTATAGTTCTCGCCTCTATACGTGTTTACATGCCTGCCTTCAGAGACATTAGTGCATCTCTGTGACTCTGAAAAGAATGCAGAACACAAATGAAATGCTTTCAATGATAGAAGATTTTGGAGTCCATGTATATTTAAGCAAGATTTTCCTCCAAATGTTCTATTTTAAATGGGAATTAGAAACCAAACCAGCGTGTCTGACTTCATACTCCTGGGCTTCTCTGAACACCCAGAGCAGCAGCCTCTCCTGTTCGGGATCTTCCTGGCCACATACCTGCTCACCGTGCTGGGGAACCTGCTCATCATCCTGGCCATAGGTTCTGACCGGCACCTCCACACCCCCATGTACTTCTTCCTGGCCAACCTGTCCTTCATCGATACCTGCTGCTCCTGCACCATTGTCCCCAAGGTGCTGGTGAACATGCACACACAGCACCACACCATCTCCTACCCTGGGTGCCTCGTGCAGATGTATTTCTTCATGACACTGACCCTGATGGATAACTTCCTGCTGGCTGTGATGGCGTATGACCGCTACGTGGCCATCTGTCTTCCTCTGCACTATACCACAGTCATGTGTCCCCAACGCTGCCTGTTACTGGTCACTGCATCCTGGCTCTGCTCCCACCTCCTGGCCTTCTCACTCTCTTTTCTGATGTCTCAGTTCTCTTTCTGTGCCTCCCATTCCATCCCACACTTCTTCTGTGATCTACTCCCACTCCTCAAACTTACCTGTTCAGACACCCATATCTTTCAGATCATGATGTTTGCTGAAGCAGCCCTCTCGGGTGTGGTCCCTCTCACCTGTATCTTGGTGTCTTATGCACACATCATGTCCACTGTCCTCAGGGCCCCCTCTGCTGGGGGGAAGCACAAAGTCTTCTCCACCTGTGGCTCTCATCTGACAGTGGTCACTCTCTTCTATGGAACTATGTTTCTGGTGTATTTCCAGCCCTCCTCATCCTATTCAGCAGACACTGGAATGGTGGCATCTGTGGTATATACAATGGTGACCCCCATGCTGAACCCCTTTATCTACAGCCTGAGGAACAGGGACATGAAGGGGGCTTTGTGGAGACTCTTCAGCTGGGGAAGATTTTGCACCCCTTAAAAAGCCCTTCCCCAGACAGGAAGCTCAGGCTCTTTGAAATGCTTCCTCCCCAGGACTTCTCCATTGTAATTTTGAAAACCCAAATTCAGGGTAGGATGGATGCTTGGCATCACAGGCAGGTTAAACAAAATGAAAATGTCTCACTTGGCAGAACTGGAATAGGATCAACTGGCTCAGGACGGAGTTGCAGCTTGGAAGAGGGAGTAGCCAATCATTCCTACAGAGTGACTTGATTAGTGGGTATAGGTGTCAAGCCGATTCAAACCAGAGAGAGGGAGCTAACAAAAAATGACCTCCAACACAACTCAGGTTCTAAGAGGACGCCCAGTAGCAGCTCAGTCTGTGACTAACAGGTCCCACCCAACTAAAAGCAATGCAGACAAGACCTGGAAGGATCTAGTGCTCTGAGCTTCAGGAACCATTTCCAAGCCCAGTTTTGGATGCAACTCAGAGGGATTAACCTTCACACAGAGAAATCTGAACCAAAAAGACATACTATCGATGGGACGAAGAGAGCAAGATTAATTCTAGGAAAGGTAACTAGATACAGACAGATCAGAGGACTGGCCCAAAATTATACAATTGGAATTACAGCTAAGACTCTGACAGTGAGTGATTATGAGTTATTGGGACAAGTCCTTGATTCTTTGGCTCTTAAACTCTGGTTTATTTTTGTTCTTCGCTACTACAGAACAATACATGCTGATTATGGTAAATTTGTAAAAATATACAAATTTGTAAAAACATATAAATTTGTAAAAATATACAAATTTGAGGGAAAAAAATACTCACTATCCCTACATTTAAAGAAAACCACTGATAATAGTTTATACCATATACAGGCTGTCATTTCCTTTTTTTTTAATTTTATTAAATTTATTGGGGTGACATTGGTTAATAAAATTATATAGGTTTCAAGCACACAATTCTATAATACATAATTTATATATCATATTGTGTGCTCTCCACCCAGAGTCAGTTCTCCTTCCCTATATTTGACAACCTTTACCATATTCAACCACCCCGCTTTCATCTCTGGTAACCCTCTGGTAACCACTATACTGTTGTCTGTGTCTATGAGTTTTTGTTTGTTTGTCTTGTTCGCTTGCTGCTTTCAGTTTTATATTCCACATTACTCAGCCATAAGAAAAGGTGAAATACTGCCACTTGCAACAACATGGATAGATCTTGAGATTATCATGCTAAGCAAAATAAGTCAGACACAAAGTGGATTCTCCTTGCTTCAGTTTTCCTTGATTATTGGTGAGGGGACTATTTATCTGTCTATCACTTTCTGGAAATTTTTTATTGAATTGTATGGCCTTTATAAAAAAAGTATTTTATTGGGGAAGGGGGACAGGACTTTTATTTGGGAACAGGGTGTACTTCCAGGATTTTTTCCAAGTCAAGTTGTTGTCCTTTGAATCGTGGTTGTAGAGGGCTCAGCTCAGCTCCAGGTTGGTTGCTATAGTTGCAGGGGCACAGCCCACCATCCCTTGCAGGAGTCAAACCAGCAACCTTGTGGTTGAGAGAATGCCCTCCAACCAACTGAGACATCCAGGAGCTCAGCGGCAGCTCAGCTCAAGGTGCCATGTTCAATCTTAGTTGCAGGGGGCAGAGCCCAACATCCCTTACAGGATTCGAGGAGTCGAACTGGCAACCTTGTAGTTGGCCGATGTGGGAATTGAACCGGCAGCCTTTGCCATTAGGAGTACGGAGCTCCAACCATCTGAGCCACCGGGCTGGCCCCTAATATGGCCTTTTTATATTAAAGATATTATATCTTTGTCTCCTTTGTCTTGGTAATATTCCTAGTTAATTCTTTATGTCAACTGTGATTTTTTTTATGTAAGAAAGTTTTTATTTTGTTCATTATCAAATCAAGACATCTTCTTCTTTGTCACCTCCTTTGCTGGAGTTATGATTTTAAGATCCTTCCCTTTGCAGAATTCATGCAAATAGTCAACTGGTTTTTGATTTTCTTGTAGAATACAGTATTTTTTAATGTAACCATATTATTTCTTTAAAATGAAATCACATAGTTAAAGTTCTTCTCTCTCAACACATCCCTCTCACTTTCTGTGAGTCCTCATTTTGTGTCATATAATTATTAACAAATATAAATGCTGACTGCCTCTGAACAGGGACCTGAAGAAGGATTCTGGGGTGCCGGTCATGCTCTGTTTCATGATCTGGGGGCTAGTGATGTGTGTTGACTTAGAGAAAAATCACTATACTATATATGTGTGGTTTTGAGCATTTTCTGTATTCTTCAATAAATATTTCTTCAATAAGATATTTACTCAACAAATATAAAAACAGAAAGTTTGAAAATAAAGACTTAAAAATTATATGCTATAAAAATATTGACATAGCTCTATTATTATCAAACAAAAAGATTTTTAAGGCCAAAAAGCATGATTACTGATATAAAGGTTCATGTTATAAGAATGAAATCTTTCATTCACCAGGTAAATATTATAATTCTATTAATTTTTGGTAATTAAAAAGACACAGATACACAGAGAGAGAGAGAGAGAAAAAATTAATCAAACAAGGAGAACTGGAAAAATCCATTCTTGGTGGAAGATTTTAACACACTTCTCATGGTAATTGATAGAATAAATCATTCTGAAAATTCAGTCAAGATATCGAACATTTGAAAGGCACAGTTAACAATATTAACTTAATAGACATATGTAAAACATTACATTCAACAAGTGCAGAGAACATAGCTTTTGCAAGATTTCAAGGAAATTTTCCAAAACTTGCTCACTTACTAAGTCATAAAGCAAATCTCAACAAATGTCAAAGAGCTGAATTCATACAGACCACATGAAATTAGGCTAAAAATCATGACAAATTTATAACTAGAAATCTCCACATATTTTGAGACTAGGAAACTCAGCTGGGAATAATTCAAGAATAAAGAAAAAATAATGGCTATTAGAAAATATTTTATCTAAATGAAAACCAATATAAAACATTATTTACAGTAAATTATTTATAGGATTTATAATCTTAAATGAAAATGTTAGGGAAAAAAGGCTACAAAATATTAAGAATCCATCTAAAAAGCTAAAAAAGAATAGCAAAATCAATCCAAGAAAGAAAAATGAAACAGGAGCAAATCATGACAAAATTAAATAAACATATGCCAGTGAAGACCAACAAAGCTAAAAGATTTTTTTGAAAATATAATTTATGTATAGAAAACCCTAAAGACATCACCAAAAAGCTGTTAGAACAAATAAATGAATTCAGTAAAGTTTCAGGATACAAAATCAATATACAAAAATCTGTTGTATTTTTATACACTAATAGCAAACTATCAGAAAGAGAAATTAAGAAAACAATTCCATTTACAATTGCATCAAAAAAATACCTTGGAATAAATTTAACCAAGGAGGTAAAAGATCTGTACACTGAAAACTATAAGACATTAAGGAAACAAACTGAAGCAGATGCAAATAAATGGAAAGGTAACCCATGCTAATGGATTGGAAGAATTAATATTGTTAAAATATTAATTCTTTGCTTTGGGTCCATACCGCCCAAAGCAATCTTCAGATTCAATGCAATTTCTATCAAAATTCCAATGGCATTTTTCACAAAAATAGAACAAAAGAATCCTAAAATTTGTATGACATAACAAAAGACCCCGACTAGCCAAAACAATCTCAAGAAAAAATAACAAAGCTGAGGCATCACGCTCCCTGATTTCAAACTATATTATAAAGCTATAGCTATAGCAATCAAAACAGTATGGTATTGGCATAAAAACAGACACATAGATCAATGGACCAAAATAAAGAGCCCACAAATAAACCCACACCTGTGGGTTTTATGACAAAAGAGCCAAGAATGTACAATAAGAAAAGGACAATTCCTTCAATAAATGATGTTGAGAAAACTGGTCAGCCACATGCAAAAGAATGAAACTGGACCACTATCTTACACCATATACAAAAATTAACTCAAAAATGGATTAAAGACTTGACTATAAGACCTGAAACCATAAAATTCCTAGAAGAAAACAGGAGGTAAACTCTTGACATTGGTCTTGGCAATGATTTTTTGGATCTGACACTAAAAGCAAAGGCAACAACAGCAAAAACAAACAAGTGAGACTCCATCAAACTGACAAGTTTCTGCACAGCAAAGAAAATCATCAACAAAATGAAAAGGGAAGGGGGTCAAATATATGGTGATGGAAGGAGACTAGACTCTGGGTGGTAAGCACACAATGCAATATACAGATGATGTATTATAAAAATGTACACTTAAAACTTGTCACCCCAATAAAATTAATTTTTTTAAAAAGAAAAGGCAACCTACAAAATGGGAAAAAATATTTGCATATCTTATATCTGATAAGGGGTTAATATCAAAAATACAAAGAACACATACAACTCAATAGCAAAAAACAATTTGATTTAAAAATGGGCAGAGGATCAATAAATAAAGCATTAAAAATATTTCATAAAGTTTATGAGCATTATTATACAACCTAGTGATGCAATGCAAATATCTCTGTTCATTAAGGCTCAACTGTCTCATCAATTTTGCACACATAGCTCAATGGAGACTAACATACTGCAATGTGAAAAGTGTTTCTTAAGTATCAGTATGAGTCAGCTAGGTATATCCAATTATACCCATGTAATGTGATTTCTCAAAGTGATTTGATTTTTATTTATTACTTCACAAACTTAATTTTACTGGATTTGATAGAGTTTGGCATATATTCAAAGTGAATTACAAGCTATCAAAACACTTAACATCCAGAGTCCTTAAAGTTAAGAGTCTGATTCTGATGACATTGTGTGTATATGTGTAACATAGCCCTCTTTAAGATTATATAAAGAAATATTGCTGAACTTTTAAGGTAAAAAAAATTTTTTCTTGCATAAATAAATCAATAAATAATAAAAATGGACAGAGGATATGAATAGATATTTTCTAAAGAAGACCTACAGATGGCCAGCAGGTACATGAAAAGGTGCCTGTTATCACTAATTATCAAAGAAATGCACATCAAAACCACAATGAGATGTCACCTCACAGCTGTTAAAATAACTATTACCAAAAAGACAAGAAATGACACGTTGTGATGAGGATGTGAAGAAAAGGGAACCCTTGTACATTGTTGGTAGGAATGTAAATTGGAGCAGCCACTATGGAAAACATTATGGAGGTTTCTCAAAAAGATTAAAAACAGAACTATCATATGATCCAGAAATTCCATTTCTGGGTATTTATCTGAAGAAAATGAGAACACTAATTAGAAAGCATATATGCACCCCACATTCACTGCAGAATTATTTACAATAGGCAAGCTATGGAAACAACCTAAGTTTCCATCAACAGATGAATCAATAAAGAAAATGTGATACACACACACACACAGTGGAATATTATTGAGCTGTGAAAAAAATGAAATTTTGCCATTTGCAGCAACATGGATGGATTATGCTTTAATTAAGCTGTCAGACACAGAAAGACAAATACTATATGATATCACTTATATAATGAATCTAAAAAATAAAACAAAAACTGAGATCATAATAAAGAGAACAAATTCGTGGTTGCCAGAGAACAGGTTCAGGGTGGGAAGATGGGCGAAGGGGGTCAAAAGATACAATCTTCAATTAGAAAATAATTAAGACATGGGGGTGTAATGTACAGCATAGTTAGTAATACTGCATTGCGTATGTGAAAGTTGTTAGAAAGAATCTTAAAAGTCCTCATCACAAGAAAAAAATTGTAACTATGTATGGGTAATGGGTGTTAACTAGACTAATTGTGATCCTTTCAGAATACATACAAATACTGAATCATTACACTGTATACCTGAAACTCATATATTATATGTCAATTATACCTCAATTTTTGAAATTAATCAAATTAAGTCACCATATTTACAGAACCAAACTCATATGATGCAAAAATAGCATTTCAATAGATGCAAGAAAAAACATTTGATACAATTCAACATCCACTCATTAAAAAGTCCTCTTAGCAAAACAGGGATAGAAGAGACTTTTACTTATTTGTTTTTTAGTTAGAATCTACTTTTTATTCTTCTGGTAATTTTTAAAAATTTTTTATCAAATTTGTGGGGGTAACATTGGTTAATTACATTACTTAAATTTCAGGTGTACATTATAGTACAACATCTCTACACCACCCATAGTCTAAAAGAAACCTAATCAGAAAAAATGTTACTTTTTGTATCCCCAAAAAGGGGATACAAAAATCAATTTGGGGAATGTAATCGATAATGTTGTAAAGATTTTGTAGGGCAGCTGAAGAACACTTGTCTCATTAGGGAGACCACATCTTGGATGATATAGATGCCTGATCACTGCACTGTACACCTGAAGCTGACGCTCAACAATAATGAAGGTCAACCACAATTTCATACATATACATATATAATTTCATATATATTTATATATATATTTACAAAAAATAAGGTAGAGCATTAGGAATAGACACAGTGGAAATGTAATAGTTGTATGCGATGTCAGAGGGGTAGCAGATGGTGGGAGGGGGGTTATCACTGTGTGAGGGATATAAATGATAAATGTCTAACTATTACATTGTTTTGTACACTTGAAACTCATAAAAAAAAAAAGGACAGGGATTATTTTTCTTGAGGAGAGAAAAGTAATGATTGGAAGGATACACAAAAGGAGCTTCAGGCGTGCAGGCAGTGTTCTATTTCTAAAGCTGGGAGGTGATACATCAGTGATTGGTTCCTAATAATTTCTTGGGTGGCACATTTGTGTCTTGCGCAGTTTTCTGTATGTGTTATACTTCACTATTTCATTTTTTAAAATACATACAATGATTAGTACTACATATCCACCAGAATATCTATATTACTATCATGCAGAAAGCTCTGATAAGAGAAATATTATTTTAAGTGAACTCAATTAAGAGGAAAACATGATCTGGATTTACACGAGGCTATTAATAGTCTGTGTTAGTGGGACTTATGTGATTATCACTCATTCTGCTGTGGAAACACTGTGTGTTTGATTAGGGAGGGCTCCCCCAGAAACTGCTGAGGAGACAACATACGTATAATCCCAAGTCCAAAAGTTCTGAAACCTGGAATTCAACAAGGACAAGAGTTTATCAAGAGGAGCTGTGACCTCTCTGAGACAACAGTGAACATGAATACCCTTCAGGTACGTGCTTCCACGTGACCAAATCTAAAAGAATAATGTTGAGCAAAATAAGCAACTTACGGGAAGAATACCAAAACCGTAGAATTCTATTCAGAGAAAGGACGAAATCCAGAGAATCCTGTATATGGTTCAGACATATGGATGTCGGCTGGTAAACTGGCCCCGCAACCTGGAGGGAGTGCGAGACGGAAGAGAGTCTGGCCTCTCCAGATTGGTAGGTGGCAGGTTTAACAAGCAAGAGAACCTATGCAGCTTGTCTTAGGCGCCAAGAGAAAAGTGGGCCCTCTGCACCCGCCCGCCAGAATCTTCAGGTTTACATGGAGGCTTTAATGGGGTTCAGCCGTGTATAGAGTCCAGATGGTCTCAAGGCCATGTTGCTCTCTTAAGGCTGCCCCTTGAAAATGGCTCCCACTGTGGGGACCCGGGTCAGAAGTTCCGGTCCAAGGCCAGGGGAGAGGTGAGGATCCTCTGATTGTCTGGATCTAGCTCTCAGATCAATCTGCTTTCATTTCCTCCTGATGACCTCCCCCAACAATGCATATGTGGCAAAACTACAAAGAAAACTAAGAAAATCGTACACAATATTCATGGTGGTGTTTTCCTTTAAAATGGAAGAAAGGAACATGATTGAAGAGTGATGCACAAGGGCTTCTAAAGGATTAAACCACATACTATAATATTTAAGCTCAGCGGTGGGAAAATGGCCATTAATTTTACTATTATTCTTTTAAAAGCACATACGTGCTTTATACATTCTTTAGTACGTTTACAGCAAATTTAATAAATGTGGAGGTCATACCCCGGGCCTTATATAGATTCTACATATTATTCATTTCTCTGTTCTCTGGAGTCATAGAACATAAGGATATTGCCTCTTCTACATGATATTTGAAGGCACTGATTATGACCTCCGATCTATCCAATCTTTATCTTTAACTTATTTTCTGGGATCTACTGTATTTCATTCTTGAGAACTGGGCTCTAATTAGGCAGTGGAGACTCCATGAGAGAGCTGGGCCTAATTCAGGGTTAAGACTGGGAGGATGGAGCCAAGATGCATGTCACCCAAGGGAAAAACTAGGAGTGTTCCCATGGATCCCAGCCCTAGTCATTCGGAATGGAAGTTTCTAGAACTCAGGAGGCCACAGTCTAGAGGGGACAGCTGGGAGGTTTGACAATTGTCCCATCTTGTCTCTAACTAGCAGGTCTGGCAATGGGTCCTAGGAGACACTGCCTGTGAAAAATCACCAGCTCCTTCTGGCTCCTGTTGCCTGTGATATCTCTAAAGACCCACGTCTTCAGTCTCTGCTGTTCTTACAGGCAGGGAAAGCTCTCTGACTCCAGCCATGACTTCTTGGGGAGACAGTGGGATAGCAAACCCAATCTCCTTCTTGGAAGAGTCAGACACTGAGGCTGGCTGGCATCTCCAGGTAAGAACTGAGGCATAGGGATGGGGAGAGAGAGTCTACCTAAGGTCCACATGTGCACACACACGTAGCCCACAGAAAACACCCACATACTCGTACACACACAACCCATAGAGTGTCTCCCTTTTCTTTCCTACATCCCTATCTGCCAATCATGTTCTGTCTCTTCTCATCACCACAAGCGGTGTCTAGTTCTGGTGTTCATCACATCCCTGATGGTCCAGACTGAAAGCAATGTGCAGAGTGTGCTTCAGTCCACCCCTCCCGAAACCCCGCATAGCATTTGTTCAGTAGCAGAGCATAATTTACTCTCAATCCACTCAGCCAGGCATGGTCCCAGAATCACAGCCAAACTCCACACCAGGTCAATACCAGTAATTAACTCCTCTATACCCATTTAAAATTTACTAAACTCATTCACATCCTTTCTTTTTCTTAAAATTTCAGCCAGCAAATAACTATGAAAACAGACTAATTTATTCCTATTATGCAATTAATAATTTAGGGGGCTCTGATGAATAATATATTTGACCAAGTCTATGCTTGGTTTCCAGATGCCAAAACGAATGCTTTGCTTTTGACAGTTCTGAGTAGAGTCATAGTCCTTCAAAAGTGGTGCTGATGGTGCTGCTGCTGATGATGATGATGACGACGACTTTTAATACTGACGTCTCACAATTTGCAAACCCAGCATGCAGGCAGTGACCAGGACACAACGACAAAGCACCCTCGTGTATTAAAATGGCAATAACAATAACAGATCACATTTTGAGCCCTTATTATGTGCCAGCTTTGGTCTAAATATTATGTAATCATTTTTAAATCTAATTAATCCTCATAACCACTTTATACAGTAAACTCTATTATTACCCATTTAGGCAGATGTAGAAACTGAAGCCAAAAACGGTAAGTGACTTTCTCAAGGTCACATCCAAGGGTAAAAAGAGGTACAAACTTATAGTTATAACATAAATAAATCATGGGGATGTAATGTACAACATAGGGAATACAGTCAATATCGCAATAACTTTGTACGGTGACAGATGGTTACTAAACTTCTCGTGGTGATCACTTCATAAGGGATATAAATGTACACCTGAAACTAGTAAAATATTGTATATCAACTACACTTTGATTTAATAGGCTTTATATTCCAGAATACAAAGGGGGGAAAAAGACTAAGAGTGAGAAAAATTTTTGTCAGACTCCAGAGGGTGTATTATATGTTTAATCGTGACACTAAATAAACACGACATTAGCACATGCTGTTACAGATGGTTCATTGCAGTTATTCCTCCACACCATCAAACAGGAACATTGGAATTTCTTATCTTGATTGCACATCATGGTTTGTGAAAAAACTTCAACTGATTCCAGCATTTGGTCTCTTCAACAAACCGATCAGGTAGGTTTATTACCTCTCTCATAGATAAGCAAGGGTCAGAGGGAGTAAATATTTCCCAACTTTAAAAGACATGCAAGGAATAGATCTGTAAAGCAAGTCATCCAGTGCTTTTCCACTGCTTCATAGGTCCCAGGTTCATATGTCATCTACTACTGCTGACAATGACAATCACCTCATTCCCCTAATAGTAACGTGCCCTCCATGTGTACTATCTCAATAATAACTTCAGTGGCTTTATGAAGTAGTTGCAAAGTAGGAAACAAAGATTCAGAGTTAAGTAACTGACCACGGTCGGACTGAGAATAAGGAACAGAGAAAGGTTTCCGATCCCAACTCTAGAATGCCAAAGCCCCGATATCAAAAGATGTTGATGATACTGATGATTAAAATGAAAATGTGCCCTTATGATGAAGTTCTTGAATGTCTCTGCCTTAAAAGGAAATTAGAAACCGAACCAGCGTGTCTGACTTCCTGCTCCTGGGCTTCTCTGAACACCCAGAGCAGCAGCCTCTCCTGTTCGGGATCTTCCTGGCCACGTACCTGCTCACCGTGCTGGGGAACCTGCTCATCATCCTGGCCATAGGTTCTGACCGGCACCTCCACACCCCCATGTACTTCTTCCTGGCCAACCTGTCCTTCATCGATACCTGCTGCTCCTGCACCATTGTCCCCAAGGTGCTGGTGAACATGCACACACAGCACCACACCATCTCCCACCCTGGGTGCCTCGTGCAGATGTATTTCTTCATGACACTGTCCCTGATGGATAACTTCCTGCTGGCTGTGATGGCGTATGACCGCTACGTGGCCATCTGTCTTCCTCTGCACTATACCACAGTCATGTGTCCCCAACGCTGCCTGTTACTGGTCACTGCATCCTGGCTCTGCTCCCACCTCCTGGCCTTCTCACTCTCTTTTCTGATGTCTCAGTTCTCTTTCTGTGCCTCCCATTCCATCCCACACTTCTTCTGCGATCTACTCCCACTTCTCAAACTTACCTGTTCAGACACCCATATCTTTCAGATCATGATGTTTGCTGAAGCAGCCCTCTCGGGTGTGGTCCCTCTCACCTGTATCTTGGTGTCTTATGCACACATCATGTCCACCGTCCTCAGGGCCCCCTCTGCTGGGGGGAAGCACAAAGTCTTCTCCACCTGTGGCTCTCATCTGACAGTGGTCACTCTTTTCTACGGAACTATCTTTCTGGTGTATTTCCAGCCCTCCTCATCCTACTCAGCAGACACTGGAATGGTGGCATCTGTGGTATACACAATGGTGACCCCCATGCTGAACCCCTTTATTTACAGCCTGAGGAACAGGGACATGAAGGGGGCTTTGTGGAGACTCTTCAGCTGGGGAAGATGTTGCACCCCTTAAAAAGTCCTTCCCCAGACAGGAAGCTCAGGCTCTTTGAAATGCTTCCTCCCCAGGACTTCTCCATTGTAATTTTGAAAACCCAAATTCAGGGTAGGATGGATGCTTGGCATCACAGGCAGGTTAAACAAAATGAAAATGTCTCACTTGGCAGAACTGGAATAGGATCAATTGGCTCAGGATGGAGCTGCAGCTTGGAGGAGGGAGTAGCCAATCATTCCTACAGAGTGACTTGATTAGTGGGTATAGGTGTCAAGCAGATTCAAACCAGAGAGAGAGAGGGAGCTAACAAAAAATGACCTTCAACACAACTCAGGTTCTAAGAGGACGCCCAGTAGCAGCTCAGTCTGTGACTAACAGGTCCCACCCAACTAAAAGCAATGCAGACAAGACCTGGAAGGATCTAGTGCTCTGAGCTTCAGGAACCATTTCCAAGCCCAGTTTTGGAAGCAACTCAGAGGGATTAACTTTCACACAGAGAAAGCTGAAACAAAAAGACATACTATCGATGGGAAGAAGAGAGCAAGATTAATTCTAGGAAAGGTAACTAGATACAGACAGATCAGAGGACTGGCCCAAAATTATACAATTGGAATTAGATCTAAGACTTTGACAGTGAGTGATTATGAGTTATTGGGACAAGTCCTTGATTCTTTGGTTCTTAAACTCTGGTTTATTTTTGTTTTTCGCTACTATAGTTCAATACATGCTCATTATGGTAAATTTGTAAAACATACAAATTCGAAAAAAAACAACACTCATTATCCCTCCATTTAAAGAAAACCGCTGATAATATTTTATACCATATACAAGCTGTCATTTTCTTTTTTGTTTTATCTTTATTAAATTTATTGGGTGACATTTGTTAATGAAATTATATAGGTTTTAAGTATAAAATCTATAATACATAATCTATATATCACATTGTGTGCTCACCACCCAGAGTCAGGTCTCCTTCCATCAGCATATATTTGACCCCCTTTACCATATTCAACCACCTCTGTTTTCCCCTCTGGTAACCACTAAGCTGTTGTCTGTGTCTATGATTTTTCATTTGTTTATTAGTTTGCTTGTTCGCTTGCTGCTTTCAGTTTTATATTCCACACTACTCAGCGATAAGACAAGATGAAATACTGCCATTTGCAACAATATGGATGGATCTTGAGAACACCGTGCTAAGCAAAATAAGTCAGACACAAAGTGGATTTTCCTTGCTTCACTTTTCTTTGATTATTGGTGAGGGGACTATTTATCTGCCTATTACTTACTGAAAATGTTTTGTTGAATTGTATGGCCTTTTTATATTAAAGATATTATATCTTTGTCTCCTTTGTCTTGGTAATATTCCTAGTTAATTCTTTATGTCAACTGTGATTTTTTTTATGTAAGAAAGTTTTTATTTTGTTCATTATCAAATCAAGACATCTTCCTCTTTGTCACCTCCTTTGCTGGAGTTATGATTTTAAGATCCTTCCCTTTGCAGAATTCATGCAAATAGTCAACTGGTTTTTTTTTTTATTTTCTTGTAGAATACAGTATTTTTTAATGTAACCATATTATTTCTTTAAAATGAAATCACATAGTTAAAGTTCTCTCTCAACACATCCCTCTCACTTTCTGTGATTCCTCTCCATTTTGTGTCATATAATTATTAACAAATATAAATGCTGACTGCCTCTGAACAGGGACCTGAAGAAGGATCCTGGGGTGCCGGTCATGCTGTTTCGTGATCTGGGGGCTAGTGATGTGAGTGTGTTCACTTTGAGAAAAATCATTATACTATATATGTGTGGTTTTGCACATTTTCTGTATTCTTCAATAAATATTTCTTCAATAAAATATTTACTCAACAAATATAAAAATACAGAAAGTTTGAAAATAAACTTAAAAAATCATATGCCATAAAAATATTGACATAGCTCTATTAGTATCAAACAAATAGATTTTTAAGGCCAAAAAGCATCATTACTGATATAAAGGTCATGTTATAAGAATGAAATCTTCATTCACCAGGAAAATATAATAACTCTATTACTTTTCAATAATTAAAAAGACACAGATACACACACACGCACAAATTAATCAAACAAGGAGAACTGGAAAAATTCACTCTTGGTGGGAAATTTTAACACACTTCTCATGGTAATTGATAGAATAAATCATTCTGAAAATTCAGTCAAGATATAGAACATTTGAAAGACACAGTTAACAATATTAACTTAACAGACATATGTAAAACATTACACTCAACAAGTGCACAGAACATAGCTTTTGCAAGATTTCAAGGAAATTTTCCAAAACTTACTCATTTACTAAGCCATAAAGCAAATCTCAGCAAATGTCAAAGGGCTGAATTCATACAGACCACATGAAATTAGATTTAAAATAATTTAAAAATGTATAACTAGAAATCCCCACATATTTTGGGATTGGGAAACTCAGCTATGAATAATTCGAGAATAAAGAAAAAATAACGGCTGTTAGAAAATATTTTATCTGAATGAAAATCAATATAAAACATTATTTACAGGAAATTATTTATAGGATTTATAATCTTTTTTTACTTAAAGTATATTGGGGTGATAATTGTTAGTAAAGTTACATAGATTTCAAGTGTACAGTTCTGTATTACATCATCTATAAATCCCATTGTGTGTTCACCACCCAGAGTCAGTTCTCCTTCCATCACCATATATTTGATCCCATTTACCCTCATCTCCCACCCCCCACCCCCCTTACCCTCTGGTAACCAGGAAACTATTGTCTGTGTTTATGAGTTTTTGTTTCTCCTTTGTTTATCTTGTTCTTTTGTTGTTTTCGGTTTATATACCACATATCAGTGAAATCATACAGTTCTCTGCTTTTCCTGTCTGACTTATTTCACTTAGCATTATAATCTTGAGATCCATCCATGTTGTCGCAAATGGTCCTATTTCATCTTTTATAACCGCAAATAGTATTCCATTGTATATATATACCACAACTTCTTTATCCATTCATCTATCGAAGGACATTTTGGTTGTTTCCATATCTAGGCCACCATAAATAAAGCTGCAATGAACACTGGAGCACACGTGTATTTATGTATAAAGGTTTTCAGATTTTTTGGGTAGATACCCAGGAGAGGGATTGCTGGGTCATATGGCAATTTTATTCGTAATTTTTTGAGGAACCTCCACACTGCCTTCCATAACGGCTGCACCAGTCTGCATTCCCACCAACAGTGTATGAGGGTTCCTTTTTCTCCACAGCCTCTCCAACACTTGTTACTATTTGTCTTGTTGATGATCGCCATTCTGACTGGGGTGAGGTGATATCTCATTGTGGTTTTGGTTTGCATTTCTCTGATGATTAGTGATGTTGAGCATTTTTTCATATGTCTATTTGCCATTTGTATGTCCTCTTTGGAGAAATGTCTCTTCAAGTCCTCTGCCCATTTTTCAATTGGGCTGTTTTTTTGTTGTTGAGTTGTATGAGTTCCTTGTATATTCTGGATACTAGCCCCTTATTGGAGGCACTGTTTGCAAAAATCTTTTCCCATTCAGTTGGTTGCCTCTTTATTTTGTCAATGGTTTCTTTTGCTGTGCAGAAGCTTTTAGGTTTGATATAGTCCCATTCATTTATTTTAGCTTTTACTTCCCTTGCCTTTGGAGTCAAATTCATAAAATGCTCTTTGAACCCAAGGTCTGTAAGTTTAGTACCTATGTTTTCTTCTATGCAGTTTATTGTTTCAGGTCTTATGCTTAAGTCTTTGATACATTTTGAATTAATTTTGGTACATGGTGACAGATAGTAGTCCAGTTTCACTCTTTTGCACGTGGCTTTCCAATTCTGCCAGCACCATTTATTGAAGAGGCTGTCTTTCCTCCATGGTATGTTTTTAGCTTCTTTGTCAAAAATTATCTGTCCATATTTATGTGGATTTATTTCTGGGTTCTCAATTCTATTCCATTCGTCTACATTCTGTTTTTTTGCCAATACCATGCTGTTTTGATTATAGTTGTCCTGCAGTACAAGCTAAAGTCAGGGAGTGTGATACCTCCAGGATTGCTCTTTTTTCTTAAGATTGCTTTGGCTCTTCGGGTTCTTTTGTGGTTCCAAACAAACCTGATGATTTTTTGCTATATTTCTTTAAAAAATGCCATTGGGATTTTGATGGGGATCGCATTAAATCTGTATATTGCTTTGGTAATATGGCCATTTTAACTATGTTGATTCTTCCAATCCATGAGCACAGAATGTCTTTCCATTTCTTTGTGTCTTTTTCAATTTCTTTTTAAAATGTCTTATAGTTTTTAGCATATAGGTCTTTCACATCCTTGGTTAAGTTTATTACTAGGTATTTTATTATTTTTGCTGCAATTGCAAAAGGAATTGGTTTTTTTATTTCTTTTTCTGAGATTTCATTGTTAGTATATAGGAATGCAATGGACTTTTGTATGTTGATTTTGAAGCCAGCAACTTTACTGTATTTGTTGATTGTTTCTAATAGCTTTTTGGTGGAGTCTTCAAGTCTATATATAGCATCATGTCATCTGCAAAGATAACAATTTAACTTCTTCATTCCCAATTTGGATGCATTTTTTTCTTTCGCTTGCCTGATTGTTCTGGCAAGGACTTCCAACACTATGTTGAAAAGCAGAGGTAATAGAGGAAAGCCCTGTCGTGTTCCTGAACGTAGAGAAAAGGGCTTCAGTTTTTCACCGTTAATTATGAGATTAGCTGAGCGTTTGTCATATATGGCCTTTATTATGTTAAGGTATTTTCCTTCTATACCTATCTTATTAAGTTTTTTAATCATAAATGGATGTTGTAGGATTTACAATCTTAAATGAAAATGTTAAAACAAAAAGGCTACAATATATTAAGAATCCATCGAAAAAACTATAAAAGAAGAGCAAAATCAATCCAAGAAAGAAAATGAAACAGATAAGAGCAAATCATAACAAAATGGAATAAATACATGATAGAGAAGACCAACAAAGCTAAAAGATTTTTTTTAATATAATTTATATATAGAAAACCCTAAAGACATCACCAAAAAGGTGTTAGAACAAATAAATGAATTCAGTAAAATTGCAGGATACAAAATCAATATACAAAAATTTCTGCTGCATTTTTATACACTAATAGCAAACTATCAGAAAGAGAAATTAAGAAAACAATTCCATTTACAATTGCATCAAAAAAATACCTTGGAATAAATTTAACCAAGAAGGTAAAAGATCTGTACACTGAAAACTGTAAGGCATTAAGGAAACAAACTGAAGAAGATACAAATAAATGGAAAGATAACCCATACTAATGGATTGGAAGAATTAATTTTGTTACATCAATTAATTAATTAGTTAAATTGTTAAATGATTAATTGTCGATAATTAATTAATTAATCTGCAATCTGCAGATTCAATGCAATTCCTAAAAAAATTCTAATGGCATTTTTCACAAAAATAGAACAAAAAAATCTTAATCCTAAAACTGTATGAAAATTCTAATGGCATTTTTCAAAAATATAGAATAAAAAAATCCTAAAATTTGTATGACATCACAAAAGACCCCGACTAGCCAAAGCAGTTTTGAAAAAGAATAACAAAGCTGAGGCATCACGCTCCCTGATTTCAAACTATATTATAAAGCTACAGTAATCAAAACAGTATGGTATTGGCATAAACACAGACACATAGATCAATGGAACAAAACAGAGAGCCCACAAATAAACCCACATGTGTATGGTCAATTAATTTATGACAAAAGAGCCAAGAATATACAATAGGAAAAGGACAATTCCTTCAATAAATGATGTTGAGAAAACTGGACAGCCACATGCAAAAGAATGAAATTGGACCACTATCTTACACCATATACAAAAATAACTTAAAATGGATTAAAGACTTGACTATAAGACCTGAAACCATAAAATTCCTAGAAGAAAACAGAGGAGGTAAACTCCTTGACATTGGCTTTGACAATGATTTTTTGGACCTGACACTAAAAGCAAAGGCAACAAAAGCAAAAATAAACAACTGAAACGCCATCAAATTGACAAGTTTCTGCACAGCAAAGAAAATCAGCAACAAAATGAAAAGGCAAGGGGGTCAAATATATGGTGATGGAATGAGACTAGACTCTGGATGGTAAGCACATAATGCAATATACAGATGATGTATTATAGAAATGTACACATAAAACTTATATAATGTTATCAATGTCACCCGAATAAAATTAATTTTTTAAAAAGGCAACCTACAGGGCCGGCCCGGTGGCTCAGGCGATTGGAGCTCCATGCTCCTAACTCCGAAGGCTGCCAGTTCGATTCCCACATGGGCCAGTGGGCTCTCAACCACAAGGTTGCTGGTTCTACTCCCTCAGGGGATGGTGGGCTGTGCCTCCTGCAACTAGAGACGGCAACTGGACCTAGAGCTGAGCTGCGCCCTCCACAACTAAGATTGAAAGGACAAAAACTTGACTTCAAAAAAAAAAGTCCTGGAAGTACACACTGTTCCCCAATAAAGTCCTGTTCCCCTTCCCCCAATAAAATCTTTAAAAAAAAAAAGGCAACCTACAAAATGGGAGAAAATATTTGCATATTTTATATCTGATAAGGGGTTAATATCAAAAATATAAAGAATACATACAACTCAATAGCAAAAAACAATCTGATTTAAAAATTGGCAGAGGATATGAATAGGTATTTTCTAAAGAAGACATACAGATGGCCAGCAGGTACATGAAAAGGTGCCCGTTATCACTAATTATCAAGGAAATGCAAATCAGAACCACAATGAGATGTCACCTCACAGCTGTTAAAATAAACTATTACCAAAAAGACAAGAAATAACAAGTTGTGATGAGGATGTGGAGAAAAGGGAACCCTTGTACATTGTTGGTAGGAATGTAAATTGGAGCAGCCACCATGGAAAACATTATGGAGGTTTCTCAAAAAGATTAAAAACAGAACTATCATATGATCCAGAAATTCCATTTCTGGGTATTTATCTGAAGAAAATGAGAACACTAATCAGAAAGCATATATGCACCCCACATTCACTGCAGAATTATTTACAATAGGCAAGATATGGAAACAACCTAAGTTTCCATCAACAGATGAATCAATAAAGAAAATGTGATACACACACACACACACACAGTGGAATATTATTGAGCTGTGAAAAAAAACGAAATTTTGCCATTTGCAGCAACATGGATGGATTATGCTTTAATTAAGCTGTCAGACACAGAAAGACAAATACTATATGATATCACTTATATAATGAATCTAAAAAATAAAACAAAAACTGAGATCATAATAAAGAGAACAAATTCGTGGTTGCCAGAGGAACAGGTTCAGGGTGGGAAGATAGATGAAGGGGGTCAAAAGATACAATCTACAATTAGAAAATAATTAAGACATGGGGGTGTAATGTACAGCATAGTTAGTAATACTGCATTGTGTATGTGAAAGTTGTTAGAATGAATCTTAAAAGTCCTCATCACAAGAAAAGAATTGTAACTATGTATGGGTGATGGGTGTTAACTAGACTTATCGTGGTGATCCTTTCAGAATACATACAAATACTGAATCATTACACTGTATACCTGAAACTCATATATTATATGTCAATTATACCTCATTTTTGAAATTAATCAAATTAAGTCACCATATTTACAGAACCAAACTCATATGATGCAAAAATAGCATTTCAATAGATGCAAGAAAAAACATTTGATACAATTCAACATCCACTCATTAAAAAGTCCTCTTAGCAAAACAGGAATAGAAGAAACTTTTACTTATTTGTTTTTTAGTTAGAATCTACTTTTTATTCTTCTGGTAATTTTTAAAAATTTTTTATCAAATTTGTGGGGGTAACATTGGTTAATTACATTACATCAATTTCAAGTGTACATTATAGTACAACATCTCTACACCACCCATAGTCTAAAAGAAACCTAACCAGAAAAACTGTTACTTTTTTCAAAAGTACAGCATATATGATAAATAATAGTTATACACTTAAGTCTTGCCTGTACAAAGGAGGAACAAGACAAAATACCAGCTATCCCACATGTACTTGAGGTCATATGCAGTGTAGCAGGGTGAGAAAAATAAAAGATATAAATTCTCCAAAGGAAGAAACAAAGCTGCATTTCATTCACAGATAACGTTTTCATACAAATGTAATTCAATACAGTCTGTAGATAACCCCTCAAATCAATAATTATGTGTCTTGATGTAAACACAAATGAAAAATAGACACCCCTTTACTTCACAACATACACAGAAATCAATTCCAAGTAGACTGAAGGACTAATTATGAAAAGCACAATTATAAAGTTTCTAGAAGAAGAGAATGCCAAAAAATATCTACCTGAACTCAGGGAGAAAAAAGGCCTTCTTAAATCAGACACAAACAAAGCAACAAGAAAAAAGAAATACTGATGAATTTAATTAATTAAAATAAAACATTTAGGGATTTATAGATGATGTAATACAGAATTGTACACCTTAAATCTATGTAATTTTACTAACAATTGTCACCCCAATAAATTTTTTTAAAAAATTTATAATAATCTCTTGGGTGGTATATGTGTGTTTTGTTCAGTTTTCTGTATGTGTTATTTACTTAACAAACAGCACTGTATAACAGTGAAAAGTCAAATCACAAAGATAGAGCAAATATTTGTAATGCACATAATTAACCAAGGATTAGTATTAGAATATTTAAATAATTTTAGAAATAAGTGAGAATATAATAGATAACTAAAGGGGACAATGAACAAACATTTAAATCAGCAGTTTTAAAATTAGGAAATAAAAATGTTAAGTATTTGAAAGGTACTCAATCTCATTATTAATCACTGAACTATAAAACCAAACCATCAGGAGACGCCCACCCCAATACAGACACCAAAGCAACTACAATGAAAAAAGCTGACACCACCAAGTGTTATCAAGGTTGTGGCGCAACCAGATATTGCTGGTGGAAGTGCAATTTGGTACAATCTCTTAGGAGTCAGTTTGACATTTTGTACTAAAATGGAAGATATGGACCACCTAGAAGCCAGCAATTCCACTCCGAGGTATGTACACAACAGAAAGGAACACGTGTGTACCAAGAAACACATACAAGAAGGATCATTGCAACAACAGCCAACTGTTCCCTCGAAAACAGATTACATGAAAAATATATGGTATTGTCATACAATGGAGCAACTGGAAATGAACAAACTACCATTACACTCAGTTCTCTAGATGAATCTCACAAAAGGAAAATACTGAACAAAGGAAGCCAAAAAATACATAATGTATGAGTTCATTTACATAAAAGTTCAAATACAAGAAAAACTAAAATTAAATGTTGGAAGGACAGGGATTACCACAAGATTGCCATGGGATACGAAAGTCAATTTGGGGAATGTAATCAATAATGTTGTAAAAATTTTGTAGGTTATCTGATGGACACTTGTCTCATTAGGGAGACCACCTCAGGGATGATGTAGATGCCTGATCACTGCACTGTACACCTGAACCTGACGCTCAACAATAATGAAGGTCAACTGCAATTTCATACATGTATATATGTATATATATGTAGATATACATATATATGTACATATATATATATATATAGTAACAAGAAGTAAGGTAGAGCATCAGGAATAGACACAGTGGAAATGTAATAGTTGTATGCGATGTCAGAGGGGTAGTAGATGGGGGGAGGGGAGTTATCACTGTGTGAAGGATATAAATAAATGTCTATTACATTGTTTTGTACACCTGAAACTCATAAAAAAAGAAAAGGACAGGGATTATTTTTCTTGAGGAGAGAAAAGTAATGATTGGAAGGATACACAAAAGGAGCTTCAGGCGTGCGGGCACTGTTCTGTTTCTAAAGCTGGGAGGTGATACATCGGTGATTGGTTCCTAATAATTTCTTGGGTGGCACATTTGTGTCTTGTGCAGTTTTCTGTATGTGTTAAATTACTATTTCATTTTTTATAATACATACAATGATTACTACTACGTATCCACCAGAATATCTATATTACTATCATGCAGAAAGCTCTGATAAGAGAAATATTATTTTAAGTGAACTCATTTAAGAGGAAAACATGATCTGGATTTACACGAGGCTATTAATAGTCTGTGTTAGTGGGACTTAGTGTGAATATCACTCATTCTGCTGTGGAAATACTATGTGTTTGATTAGGGAGGGCTCCCTTAGAAACTGCTGAGGAGACAACATACGTATAATCCCAAGTCCAAAAATTCTGAAACCTGGAATTCAACAAGGACAAGAGTTTATCAAGAGGAGCTGTGACCTCTCTGAGACAACAGTGAATATGAATACCCTTCAGGTACGTGCATTCACGCGACCAAATCTAAAAGAACAATGTTGAGCAAAATAAGCAACTTACGGGGAGAATATCAAAACCGTAGAATTCTATTCAGAGAAAGGACCAAAAGGGCCAAATCCAGAGAATCCTGTATATGGTTCAGACATATGGATGTCGGCTGGTAAACTGGCCCCACAACCTGGAGGGAGTGCGAGATGGAAGAGAGTCTGGCCTCTCCAGATTGGTAGGTGGCAGGTTTAACAAGCAAGGGAACCTATGCAGCTTGTCTTAGGCGCCACGAGACAAGTGGGCTCTCTGCACCCGCCCGCCAGAATCTTCACGTTTACATGGAGGATTTAATGGGGTTCACTCGTGTGTAGGGTGCAGACGGTCTCAAGGCGATGTTGCTCTCTTGAAAAGTCATGCACATAGGCCTCTACAGATTGAACCATATATTATAATATTTAAGCTGAGCAGTGAAATAGTGGCCATTGATTTTATTATTATTCCTTTAAAAGCACATACATGCTTTAGACATTCTTTAGTAAGGTACATTTACAACAAAATTAATAAATGCGGATATCATACCCTGGGCCTTATATAGATTCTGCATATTATTAATTTCTGTGTTCTCTGGAGTCATAGAAAATAAGGATATTGCCTCTTCTACATGATATTTGAAGGCACTGATTACGAATTCCGATCTATTATATCTTTATTTGTTAATTATTTTCTGGGATCTACTGTATTTCATTCTTGAGAACTGGGCTCTAATTAGGCAGTGGAGACTCCATGAGAGAGCTGGGCCTAATTCAGGGTTAAGACTGGGAGGATGGAGCCAAAATGCATGTCACCCAAGGGACAAACTAGGAGTGTTCCCATGGATCCCAGCCCTAGTGATTCGGAATGGAAGTTCCTGGAACTCAAGGGGCCACAGTCTAGAGGGGACAGCTGGGAGGTTTGACAATTGTCCCATCTTGTCTCTAACTAGCAGGTCTGGCAATGGGTCCTAGGAGACACTGCCTGTGAAAAATCACCACCTCCTTCTGGCTCCCGTTGCCTGTGATATCTCTAAAGACCCACGTCTTCAGTCTCTGCTGTTCTTACAGGCAGGGAAAGCTCTCTGACTCCAGCCATGACTTCTTGGGGAGACAGTGGGATAGCAAACCCAATCTCCTTCTTGGAAGAGTCAGACACTGAGGCTGGCCGGCATCTCCAGGTAAGAACTGAGGCATAGGGATGGGGAGAGAGAGTCTACCTAGGGTCCACATGTGCACACACGCGGGCACACACACGTAGCCCACAGAAAACACCCACATACTCGTACACACACAACCCATAGAGTGTCTCCCTTTTTCCTTTCCCTTTTCTTTCCTACATCCCTATCTGCCAATCATGTTCTGGCTCTTCTACTCACCACAAGCGGTGTCTAGTTCTGGTGTTCATCACATCCCTGATGGTCCAGACTGAAAGCACTGTGCAGAGCGTGCTTCAGTCCAGCCCTCCCGAAACCCCGCATAGCATTTGTTCAGTAGCAGAGCATAATTTACTCTCAATCCACTCAGCCAGGCATGGTCCCAGAATCACTGCCAAACTCCACACCAGGTCAATACCAGTAATTAACTCCTCTATACCCATTTAAAATTTACTAAACTCATTCACATCCTTTCTTTTTCTTAAAATTTCAGCCAGCAAATAACTATGAAAATAGACTAATTTATTCCTATTATGCAATTAATAATTGGGGGGCTCTGATGAATAACATATTTGACCAAGTCTATGCTTGGTTTCCAGATGCCAAAACGAATGTTTTGCCTTTGACAGTTCTGAGTAGAGTCATAGTCCTTCAAAGGTGGTGCTGATGGTGCTGCTGCTGATGACGATGACGACGACGGCAACTTTTAATACTGACGTCGCACAATTTACAAAGCCAGCCTGCAGGCAGTGACCAGGACACAGCACCCTCGTGTATTAAACGACAAAGCACCCTCGTGTATTAAAAATGTCAATAACAATAACAGATCACATTTTGAGCCCTTATTATGTTCCAGCTTTGGTCTGAATATTATGTAATCATTTTTAAATCTAATTAATCCTCATAACCACTTTATACAGTAAACTCTATTATTACCCATTTAGGCAGATGTAGAACCTGAAGCCAAAAACGGTAAGTGACTTTCTCAAGGTCACATCCAAGGGTAAAAAGAGGTACAAACTTATAGTTATAACATAAATAAATCATGGGGATGTAATGTACAACATAGGGAATACAGTCAATATCGCAATAACTTTGTACGGTGACAGATGGTTACTAAACTTCTCGTGGTGATCACTTCACAAGGAATATAAATGTACACCTGAAACTAGTAAAATACTGTATATCAACTACACTTTGATTTAATAGGCTTTATATTCCAGAATAGAAAGGGAAAAAAAGACTAAGAGTGAGAAAATTTTGTCAGACTCCAGAGGGTGTATTATATGTTTAATCGTGACACTAAATAAACACGACATTAGCACATGCTGTTACGGATGGTTCATTGCAGTTATTCCTCCACACCATCAAACAGGAACATTGGAATTTCTTATCTTGATTGCACATCATGGTTTATGAAAAAACTTCAACTGATTCCAGCATTTGGTCTCTTCAACAAGCCTATCAGGTAGGTTTATTACTTCTCTCATAGATAAGAAAAGCAAGGGTCAGAGGGAGTAAATATTTCCCAACTTTAAAAGACATGTTTTGAAAAATAGTCGGTAACCACAAGATGGTCATGGGGGTTTGAAAATTAATTTGGGGAACGTACAGAGGGATAGTGGATGGGGGGAGGGGGGTTCACACAGTGTGAGGGATATAAATGATAAACGTCTAAGTTTTGCTTTGTCTTGTGCACCTGAAACTAATTAAAAAAAAAATTAAAAAAAAAAAAAGACATGCAAGAAATAGATCTGTAAAGCAAGTCATCCAGTGCTTTTCCACTGCTTCATACGTCCCAGGTTCATACGTCATCTACTACTGCTGACAATGACAATCACCGCATTCCCCTTAATAGTCACGTGTCCTCCATATGTACTATCTCAATAATAACTTCAATGGGTTTATGAAGTAGTTACTAAGTAGGAAAGAGAGATTCAGAGTTAAGTAACTGACCACGGTCAGACTGAGAATAAAGAACAGAGAAAGGGTTCCGATCCCAACTCTAGAATGCCAAAGCCCCGATATCAAAAGATGTTGATGGTGAGATTGTTGATTAAAAGTAATGTGCCCTTATGATAAAGTGGTTTTCCGTTTGCAACGTTCTCATAACCAGACTAACTCATGGGAAAGACCTAGAATGGCCAAGGGAGCCAGGCACTCCCAGCACACTTCCAGACCTAAGTGTAAGCTGGCTCCTCTCTGAAGAAACTAGTCCTGTTTTCATCTCCCTCAATACACACAAGTGCGCACATGCTCACTCACTCACACACACACACACACAGCACCTTCTGTGACCAGTAAATCCTAGTACGTGCATGACCCCGAAATGAGCTCCACAATAAAACAATGAAATTAAGACTAAACTTGTTCTAAAGGTGTTTTTTCTTAAGGGAATTATATTTGAACAAGTTCTTTTAGGTGAAACCCAGTTCAGTCCCATTCAGACAATTCATGGGGAAAACTTGCTACATCATAGGATTCTAGACCCCAAACCACATCTATCCCTGATGCCTCAATATCCACAGCCCTCATATGTGCACATATGTGCAAACCAGAAGTTACAGCTACTAGTAAGTCTCGGTGACCTCTTCAAGGAATAGAGAAAAACAGACCAAAGTCCTTGGACTCTGTAACATTGAAAGTCTATCTTTGTTTAAGCGAGATCCTTGTCTAATGTCTCTGCCTTAAAAGGAAATTAGAAACCGAACCAGCGTGTCTGACTTCCTGCTCCTGGGCTTCTCTGAACACCCAGAGCAGCAGCCTCTCCTGTTCGGGATCTTCCTGGCCACGTACCTGCTCACCGTGCTGGGGAACCTGCTCATCATCCTGGCCATAGGTTCTGACCGGCACCTCCACACCCCCATGTACTTCTTCCTGGCCAACCTGTCCTTCATCGATACCTGCTGCTCCTGCACCATTGTCCCCAAGGTGCTGGTGAACATGCACACACAGCACCACACCATCTCCCACACTGGGTGCCTCGTGCAGATGTATTTCTTCATGACACTGTCCCTGATGGATAACTTCCTGCTGGCTGTGATGGCGTATGACCGCTACGTGGCCATCTGTCTTCCTCTGCACTATACCACAGTCATGTGTCCCCAACGCTGCCTGTTACTGGTCACTGCATCCTGGCTCTGCTCCCACCTCCTGGCCTTCTCACTCTCTTTTCCGATGACTCAGTTCTCTTTCTGTGCCTCCCATTCCATCCCACACTTCTTCTGTGACGTACTCCCACTCCTCAAACTTACCTGTTCAGACACCCATATCTTTCAGATCATGATGTTTGCTGAAGTAGCCCTCTCAGGTGTGGTCCCTCTCACCTGTATCTTGGTGTCTTATGCACACATCATGTCCACCGTCCTCAGGGCCCCCTCTGCTGGGGGGAAGCACAAAGTCTTCTCCACCTGTGGCTCTCATCTGACAGTGGTCACTCTTTTCTACGGAACTATCTTTCTGGTGTATTTCCAGCCCTCCTCATCCTATTCAGCAGACACTGGAATGGTGGCATCTGTGGTATACACAATGGTGACCCCCATGCTGAACCCCTTTATCTACAGCCTGAGGAACAGGGACATGAAGGGGGCTTTGTGGAGACTCTTCAGCTGGGGAAGATGTTGCACCCCATAAAAAGTCCTTCCCCAGAGTAGAAAACCAGACTTGCCAACATGCCTTCTTCTTGGACGTGCACACTATAAATTTGAAAGAAACACATTCAAGATAGCATGGATGCTTAACCTTACAAGCAGATGCAAGAAAATGGAGGCTCTTCACTGCAAATGATAAGATTTCATTCACCTTATTACCAAGTAATACTCCATTGTATAAACGTACCACAGTTTCTTGATCCAGTCATCTACCGATGGGTATTTTGGTTGTTTCCATGTCTTGGCTATTGTGAATAGCGCTGCAATAAACATAGGGGTGCATAAATATTTTCAAATTAGTGTTTTGGATTTCTCTGGATAGACACCTAGAAGTGGAATTGCTGGGTCATGAGGTAGTTCCATTTCCAGTTTTTTGAGATACCTCCACACTGATTTCCATAGTGGCTACACCAATCTGTGCACAAGGGTTCCCATTTCTCCACATCCTCGCCAGCACTTGTTGGTTGTTGATTTATTAATGAGAGCCATTTTGACTGGGGTGAGGTGGTATCTCATGGTGGTTTTTATTTGCATTTCTCTAATGATTACTGAGGTTGAGTATTTTTTCATATGTCTGTTTGCCATCTGTATGTCCTCTTTAGAAAAATGTCTCTTCATGTCCTCTGCCCATTTTTTAAATTGGGTTGTTAGTTTTTTTGGTGTTGAGCTGAATGAGTTTTTTATAAATTTTGGATATTAACCCCTTATCAGATGTATCATTGACAAATATGTTCTCCCATTCAGTAGGATGCATTTATGTTTTATTGATGGTTTCCTTTGCTGTGAAAAAACTTTAGTTTGATGTAATCCCATGTTTATTTTTTCTCTTACTTCCCTTGCCAGAGAGGATATATCAGTAAAAATATTACTAGGGGTAATGTCTGCAAATTTTGTTCCTATATTTTCTTCTAGGAGTTTTATGGTTTAAGATCTTACATTAAAGTCGTTAATCCATTTTGAATTTATTCTTATATATGGTGTAAGGAGGTGGTCCAGTTTCATTTTTTTGCATATGTCTGTCCAGGTTTCCCTGCACCATTTATTGAATAGACTGTTTTTACCCAAACGTAAATTCTTGCTTCCATTGTCGTAGATTAAATCACCATATAGGCATGGATTTATTTCTGGGCTCTCTATTCTGTTCCATTTGCAAAGCTATGGATGGACCTAGAGAACATCATGCTAAGTGAAATAAGTCAAAGACAAATACCGTATGATCTCACTTATATGTGGAATCTGAAGAACAGAATAAATGAACAAACTAATCAGAAACAGTCTCAGAGACATAGAGGAAAAACTGAGGGTTGCTAGATGGGAGGGGGTGGGGATGAGGGAGAAGGTGAGGGGATTAGAAAGCACAAATGGTAACCACGAGATTGCCACGAGGATACGAAAGACAGTTTAGGGAATATAAGCAATAATGTTGTAAAAATTTTGTAGGGTATCCGACAGACACTAGTCTTATTAGGGAGACCGTTTCATGGATGGTGTAGGTGCCTGATCACTGCAGTGTACACCTGAAGCTGAAGCTGAATAATAAGGAATGTCAACTCTAGTTTTATATATATATATATATATTCACAGAAACTGGAGTACAGCATAAGGAACAGAGCCAGTGGAAATGTAACGGCTGTGTGTGATGTCAGAGCGGTAGTAGATTGGGGGAGAGGGGTTATCACTTTGTGAGAGGTAAAAATGTCTATTACATTGTTTTGTACACCTGAAACTAATTTTTTTAAAAAAGAATGAAAAGAAGAAGAAAAAGCTGGCAAAAAAAAGAAAGAATGAAAGAGAGAGAGAGAAAGAGACAAAGAAACAAAGAAACAAACAAAGAAAGAGAAACAAAATGGAGGCTCTGACTTTGCAGGATTGGAATAGGACCAGCAGGCCGAGCACAGAGCTGCAGCCCAGAGAGTGCGCGTGACCAGCAGTCCCTCCAGGGTGACTCAATGAGTGGTTAAATTAATCCAAGCAGGTTCAATCCAGAGTTGGGAACACCAAAAATGCCAGCAAATCCCTCCTTCTAGGAGGAAGCCCAATATAAGCACATTGTAGGACTACAAATTCTTCCCCAGCAACAAGAAATGATGGCAAGACGAGGCAGGTCAGGACGTCAGTCAAGGCACTGGGCTTCCGGGACCAATTCTGATCCTGCCTTGGAAGAAACACAACTCTTTGGTCTCAAAATGGAGAATATGACACCAAGTAGGCAGCATCTGTGTGTGTGGCCTGAAAGGGCAAGAATATTCTAGAAAAGGAACTTAGGTATAGAAAGCTTAAGATATTTGTCCACTGTCACCTATCTGGGATTGGATCTTTGTCTCTGGCAGGTGAATTTGTTTCTTATTTGTCAGTTATGACCAGTCTGTATTCCTTACTTTTTAAACTTTGTTTTATTTTTTTCTCCAACTGAGAAATCATTTGTGTCATTACAATAAATGTCTAAAATATAAAGAAAAAAATTTAAATCCCTTCTTAAAAGAAACCACCGTGAATACTTTACACAAATTTTTATGGCCCTTTTTTCTATATATTGATCTTATATTGTTAAGATGTTGATTTTTCACATGATCTTATAATATGAATGTTTTTCACACTATTAATAAATCTTCATAAACATTTTCATAATATAGCAGAAGCAGGTGCCATGTTTATATATAATCTTCCATTTTAGATTAGATTTTTCTAATTATTGTTACTATAAATAATAACACAAGGAAAATCATTGTGAATAAACCATTTATATAAATCTCCCCATGTCCTTACAATAAATTTTAAGGACTGGAGTTGCTGGGTGGAACATTTTTCTGGTTCATGATACATATTGTTAAAAGAGTTCACAAAACTGTTAATGATTTACATTCCAGCTGACATTCTGGGAGAGACCTGCTTTCTCTGCATCCTACCAATATTTTCTGTTCTAATTTTTGACTTAATTGCTGCAAATATAATAAGCAAAAAAAGGTACCTCTTTATGTAATTGTTTTGCTTACTAATTGATTGCTGTCTTGTCTGTAAATAAATTTTATTTATTCTTCTGTTAATTATTTCTTCACATCATTTAACTATTTTAAAGACTAGTATAAGGCCTTTCTATATTAAAATTTTAAACTTTACACTTTTCTTACTTATGGTGCAAACTGCCCAATCATCCTTCATCCTTCAGTTTTCTTTCTGATTTTTTGACATATATAAGTTTTCAATTTACATATCTGAAACCAATAAAAAATATATCTTTGTGACTCTTCTGCCAGTGTTATCATTAGAAAACCCTTCTCTATGCAGAATTCCTATGAATAGGTTTTCCCTTTCAGTATGATGTATTACTTTTAATAAGTTTTATTGAGATAGAATTCACATACCATAAAATTCAGCCTTTTAAAGTATATAATTCAGTGGTTTTTAGTATACAAAGTGTTGGTTTTTTACTGAAACATATGACTTTTAGAATAATATCAAATATTAAAGTGATTCTCTCCCTCATGTCACCCATTTTCTGTAAGAGTTTCCTGTCCATTTCTTGTCTCCTAATTATTAACAAATAGGATGCTGACTACATTTGAACTATCATTGACTCATATATGCCACACACATTTCTCCTCGGGGCCTTTTATTTGAATGTCATTTTCCCCTCTGTGGCACTTCCTCTACTCCAGGCCCACCCAGTTTAAGTGCTACACCATCTGCATAAAGTACCGAGTCACTCCAGTCCACTCTAATCACATGGACATGATAGTTCCACTGTCCTTTCGTCTATCCTCTCTATTCCTGCCCTTCTAAGATCAAGCATAGCATAAAGATGTCCACTCTTAAATTCAAAATTGTACTAGAGGTTCCAGCCAGAGCAATTAAGAAAAGGAAGTCGAAGACATCCAGATTGTAAAGAAAGAAGTGAAATTATCTCTATTTGCAGATAACAGATGTTATGTATTTAAAGATTCCTAAGAAATCCACCAAAAAAAGAACTATTAGAACTAATAAGTCAGATTCAATGCAATCTCCATCAAAATCTCAGCTATCTTTTTTTGCAGAAAATGACAAGATGATGCTAACATTCACATAGAAATGCAAGGCACCAAGAATAGCCAATACATTCTTGAAAAAGAAGAGCAAAGTTGGAAGACTCACACTTCCTGATTTCAAAACTTACTATAAAACTGTAGTAACTAAGACAATACAGTACTGGCACAGGGCTAGATACATAGATGAAAGGGATAGGATTGAGAGTCCACGAATAAACCTTTACATTTATGGTCAATTTATTTTCAACAAGGTTGCCAGGACAATTCAATGGAAAAAAAGTAGTATTTTCAATAAGTGGTATTGGGACAATGAAGTTGGATCTTTACTTCATACCACACACAGAAATTAACTCAAAATTGATCATAGACCTCAATGTAAGAACTAAAACTCTTAGAAGAAAGCATGGGAGTGAATCTTTGTGACCTGGATAAAGCAATGGCTTCTTAGATATGACACCAAAGGTACAAGCAGGAACAGAAAAAAAATGGATAAATGAGCTTTCATCAAAATCAAAAAGTTCTGTGCTTCAAAAGGTACCATCAAGAGAGTGAATAAACAACCCACTGACAGGGAGGAAATATATGCAAATCATATAGCTGATAAGATATTTGTATTAAGAATACATAAAGAACTCTTACAATTCAATAGAAAGACAAATAATTTAATTTAAAAATGGACAAAGGATTTGAATAGATACTTCTCCAAACAAAAAACACAAATGGCCAATTAGCACATGAAAAATGTTCAACATCATTAGTCATTAGGGAAGCACAAACCAAAACCACAATGAGATACTATTTCACTTTTATAATAAAAAAATGGACAATATCAAAATGTTGGCAAGAAATGAGAGAAAGGTGAACCCTCCTACATTAGTGGTGTGTTTGTAAAATAATGCAGCCACTTTGGAAAACAGTTTGGCAGTTTCTCAAAAAGTTCAACATAGAATGTACCATATGACCCAGCAATTCCATTCCTAGGTATATAACTAAGAAGACATAGGTCCATACAAAAGCCTGTACATGAATGTTCATAGAAGCTTTATTCATAATAACCAAAGACCACCAAATAACTGAATAACCATAGAAACAACCTGAAAAGCACACAATTGTTGAAACTTTTCAATTAACTATAGTATCAGTTCAGTTCCTACAGTAAGCAAAAGCCAAAACATAATTAGATATGGAAAAGGTATGTTAGAGAAAATGCTTGCGAAAGATAGAAGGGAATAGGAAGGTCACCCACACACAAGACCCGCCACTTATTTAAAGCATAGTTTAGCTGCCACAGAGGAGAGGGACAGGACCCACCTTTTTGTTCACAAATTGGGCCCAGAACATGGAGGGCAGGGAGAGACCGAAGACGCCGACTGCTCCAGATCGATAGGTGGCAGGTGTAACAAGCAAGGGAACTTACCTACCAGTCTGTCAGCTGTGGTTGCAAGCCAAGTAGGTCTCCACACCTGCCAGCTACAATCTTCAAGTTTATATGGAGGCTTTAATGGGGTTCGGTCACATATATCACCCGGGTGGTCTCAACATGTAGCTCTCTCAAGGCTGCATCCTTGCAATGGCTCCCATTGCGGGAACGGCAGGGAGAACTTCCAGTCCAAGGCCAGGGGAGCAGTGAGAAGCCTCCGATTGCCCGGATGCAGCTCTCAGGTCAACTGGCGGTCGTGTCCTCCTCACGACCTCCCTGACTTCATCCCTGTCGTCCGGGAGACCCTGCTCACAGCGCCATTTGTCGTGCGGGGCGGCCTGCGGGGTCTCTGCTCCCATTCCCCACCTAAGAACGCAGGATACGGTGAAGCCAAAAAGGAACACCCATGGAGCCATAGATGGGGGAGTCATATCACTACATTCTCGCTGGCGGCTGGGTTGGAGACACTGGAAGCAGGAGCCGCACAATTCTCAGTCCTCATTCCGCCGCTTGCAGGCTCAGCCACCATCTTCTTGCTAGTCCCCATTTTTTTCTGCTAGCGTAGCCACTGACGGCCAACTAGCCACAGCTGATGGCCATCCAATCACAGTTGATGGCCATTTACTACCTGAGCCAGCACCTTTCTATGTGAGGCTGAGAGCCTGGAAACTGCTTTCTGGGGCTCTGTTCCCACACTCCACCCCTACAGGCTCTCGCCTCACAATCTTCTGCGAGGGGCCCTGTGTGAGGAGCCTGGAGGTGAATGCAATATCCTGGACACAGCCAGGCTCTCTGGGCACAGCCGGACTTCCTGGGCTCAGCCAGGGCTCTCAGGGCACTGCCACTCTCTCTGGGCACAGCCAGACTTCCTGGGCTCAGCCAGGGCTCTCAGGGCACTGCCACTCTCTCTCTCTCTGGGCCCCTCAGGGTACCCTGCTGGAATAACAGCAGCTCACAGTCAAGGTGCTTACATAGTCTCGATGCCGGCCGGTCAAGACACAAAAGCAAACATCCGCCAGTTCCACTACATGGTGGTAAGTTCCCAAACAGTCAAGCTGTCCATTAAATTAGGGATGGAAGGCAATTCCCCATAGTCCATAGTCATTCACCAGGGCTGTCCTGGGGGTGAGGGATGACCTTGACCTCACCCTAATCTCCCAAGGAGGACTCAGCCAGCCTTTCCTCCTGGGACTACAAGTCCTGCATCCGGGCTGCCTCAGCAAGCACTTCCCAGCCCAGAGGGCCACAACGACCTTTGCTTTCTCCAGTCTTTGCTGGTTGGGGAACCGTCCATGTCTTCCCACTCCTCCACGGGGGTCCAGCTCTCCGGCAGCTGCTCCTCCTGGTCTTTGTGAGACTGAGTGTTCGTACACACAAACTGCTCCACCGCCCTTCGGGGAGCTTTGGCCGGCACCATACCCTGCTCGCTGCGCCATGTGTCGTGCGGGAGATCCTGCTCATAGCGCCATTTGTCGTGTGGGGCGGCCTGCGGGGTCTCTGCTCCCGCTCCCCACCTAAGAATGCAGGATACGGTGAGGCCAAAAAGGAACACCCATGGAGCCATAGATGGGGGAGTCATATTACTATATTCTCGCTGGCGGCTGGGTTGGAGACACTGGAAGCAGGAGCCGCACAATTCTCAACCCTCATTCTGCCGCTTGCAGGATCAGCTACCATCTTCTTGCTAGCCCCCATTTTTTCCGCTAGCGTAGCCACAGCAGTTATATTAGTGGCCAATGGCTCACTGGTTACAGCTGGCAGCCAACTAGCCACAGCTGATGGCCATCCAATCACAGTTGATGGCCATTTACTCCCTGAGCCAGCACCTTTCTATGTGAGGCCAAGGGCCTGGAAACTGCCCACAATCCCTCTTGACAGACTCTCACAATCTTACATGCCCGCCTCTTCCACAACGGGTCCTGAGCGGTCAGCAAGGGGTTTCACAAGCATGAAAGTGGTTCATTTGGCGGCTGCCTGGCTGTATTGGAGGCAGATAGAACAGCAACAGTAGGCACATGCAAGAGAAGACACAGTTTTAGATGATTCCCAAATTAATTCAGTTTTTTCCACCAAGAACTCCATGGTCTGAACCACAGATTAAGTCCTCTATGCTGGCAGTCGGATCACTCAGTGCATTCACTTGTGTCCCCATGTGATTTACTCAAGATAATGCATTAGCCGACTCATTAGGCCTGAACACACAACACTCTGTTTGGATCCTGGCACAGGTGCCTCCTATTTGTGGGGAGGGCTTTTCTCATTAGCGATACTTCACTGTTCAGGCTTTGCTGGCTGTCATTTAAGGCTTGGCAGGTGACTTTAATAAGGGTTTCTATGGGTGGTATGATGTCCTCCAGGCCAACAAAGGCAGCAAAGATGGCAGCCAAACAATCGTACGTGGAAAACAGAATGTGTCCATCTGGCCTTGAGGAAGAGAAAGGTTGGCGATTTTTCTTACCTTAGGGTGGATTCTCCCCTGTGCCCAGGGAAAACCCAGGGTGCAGTGGCCCACACAGGTGGAAGCCATGGCCAGAGATTTATGCCATGCAACGATCGAATCCCCTTTGCAGCTACGCAATATATACCTGGGCAACACGACCAGTCAATGCCAAACCAGTCACTGTCCTCTAATGTGACAGAATGACACCATTCTGGTGCTATCCATACCACATCCCTGGTGCAATTGGGTTGGTCCTGTTTAGGGTGATTTTTCTCTGTTCCCAGCATAGAGGTGCCCAGGTGCTCAAATGTCCATAACCCAGGGTAAGCCACAGGAACCCATCCCAAACCTGAACGAAGCCACACAGGGCTCTGACGGTGGTATTGTTAGAACCCTCTGGTCAGCAGTTTGATGTGACAGAAAAAGAATACCCATGCCCAATGTTATTGATAGTGGGTGCCGAAGACCAGGTTTTAGATCAATATGGGTAATATCAGATGAATTAAGAGTATTAGTCACTAACTAGATCACGAGTGAGTGATCGCCAGCCAAACCTCTGAGTTCAGCCCCCTGGCTTACACTTCATTCCTGTTTCTGTCCAGATGGTGTCAGCATTGGCTAAATGCTGCCCACAGTGACTGCAGCCTGTGTGGGCGGGTTGCCCCAGCTAGACCCATCTACATGTGAGGCATTCACGAGAACTTCTCCCATTCCCTCTCTACAGGCTGCTGAAATAGAGGTGGAGGCATTTGGAGGAGCTACAGGGCCTAGCGGCACCTGCATTGCTAGAGACAGTGGACAGGGTCTCCTGTGCTGCAAATAGGAGAACCTGAGCCATGGGAGAGGTGGGTCAATGAAACATATTCCCACACACCCTTAATAGGAAGGGAAGTTCTTACAGGATATGTAGTTCCTTATAGAAGGTTCTACCTGGAGTGGAAGGCTCTACCTGTGTACACTGCTAGGAGCAGATGCTCTTTTGGGGGTGTGCTAGGTTCTGCCCCCTTCCAGAGCTGGGGCCAAAATCCTAAGGGTACTCTCTCTGTGGGGACAAAGTCCTAGAGAGCAGTTTCCAGGCTCTCGGCCTCACGTGGAAAGGTGCTGGCTCAGGTAGTAAATGGCCATCAACTGTGATTGGATGGCCATCAGCTGTGGCTAGTTGGCCGTCAGCTGTAACCAGTGCGTCATTGGCCACTAATATAATTGCTGTGGCTACACTAGCAGAAAATGGGGGCTAGCAAGAAGATGGTGGCTGGCAAGCACAGATTGCAATTAGGATGGCAGGTTGCGGACAGTGTGACTCCTGCTTCCTGTGTCTCCAACCCAGCCTCCAGCGAGACTACAGTGGTGTGACTCTCCTATCTATGGCTCTGTGGGTGTTCCTTTTTGGCCTCACCATATCCTGCATTCTTATGTGGGGAGTGGGACCAGAGACCCCACAGGACACCCTGCATCTGTTGTCTCTGCCACAATGCCCATCCCATGCCTTCTAGAATTCCAGACACAGCTCACTTAAAGGCAGCCCTGCCTGAGAGATGCCCAGAGCTTTCATCGGCTTCACTAGTATTTTGCCTTCTCAAAGGCGGCTTGCTGGTTTGACCCCCTGTCCCACACGTGCCCTTTCTTCATCAGATCACCATCATCTCGAGTCTGGACTATGACCAGGCTCCTCACTGGTCTCCCCTCCAACCCCTTCTGCTCACAGCAATCAGAGTGATCCTTCGGAAATGTAAATCTCATGATGTCTCAGCCCTTCCTTAAAGCTTCAGTAGCAACTCACTGCTTTTAGGATAAAAATACTTAGATGGCCTGTAAGGCTCCACTATCTGGCATCTACCTACCTCACGAGGCTCACTCACACCTCTCTCTCCATCATTTTCTGAGCTCCAGCCCCACTGGCCTTCTTTAAGTCTTCAAATGTGTCACTTGCACGCTCACCTCCAGGCCTTTGCACATGCCATTACTCCCACCTAAAATGCTCTCCCCTATGTTTTTATTAATTCTGACTCTTTCTCCCTATAAGATCCATGAGAAAAGGGACTATGGCTGTTGGGTTCATCATTAGGATCTTAAACATAAACCCAGAACACAGTGGATTGCGATATGAACACTCTAACAAACAAACTAATGAACACTCTGCTAACATGAATGACAGGTTGGCCTATGACACACCACAGAAATGAGGGGATTCTAGGGTCAGCTTCCCAGCCCATAGCCATGTACTCCCCACAGGCTGAGACACTCAGTCCTGACTTCACACTCAGCCCCAGTGCCATCTCTTGGGGAGCAGTTCTTAATCCTAGATGGACAGTCCAAGTGGTTTTCAATCCTGGGAGCTTTTAAAAATCACCTGTGCCTGGGCCCATGCCAAGAGTTCTGGTTTAGTTTTCTGAGCGCTGACTCCATATGTTTCCTTGTTTGTGTTGGCTTCATGTTCTGGTGCACAGTGCGTCTCCAAGATGCGCAGAGGGAAAGAGTGTCTCTGCTGCAGAGGCAGGAAGGCTTCCTACAGAATGGTGGTACTTGACTCGGTTCTGAAATAAAAGGAAGAGTTTTCCAGACAAGGAAGTGGCTGGACATTTCAGGCGAGAAGAACAATGTGAAGGGTTAGAAGAACCACAAGGAGAATCTGTGTTTGTGTAGAAGATCATAATTCATAAGGAAAATATTGAGTCCTGAAGAATGGATGGGAAACGTGAGCCAAAAGGACACTTTTCATCAAGTAGCATGGCTGTCTCCCCCACGCAGAGCCTGGGGACCCACTCAGACAAATATTTCCAACCTCCCCAACCACCAAAGAGTGAGTCATCCCTGGCATTCCCCTGCCACTAGCTGTCACAGAGTCCCCAACAAATGTGGAGAGAGAGTCTCCATGGAGTCCAGGACAGTGGAGAAGGAAGGAGCAGTCAGGAGGAAAACAGAGGCCATTCCCTCAGGGTCTGAGAAAGAGTATAAGTCCCTCTGCTCCTTCCTCTGGGGTGGGGCACGTCCCTGCTACCTCCGCCTGCCATTCTTACCCCAAAGGCTGGACTGAAGCTGCTCTGCTAGAAGACCTCTCCACCCACCTCCATCTTCTAGGTATGTCCTACCAATCCAGTGACCACACACCACCACGGAGACAGCTGCTGGCGTCAGGACCAAGACATGTCAAATGTCTGTGTGCTGGGGAAGAATGAGCTAAGAACTCAAACTTGATAGGAAATTGGCAAGCCACATATTGAGAAATGCCAGGAGGCCAGCCTCACCAGATTTAAATGTGTACATGAGTATAGCGGGGCCTGGAGAGAGAGGAGTCAAAACAAAGATTTCAGCAGAGAAAAAGGATCTAGCAGGAAGAGGCTAAGAGAACCAATCAGAAAGCTAGAATCCAAAGGTGTCAGAGCTGGAAACGCTGCCCAGTATGACCTAGGGTCCTGCTGCTCAAACCGTGGTGCCCAAACCAGCACCATCACCTGGGGTTTTGTTAGAAAGGCAGCCTCTCAGGCCCTGCCCCAGTCCTTCTGAGATAGAATCTGCATTTAATCAGATCCTTAGGGGATTCCTATGCACATTAACGACTGCTGCTCGGGGTCTCAAATCAAGCTGCATATCAGAATCACCAGGAACATTTTTTTAAGTACAGTTTTCTGAGCCCTGCCCTGAATTGGAACTTCTGGGCACTGTGTATGGTGAATATATTATATACATAAAATCATATGCATATGATTTTTTTTTTTTTACAAAGCGCCACCAGGAATTCTAATGACACCAGTTCACACAGTGCACTGGGAACCACTGATCAGGTCCAATCAGCTCAATCTCACGATGAGAGAACTAGGTCATGACAGTGGCAACAACAAACGTGGTAATCTATTAAGAGACCTACCAGTAATTAGGGTCTCTGCTTAGAGACAAAGAGAATTGGATTTGGAGCCAAGTCTGAGTTCAAGCCCCAACTCTCTCCCTTCATAGCTCTGTGTCTTGGAACAAGTCTCCTTCCTTCTCTGGAACTTGGTTTTCTTACCTTCAAGGAAAGATGAACGTCAGTATTACTTCTAGAGAACGTCAGTATTACTCCTCATGGGTAGTAAGACAACAAAGAGAAATTATTGGAGAATTAACTCTTTATGTTTTGTGCATATGCACACACACACACACACACACACACACACACAAACACACACACTCACTCCATGAGAGCTACTTTACTGAAGTTTGGGAATCTTTGCACCCCAAATTTTAAAGCACCTTAAAAGGCCTGAAGTCTCATTGTTCCCATTTTACAGATGGAGAAAAGGAGAGGCACTCGAAGCAGCTCTGCTCCCCACTTTATGAAGGTGAGTGCTGTTTGCTTTTCATGTGGACAGACAGAAACACACAGGGGGTTGCCACCAACTGGGTTCTGGGTGCAGAATTTCAGCCAGTCAGCTGACTTTGTTCAAGGAAAACATGTAGTTGGGTGGAGTGGGAACCTCACATTTTTCCCCTAGAGGCTGTCTAACCTCCACCAGTGACCCCACCAAGGAAGAGGGGAAGATCCCTAAAATTCTGTGTCCCCAAAGAGAGTGGGAAGAATTAGGCATCGTCCCAAATGCTCATTTAGGTGAGGGAGATACTTACATAACTATAAAGCAATGGGGTAGGGCTACAATACAGAGCCAAGTGAGCGGGGTTCCAGCCTGAAAAGCTGGGTGGTTGGGTATTCAGATAAAGCTTCCTGGAAAAAATGGCCCCTGAGCTTAAAAGATAAGAAGGATCAACTCTGGATATGGGGATGGGCAAAGGGGATGAAACCCTCTAGGGTGCCCTAGGGCCCTTTAGCTGGGACCCCATCTCTGGTTGGAACAACCAGCAGTATTTAAATATATATACATAATAATATATACCGTGTTTCCCCAAAAATAAGACTTAACTGGAAAATAAGCCCTAGCATGATTTTTCAGGATGACATCCACTGAACATAAGCCCTAATGCGTCTTTTGGAGCAAACCTTAATATAAGACCCGGTCTTATTTTGGGGAAAACATGGTGCTACTGTTTTCTTTTTTTTTCATCAATCTGTACATTTTTCTGCAAACTATGTTTTTATTTCAATATGTGTTTAAGAGTTCTCCACATTGATACAGTTAAATTGAATCCATTCCTGTTTAACTCCCATCCATGAGCCTGCTAATAAACATTTAGGTTTGGCTAACGTTTGGCATATGTCGCCTTGTGAATGTCTCCTTGTATGTGTAAGAGCTTTCAAAAGTAAACACCCAGAAGTGGAATTTCTAGGTGTTATGAACTAAATGTTTGTGTGCCCCCCCAAATTCCTATGTTGAAACCCTAACCCCCAATGTGATAGTATTTGGACGTGGGGCCTTTGGGGTGATTAGGTTTATGTGAGGTCATGAGGGTACAGTCCTGGTGATGGGATTTGTGCCCTTACAAGAAGAGACCAGACAGCTTGCTCTGTATCTGTGACGTGTGAGGATATGGTAAGAAGGCAGCCATCAGCAAGTTGGAAAGAGAGCCCAACTGTGATGGAACCCTGAACTCAGACTTCCCAGCCTCCAGAAATGCAAGAAATAACTGCCTATTGTCTCGGCCACCCAGCCTATGGTGCTTTGTAGTAACAGTCCAGGCCCACTGAGACATTAGGGGATGCACAGTTGGGGGTAGCAAAGGCCAAATTGTCCTCCAAATGTCTTGTTTACATTCCCACCAGCACAACCTCACTGACATGTGATACCATCCAATTTTTTCATCCCAGCTGTGCTTTGTAGGAAGGCCTTCATCACCCTCACCAGGCACAGTAGGTCCCAAACATCTAAACGTCTCTTAGAGGAAGGGGAAAGAGCATGTACTCAGCTCCAGGCCTTGTGCTGGTCACCTATTTCCTCTTAGGACCCTTCAACAGACACACAAGTATGTTTCCTCCCTTCCAATGAGAAGATCGGCTGGGAGAGGCAAAGTGACTGGCCTGAAGCGAACACACCAGAAAGTGGTGGACCCCGGGCTCAACATCAAGTCTGCAGCTGCCACTGTTCATACTCTTCCCTGTTTCGTACATTCAACTCATATTTATTGAGTACTGGTTATATACCAGACCCTAGAAGTGTAAAAATGAATTGCCGGGCCCTTCTTAGCATATAGTAGCATTCAGTAAATGTTTGTTGAATGAATATTGAATCAAGGAGCTCAAAGGCCACAGGAGAGATGGACACATAAAAAATACGTGCAGTAGAATGATGAAGGGCTGTGACAGATGTAAGCAGGGCACAAACAAGGGAGAAGCTGCATTTCCTTTGAGCACATCAGGGAAGGCTTTCCATCAGAGATAGTTTTGTCAAACACAAAAGGAGGAAATGGGTCTTAGGCAGAGGGATCGAGTGTAAAAGCACAAGCGTGTGAAGCAACATTACATTTTTTGGAAATTACACTACTTTTGATTGCCTTAAAGTTGCTTCCTTCCAGTACTGAGGCAAGGCAGCTAGAGCTCAGCTCAATTCAATTCACCGGACCTTCGTTAAATGCCTGCTGTGTGGTAGGGCCTCAGTGAGATGCTTTCCGTGCATTAGCTCATTGAATCCTTGCAGCTCTTTTTTCTCATTACACAGATGAGAAAATTGACGCTCAGAGAGGTGAAGAGTCTGGCCCAGGAATGCATTCAAATCTTCTGTTCTTGCCACTCCCTCCTGCTCCCCGCGCCCCTCAACGATACCAGCCAACCACTGCTGAACTCTTCTTTCCCAGGTCTTACCCCAGTGGAAAGATGTCCTCCCAGCAAACCTCGAGACCCATAGGAGTTACCCTTTATCAGGAGACTCTTTCCACCCACTCCATTGTCTCTTTTCCTCCTTGGGAAACAAGAGGGGAGCATGCATATAGAGTCGTGGAGTTTTCAATCCTTGGCCCTATCATCCCATTCATCATTCATTCACTTAACAAATATTTATTGAACAGCTACTGCATGCAAGGCAACGTCCTCAGAATTGTAGATACAAAAGTGACTCATCCAGAACGCCTGCGTTTTTTGAAGGTTAACCTGTAGTGATGTCTCAGAGTTAGAAACAAAGGTTTTGAGAGGTTTTATGGCCTGTCCAAGGTCACACAGCAATTCTGTTACACAGTTGAAACTGAAACCCAGATCTGCCGGACTCCCAGGAGGAACTCCCAGCTTTCTCCTCCATGGGTCATGATCTTTCTCTCTCTCCCCTTTGCTTTGCCGCACCTCAGTCTCCGTCCAGAAGGATGACGCCAGAGAACTTCACCGGGGCCAGGGGGGTCCCTGCTGAATTCATCCTCCTGGGCATCACAGATCGTCAGGACCTGCGCCTGACCCTCTTCCTTATCTTCCTGCCAGTCTACCTGGTGGGCCTGCTGGGAAATGTGGGCATGGTGGTGCTGATCCGCGTGGAGGCCCGGCTCCACACGCCCATGTACTTCTTCCTGGCCAACCTCTCCCTGCTGGACGCCTGCTATGCCTCCGCCATCGGCCCCAAGATGCTGGTGGACCTGCTGCTGCCCCAGGCCACCATCCCTTACGCGGCCTGTGCCCTCCAGATGTTTGTGTTTGCCGGGCTGGCTGACGCGGAGTGCTGCCTGTTGGCAGCCATGGCCTATGACCGCTACGTGGCCATCGGAAACCCTCTTCTCTACACGACGGCCATGTCACGGCGCCTATGCCTGGCCTTGCTGGGAGCATCAGGCGTGGGCGGGGCGCTGAGTGCCTTTGTCCACACGACTTTCACCTTCCGCCTGAGCTTCTGCCGCTCCCGGGAGATCAACAGCTTTTTCTGCGACATCCCTCCGCTGCTGGCCATCTCGTGCGACGACACCAGCCTCAACGAACTCCTCCTCTTCGCCGTGTGTGGCTTCATCCAGACGGCCACGATGCTGGCTATCGCCGTGTCTTACGGTTTCATCGCTGCGGCTGTGATCCGCATGCGCTCGCTCGAGGGCCGCCGGCGAGCAGCTTCTACCTGTGGCTCCCACCTCGTGGCGGTGGCCATGCTGTACGGGACACTCATTTTCATGTACCTGCGCCCCAGCTCCAGCTATGCCCTGAACACCGACAAAATGGCATCCGTGTTCTACACCCTGGTCATCCCGGCCCTCAACCCGCTCATTTACAGCCTCCGCAACAAGGAGGTCAAGGAGGCGCTCAGAAGGACCTGGAGCCGGTCCTGCTGTCCGGGCGCGGGGTGCCCGGGCGTGGCCTGAGGGGGCAGGGCGTGGCCTGAGGGGGCAGGGCGGGGCGGGACTGGCGGTGAAGACGTGACGACACTTGCTCGCCCTTGTTGCTGGTAAAGGTAGATGGTCCTCTGGCTTAGGTGTCTCTTGTCATTATTTGAGGGACTGAAAAGGGGGAGAAAAGGAAGCTTACAGAAGGGGGTCAGGAACCTGGAGGTCAGCTAGAGCGCGGCCTAGAGCCAGAACCGAGATCAGGTTCCAGCTGCGAGGGAGCTGCCTTAGGTTCCTCCGGGTTTAAAAGCGCCTAGGTGTTACCAGGAAGTAACTAACATAGGTTTGCTTTGCCATTGTATTTGTAAGGGGCGGATTTCAAGAACTCCCAGGTGAGAGCTGGGTTGGCTGCAAGTGTTTCTAGATTCTTGTGCTTTTAAGGGTCTTCATGACCATTGTCCGCACCTGCTCTCCTTGACCTCAAGAGAGCACCTTCAGAGCCCGCTCACCAAACAACAGGCCTGACTCTGCTGAGGCAAAGGCCCCTCCCTGTTAGCCTCGTATTACTGCATCTCTCAGGGAAATGGCTGACCAGCACTGGACATACACAAGCTCATTCCTAAAATCCCGAGAGTTTGGTCAGGATTGAGCCAAGGCTAGGTTAGTTCAGGCCTCTGATAGGAGGTCAGGAAAGCGTTGGGATTAAAGTTATGGTTAGACTAGAGTGAGGGTTAGGGGTCAGGTTACAGCTACGACTAGGATTAGGGTAGAGCCAGGGTTAGGTTTAGAATTTAAAAGCCATCTGAAAAATTTAGGATTGCATTAAAATTATGTAAATTTTAGGATTTGGGTTGATTTGAATTAATAGTAGCTTTGGGATACATTTAGGAGTCAGAGTTTGGGTAAATTTGAGCTCTCATTAGGAATATTAGAAATATGTTAGCATGAGTGTTAGAGTGCAGGACAACTTGAGATTGGAGCGCAGGTGTCATTTTTATTGCTAGATTAAATTTAAGTTAGAGTGCATTTCATATTAGAAATCTGTTAAATTTAAACTAAATTAAATTGGTGTGTGGATCATATTTGTGCTAAGTTTAAGTCACAGGCTAGTTATTACAGTTAGCTAAGTTCAGAACTAGATGAAAGCTAGGCATAAGAAGAGTAGTTTAAGTATCAAATTGACATGTTTGGGGTAGGTTAATTTAAGACTTATTTAGGGTTATGGATAATGGTTAATATTTCTTCAAGTTTAAGGGTAAGAGTTGATTATGGTGGATTTAAGTTTCATTCAAAGTTATGAGCATGCCCAGATTAGCATGTGGTCAGGTAGAGTAGACTGCTATGTGTTGAGATTACAACATCGAGAGGTAGAATTGGGGTTAGGAGAGAGAATACCACAACCCTAATCTATTGGGCAAAGGTAACCACAGTGCTCCAAGCCTGGGATCATCCTTGGCCTTTCAGACCTACTGTCTTGAGACTTTCATCCCCCCAGAGTTCACAATATTGACTTATTTTCTTGGTCTCCTTGATTCAGTTATAAATGGGCGAGGCCCAAGGCACTGCATTCTGCCTGGGGAGCCCCTTCATGCAGGAGCAAGACAAGAGTGGACCCCGGGAGTTATGGCAGGAGTTTCTGAGGAGAGCTGGAGCTTGGCTGGAGTCAAATGTCAGCTCCTCCCAGATCCCCTTCCTAGTTCCCCCGATTGTGACTGAGATGAGGCCAAGGGTGATGAGGTATAGGAGTCAAGTGATTCTTCATTCACCATCTAATTGGCTCCCATGGAGTCTTCCTTGGGCCCCAGCCAGAGGCTGACCTCACCACTCCACTTCCTTTCAAGGAGAAGTCAGCCACCAGGTACTGACTGCAGGAAGACTGAAGATTCATCCTGGCTCCCTGGGGAGGTGACGCCCCTTGATACTGGGACCAGGATCCTCCCTCTTAGTAAGTATGGTCTTCTTAGAGGTCCCAGACTATTGGTGAGAGGGATGCTGGTAAAACCATCTCCTCAGATCTTAAAGAATTTTATAGATTTCCTGACAGGGAGACCAACTCATCCTGGTTTGCCCACAACTGTCCCAGTTTTAAACTCCAAGTCCTGTGTCTTAAGAACCAATCACCTCCCACAGTCCTGGGCAAACCAGGGTGGTTGATCACTATTTCCTACAGAACTGGTATTTTTAGAGCAGAGGGTGCAATATCCTAAACTTAGCACATGTGACGAAGGCTTACGTAAATTAAAACCCCTTCTCCCATCACAAGGTTTTATAATCCTTTCCCAGTCTTGCCTCCTATAAGCATAACAACTCATGTGCCATGACAATCGTTGGAGGTATTATCAGAAGAGTTGGATGCCATGGGACTGAGAATGTGAGTTTTGCCCCCAATTCAGTGACATTTATGCTCAAAGACCTCCTCTGTGGTCTTTTCTTGTTGGCCTCTCATGACAAACAGCCCTCAGCACGATGAGGGGAAAGTTTCCAGAGGCATGTGGCCGCTTCTGTCATCATGGCCGTACAGGATGTCCGTGGTCCTTCCACATGTTTAGCATCAGGGGAGTAGCCAGATACGATAATTACGTAAATCCTACACATCAACTAGAGGGAACGTAAAGTTTCAGGCTACGCTCCTGGGCCTTCTTGATAGATAAGAAAACAAGTGGAAAGAGACAGGGTTAGAAGACAATAACGGAGCCTAATCTGGAGAATAAAGGAAGAGAAACAGATCCTCGCTCCTAAAGTGAGATGCCCAGTAAAGCTCCCCAATTCCAAAAAAGTATTTCCTTTTTAAGCCTCTTTGAACACCACTTACTAAGACAGGCAATAAAGACAAAAGGAGTTTGGGGTGAGGAAGACTAGGCTCTGATACAGGTCACTTATTGCACAAAATGAGTTGGGCCCTGCAGCATGGGTACGGCTTCAGGGAAGGGGCATTCCATGGAGGGAGGACAAGTGCACACACACAAGGGCCTAGAGATTAAATGAGCTCAGCGTGTGCTGGAGACTCTAAGGAAACCAATTTAATTAGCTTCAGAGGGATGTGCTTGGAAAGAAGTGGAGGGAAGTTTGAAGATTGGGGATCTGGGAATGGGAAGAATACCCCATGGGTTGGATATCAAGTAGTGAAATTTGGACTTTATTCAATAGGCAATAGGACATCAGTGAAAGTTTATATGTTTAAAATTACCCTTCATGGTGCTCCAACACTGTGTTATGCAAAGCCATTCCCACTTGCAATGCTACACACAGGCACAGTTCTCTCAGGCTGCAGTACACACACAGCAACACATATCCCCTCCAACACAGACACAATCCCCTATCGGAAACATTCACACACAAAGACACACTCTCATAGGTGTGGCCACCCACACAGACAGATACAGTGGCCCACTCAGGCACACACTCAAGCTCATGGACACATTTGATTGCACAGAGACACGAGCACTCTTTCCACACACAGGCATACAACCCTACACACACACATTCACACATATACACACACAGTCACACACACACGTACATATGACCACTGTCAACAGAGGCACAGTCCCTCCCACACTCCTACTCCTCCTACAAGAAGCCAGCAACAGCTGCGTGGACAGGCAGGTTGGCCCCAGAAGCTGCTGCTGTAGACACTGAGCTCCCCTGCACCCAGTCATTCTGCGTGGGGTTCAGGAGTCAGCCTGAGGCTTCTCTCTGGCCTTCACAAAGGCTGAGGAGCAGCAGCGTCACCATGCATAGGGCTCCTGAATGTCCCCCGAGGTGGAGGCAGCACTCACCCATTAAATGGGGCTCTAGAGAGACAGGATAACAAGCCCCAGAGCCAAGCTGCCTTCTGCTGTAGGGACATGGGCCAGGGGAACAGGGTGCCGCTTGTGGAGAGAAGCTAAGGTGCTCCCAAGGCCCCCAGACCCCATCAGTGAGGCTCATACCCTCCAATGGTAGGCTACTCCTGGTCCCTGCTGCTGTTTCCTCCTGCGACGTGGAGAGGCCAGAGTGTACACTTGGGGCCAGGCTGGAGAGTATGCAGATCTGTCTTCTTGTGTGTGACTGTGAACGTGAGTCATGTGTGTGGTGTGAGATGTGCTGTTTGTGTGAGGCTGTGGTTGTGTGTCAACATCACTGTACAAAGACGTTGTTGGGGTATGGGGCAGTGTTTCTAAGAATGTGCCCCTCTAGGGTGGCACATCTGTGCTGTGACCCATCATGAGCCTATGAGCGTAGCCATGTGTGAAGGTGAGGGCAGGGGGCCTGAGGCTGTGCATGAGGATACGATTTTGTGATCAACGAGGGGATCGGCTGTGATAGGCACTGGGAGAGTAATTACACAGACAGGTGGTCAACGAAAGTGTGGTGTGCGTGACAAGTGCCAGTAGTTGTCACAGTGCTATGAGCCTCCGTGAACAGGGGTACGTGACTGATCGTCACCCTCTGACCTCAGGGCTATTTTGTGATTGCATTTCACCATCTGATTATGTGTATGAAGGGCTGAGTCCGTAGGTCTTGTGATTATGCCTGTCTGCTTACTTAGGTGTGAATGTGTGTGCTGGGTCCACATCCCTGTACAGGGTTGATCATGCCTGTGTACGTATTTGCAGAGACTAGCCGGAGGCGACCCAGGCTTGCATGCCCTCACAGTGTGTTTGTGACTGTATAAGGATGTGTCTGCAAATAGCTCGGTGTATTTGAATGTTTACTGGGACCAATTCAGATGCAGGTCAGGGAAGGTCCAGTTTCCTGCCATTTCTAAGCAGGCTGCCCCCTCCCTCCATCGTACTCACTCACCTTGACCGTATTTCCCTCCTGGAAGGTGGGACGTGATTGGGAGTTTGAGAAACGATGCCATACTGGGAGCCAAAGCCAGAAGATTCTTTTTATCCAATGGGGGAAGAAAAGGAAGACACTAGGGCATTTATTTGATTTTGTATTTAAAAAAATTTTTTTAATAAAGAAGGACATGGAAATAAATCAGGAGATTGCTCCACTACAGGGATGGCCTCAGCATAGCCTTCAGCAAACCTGTGCTTTCAAACCCCTCACCTTTTAAGACCCCTTTTTGGAGAATTGTCCAAGACTTCTGCAATGAGATTCGGACAGGAAAAAATGGGGGCATTGAAACAAGGTACCTCGATCCTTAGGAGTTAAGCCTCTGTGCCTGGTAGGTGTGTCTGTCTGTCTGCACCAGTTTCTCAGCAAATGTTTGATTTCATGGGAAAAGTTTTCCAGGATATGGGGAGTCATCCAGATTCTTTCGTACTTTTTTGCTTTTTTTTTTTCCCCAAGTCTGAAAGTTTCTTTATTCTTCTCTCACATCTGATTGATATTTTGGGTTTATATAGAATTCTAGGTTCCAAATCATTTTTCCTTCAGAATTTGAAGATATTGTTCGACTGTGTTCTATCGTCTACTGTTGATGATGAAACATTTGAGGGCGGTCTAGTTATCGGAATATCATTAGATCCTTACCGCACGTGCCCTCGGGAGGTATTGGGATCTTCTCTTGCTCCTCAATGTTCTAAACAGTCATGATTTGGGTCTAGGTGTTCCACTGGATTCACATTCATTTCGATATACACATGTGTACCCTACAGATTTGGAATTTTTATTTCTTTGATATGTTCCTCCTTTCCATCTTGTTTTTCATATTTTTTCCACTTGTACTTTCCTGAAATAAATGTCCGTTAGATCCCTTACCTGCTGTTTTGATCCTCTCTCTGTTTTATCTTTTCTTTCAAATTTTCTTCTTTCTCTGGTCCACATTCTGGGCGATATTCTTTGTTCTGTTTTTGCTTAAAATCACAAAAGATCAAAGTTGGAACTGGCCCTGAAGATCACCTGGTTCAGCTCCCGTATTTTACAGACGGGGAACACAAGGCCCAAAAAGGAAGGTTAGAGGAGGTAAAATGACTTGCCCACTGTAACACCTGTGTATAGGGTGTTCTGACTCCAAACCCATGATTTTCCTCATGGCCAGGAAGCCTTGAGCAATTTAGTTGCTCTTCACCCTTTTCCTTAGATACTGGGGAGATGACCCATCGGTAAAAAGGAACACCTGGGGTTCTAGGTGAAGCACCAGGCTGGCCCTGGATGTTGCCAATGCGTCTTTAGAGGGAGCCCCATTCATCCTACTGGGACTGACAACAAGTCCAGGACAGTGGTGGTCCCTCTCTGTGCTATTCTCAGTCTTGTATATGGCGGGCATCCTGGGTAATGGACTCTGTGGCCACCGTCTGGACCAGGCCACCCCTGTATGCACCCATGTACTTCCTCCTGGCCCATCTGTCCTTTGCTGACCTCTGTTACTGTACCCCAGATGTTGGCTAACTTGTTGGCTGACGACCGTTCCATCTCCCTGGCTGGCTGCCGACCCAGATGTACTTCTTCCTTGTCCCAGGTGTAACTGACAGATGTCTCCTGGCTGCCATGACCTATGACCGCTATACCCTGCTCTATGCCACGAGGACGTCCCGGGCCATGTACACAGCCCTGGTGGGGACTGCATGGCTGCTCCCACATTCACTCCCTCCTGCATATCCTGTGTAGGGCCTGCCTGTCTTCTGTGCTTCCATCAAGTGCCCCACTTCTTCTGTGGCCACCAGCCTCTCTCACGGCTGTCATGCTCTGCCACCTGCCACCTCTAGATGCTCATCTCCACCGAGGGTGCCGCAGTGGTGGCCACTCCCAGACCAGGGCAGGGGCCCTGGCTGAGGTGACATGTTTGGGGGTCTGAAAGACCCTCATGGTGTGACCAAATTTTTACCAAACAGGTTTATGAGGCAGAAGCTTTCAGGTTCCTCTCTCTCCAAGAAATTCGCACCTACTTCCTCATCCCACCTCTCCCCATCTTCCTTCCGGAGAGGAGGAGGGCTGCAGCCGGCCTGTCCAGCCCCCACTGCCGGAGCCTGCCACCACCTGGGACTAGAACTGCCATACTAGGCCATTTGGACATAAAAGGAAACTTAAAAGTCTTTAGACCAGTAGCTTTAGCAAAAAACAAATAATAACAAACAAACAAAAACCTCTTTTCTTCTAATGAAATCTTACACAGAAACATAATATATAAAACAAAAGCTGAGATCCCCATGGCCCTGAGGGGCCCTGATCTAATCCAACCCCTTCATTTGATAAATTGGGAAAATGAGGCCCAGCATGGTTAAGGGAACTGCCCAAGTTCACAAAGAATCAAACAGCCTGAGTCACTAGGCCTGTGGGTCCCTGGGCCCCCTTCCCACCCCACCCCCATCCACATCTGGCCTCTTCAGGTGGCCCTAGGAGATGACACTGACCTGGAGAGAAGAGGAGAAATCCTTCCACCAACCCCAGAAACACCACTAAGGAGTTCATAAATCCACTGAAGAATTTTCCCCTGGATCTTTTTCACATGAAATATAAAGAGATTTATTTTTAACACCTTAAGCAACATAAACATGTGCAAATGACTGATTCACTTACAAGCGTTTCCCTTGGAAGAGCTCACACTTATCCCAGTGAGGCTGCAGCAGCTCAGGGGATTTACAGCCCCTCTTCAGAAGGCCTCTGAGCTCTTCAAGGACACTGCTTCCTCTCTCCCACCATATTCCCTGAGTTTGTCCAGAAATGACTTCTGACCATTTCAGAATCAATCTAGCCCACCCTCCTGGCATCGATATTGTCAATCCTTCTGTTTACTCAAAATAATATGTAGCACTAGGAACCACCTCATCCAGAAATAAATAAGTAATTGCGTCTCAAGAAAAGAGTTTGAGTCTGCCACTGTGCTAATGTAATCTTATGCATTATAGAGTCAGGCCGCCTTCGTTTCAAAAGTACAGCAGTTGGAGAGATCTTAGCAGTGAAAGAAGCTCCGATCATAAATGGCAAATTGATTACTCCTTCTAAGGGCACAAAGAAAATTTCTACCGCCTAAGCCTCCTATCACGCAGGGGCTGCCAAAGGGACAATGCAGCCATTAGACATGAAAAATAAAGGCAGAAAGACTCTTTCTCATGTAAAATGACTGCTTAAAATACTAGAAATGGATCAATATTCCAAGAAGTTGATAACACAAACAATTGAGCTCACTGGCATTGTGGGTACTTCCCTAACTCACCCTATTCCCACCTCATTTGTCCTGTTTCCTCTACTCCCCTTGCCCTGAGGTGCCAGTCCTGTCCGTAGTGCCCTCCCACCCCACCCCTGTTCCTATTCCTTTCTCTCTCTCTCTCTCTCCATCGCTATTACTTACTGGGAACAAGGACTAGAGACACAGCCCTGCCCAGCACACAGAACAGCAATGCAGATTATGATCTAAACCAGGAAAGGGGAACCAAGGGCTTTAGAGTCATCAAAGAGGGAGCAATGATGACAGCGGGAGTGAAGGGAGAGCTGAGGACACTCATGGAGGAGTCTGGTAGATTACATTCTTGGCCCAGGTTCACCCATCCCTGAATCCTTGCTCTTGGCCGCGTAACGTGGCCCTCCATTCTTGACTTTGGGTTCAGTCATGCAACTCACTTTGGTCAATAGGGTATTCGGGTGCATGACAAAAAGCTGTGCTATTGGGCTTGTTCTCTCGTGATTCTTTCATTGCCATAAGAAGGACGTGCCCAGCTAGCCCACTGGTCCCAAGAGGAGGATGAGACACGCATGGAGCACAGCTGCTCCAGGCGAGGTGACCCAGGTAAGCCCAGTGCAGAGTAGAGCCCGCAGCTGTCCTACTGACACATGAGTGAAAACAGATGATTCATGTTTTAAGCCACGGAGTTTTGGGGTAATGTATGACCCAGTAATAGCATACTGATAGAGCGCCCATCTATTTCTGATGGGCTGCCTGTCTCCGACGTAGCCTGTCCTGGCCCTTTCAATGCCCTGAGGATTGCTCTCCCAAGGCACACTTGCTTTCATGGCTCTCCCTGTCAGATCTCATAACCAGATCCATATTCTCTTTATAGACAGTCAGGTTCATCTCTTGGTTGCCTTCTTTGGAGACTTTGTAATCCCTCCCCACTCAGATTCAACCTACAGGGGAACATTTTCAGCTCCTCTCTTGTGGGAAGGGAAAGTGCAATTGGCGAAGGCTGGATGGATGAGATGAGCAAAACTAATCACATGACCCTCCGTTTGGCAAGTAGCCAGACCTCACACATACACAGACACCACCACTCCACCCCTTCTTGTCTCCCAGGACCACAGAACAACTGACAGTTGGTAAAATCCTGACCAAGATCATCACCACACACATCATGCAATCAAGTAACCACAGCCCTCAGAAACCACAATGACAAGGTGGGAAGTTCAATGGAGGCCAGATTTGGTGCTGGTGGCTTTGCATTAATTCTCATAAGAATCCTGTGCAGCACACACTATTATCCCCATTTTACAGATGAGGACATTGCAGCTCAGGAAGGTAACTTGCACAAAGCTCCAAACTAGGAAGTGCTGAAATCAGCATTGGAACGGAGATCTGATTCTGGGCTGAAATGAGGAACAGTAATAGGGCCTCCCTTCACCCCTTCTTATTCCAAATCTACTTAGCACCCATCAGAATCACTTCAGGTGTTGATGTAAAATGCATATTCTACCCTCCACCTCATCTAAACCTAACTACTTCCCGAAAGTCTCACCATCTAACCCCATCACCTGGAGAGTTAGGGCTTCAACCTATGAGTTTTGAGGAGACAAATATTCAGTCCACAAGAACCAGCTCCTTTTCTCCATTGGCCCAGGATGCTCAGGAGCCTACAGCATTCAAGGGAAAGGGGCGGGGTCCTCACAACCTTGGAGCCCCTGCTCTGTGCTGCCCCAGCCCCATGTGCCCGTCTGATGGGGTATTCATCACACTCTTTCTCGACTGCTGGTTTCTGTCTCTCTTCCTCTCTCCTCTCCTCCCTCCAACCACCCCCCCAACACACTAGACTAAGAATTTGTTCAGGGTAGAGTGTGTGTCTGATTTCTCTTCTGCCTCCAAATGCCCAGCACAAGGCATGGGCCAGAGTGGACAAGTTAGGAAATGTGTGTTGAAATTAGGAAATGGGGTGGGGAGGAAGAGCTGGCTGGGTTGGAAATGCTTCCAGGCCAACAGACACACATGTGGAAGAACAAGACAATGGCAGGCCTTTGGAGCAGAGGGAGCGCTGCATGGGAAGCAAGTCCACAAACTGGAAAACTGGAATAGCTATCATTTCCTGGTCACCAGCTGTATTAGTCATCTTGAGCAGCCATAGCAAAGTTACACAGACTGGGTGGCTTACACGACAGGAAATAAGTTTTCTCACAGTTCTGAAAGCCAGAAGTCCGAGATCAAGGTGACATCAGGATTGGTTTCTGGTGAGAGCTCTTGTAGATGGCCGTCTTTTCTGTCTTCAGGCGGCCTCTTCTCTGTGCACAAGCAGAGAGAGCAAGCAAGCTGCAGTGTTGCGTCTTCTTATAAGGACACCAATCCCACCTTTACGACCTCCTTTAATCATAATTACCTCCTGAAAGGTACTCTCCTAGTCACATTGGGGGTGTTAAGGAAAAAAATTCAACTGAGTAAATGTAATGATCTAACTGGCTTTCTTAAGCAATTCATTAATTAGGCCGTCCCATCCAGCAAGTAGAAATGTGCTCAGAGGGGTGGCCTGAAATGGAAGGTCTTTATGGGAAGAAGGGTGTGGCAGGGGAGCTATCAGCAAAACAAAAGAAAGCATTGTTTTTAGACCAGGACTTCTTTTTAGGGGGAAGGGAATGGAAGGGTTTTATCATGCAGATTGACTCTTCTTCCTTTGGGGAGGGGGACAGGAATGGAGAGGGCCCACACGACAGATTACCTTACTGCTGCTCAACCGGAAAATTCCAGACTGGTTAAGATTGTATTTCTGGCAGAAGCTGAAACTACAAGTAAATCAGGTGGTAAATCTAGGTTTAGTGTCATGGACGTTAGCACTAGTGACGCCATTTGGGGCCTGTGGTTTACCCTTTCACAGGGGTTAGAGTTTCAGCACATGCCTTTTGGGTGGACACAATTCAGTCCACAACACGAACTGCGGGGCAAGCACCCTGCACCTCTTCCCAGCAGCCTTTCTGGGTGAAGATTATTACAGCCTGTTCACAGCTGACACTGCCAAGCTGTGCTAAGATCCTGACCTCTGATGTCCGAGTTCCTGGGTTGAAGGCCTGACTTCACTATTCCCTGGGTTAGGCAGATTGCTGAACTGTAAAATGAGGATAATGATCTCTCTCCGGGTTCTTATGAGAATTATCTAAGAAAATACCTATCAAGGGCTTAAAGCAATGACCCGTCCCTTAGTCAGTCTCAATACATGTTGGTCACGCTCACTATTTCAGGTTGGGGAACAGAGACAACAGGTCATTGGGGATAAATAATGGGATTGGAATTTGAGCTCCAACACTGTGCTCTTCACCACGAAGCTCGGGACGCTTCACTTGGGATTGCCTTCCTCTTCTCCTCCTGGGCCACTTCTTCCCTCAGCCTTAACTGACCACCAGATGAAAGTTAAGTGTAGGTACGTTGTATTTATCAGATAATATTTGTTTTGTTACTCATTATTTAAAGTGTGTGAATGTAATACTTTCTGGTTCTCTTTTCTGAAAATACAAATTCTCTAAGATGACTCCACCGTAGTGCTCGACACAATCATCCTCAGGTCCCAAATCGACGCTGGTAAGTCACAAAACTATTCATTTCCTCTCCTCTGCTGCCACCATGTGGCCATCTTAAGTTATACGCAGCATTTCCGCAGGCTTTGGCAGGGCCAAGGACTTCAAGTTGAACTTGTGATTTTTCTCAGTGAGCATAGGTAAGGAGTAGACCTCTGATCAAAGATACATAACATTCCTGGAAAAGCAATATAACGGATAGCCTTTGGCCCTATTGTGGTGAACTCCGGCCTTGGGGATTTTCCCCACTTAAGCAGTAAGCTTCACTTATGTCAATTTAGATTGGAATGACAGGACACTGTCCCTGTCCCCAAGGACTTCATAGTCTGAGGTGTAAGCAAACAATTACGATTCTACTTTGGCAACCACACATGCTGAAGATGAGGTTACCCTACCGGAAAGGGAAACAGCGTCATTCAAATCAGCAGGACTTTCACGGCTCACACTTAGGGAAAACGTTCAAGTTTTTATTACAGACAAAATGGTAGCATGAGGACAACAGTCCTCAACTTTTTGAGACGTTCCTATATGTTATGCAAAGTGCGAAGTGCTTTGCCAGTGTTAACTTGTGGACCTGTCACCTGAACTCCTGCCATTTCCACTGTACAGGTGGGGAAACAAAGGCACAGCTAGTACTTGCTAGAGCCAGGCTTTGAGCCCCCAAAACATTTCTTAACCAATGTCACCAGAACCTGCAGTAGCTCGCACATTGATTGGTATGACTGCTTCTTTCTGAAGAGACAAGAAAGACTTATGGATCCAGGGAGGATGTGAGATTTGAACTGAGTTTTGAAGGATAACTAGGGGATAAGCCTCATTTTTTGAACAGTAGACTCAAAGCTTTGTGGAGAATGAGTAAACAGATGACATTTATGGAACGGTTACTATTGTGCCACACGATGTGGAGAACTGTAACTCACTGGATGAATCCTTGTAGCAACCCTGTGAGACAGTTACTATGATTATCCTCATTGGGGAGACCCATGGTCATTCACACAATCAAAAATAAATTCTTCGGCTGGAGGGAATAAAAATAGGAGTGAAACTGCTCTGAGGTTACCTTTCTATATAGTGTCAGCTTTCAAACTAGGTAAATGTTTTACATGTTCAAAAAGTTAGATTAAAACCGATGAATAAAAGCGAACCTGAAAATTGAATCATACAGAAATAAATGAATCTAATTCTATGTCAAACTGATAACGTAACCACACAAGAAAAGTTAATTCAAATGTTTTAACTTAATACTTTATATATCCTTAACACGATACAGTCTAAAAACAAACAAGAAAACAAAACAACTGTAATGAAATCTTGAAATTTTTAGAGTTGTTGTTAGTGGCATAGGCAAAATTATGAAACTACTAAGTATTATATGAAAATAAAAATTAGTAAACATATGGATGTTGGGAATTGTTTGCATTGGAAATATCAATATGAATTCATACTTTTTAAAAATACTTTTTTCCCCAATTCTGTCCAATAAAAGGGCCTACAAGCAATGACATCCTAGTAGCAATGAACACACAGAGCACCTAGATTTTAGTTCTAAACGCCATTCTCCACGAAAGGAACCAGAGCTTCTGGGAAAAGTTAATTCCAAGCCCCAAACAAAGAAGAATCACATAATTCTGCATCTTAGGCCAGAAACAAAGGAAGGGCCCAAAGACTAATAGTTCATCTCAAAAGGATACAGGAATTGGCTTTAAAAGACTACCACTGGCCAAAAGCACCAAAAAAAGAGATGGTAATAAACAATGAATTTATAAAAATCTGTAAGTCCACAGTGATACTGAGAGAGGGAAGCGGGAAGACAGGGTTCTACGTTTCAGAAGATTGCGAGGTAATACACGTGAAAGAAATTACAGAATTAGAAAATCACTAATGTAGTAATCTGCTTCAGGCAAGGATCATCAATAAATACTACAGCTATTAGCTGAAAGGTTTGGGGGGGAAAAGATATTTAGAGTCTCCAAGTATCACATCACAGATTAGGTTGGTGCAAAAGTGATTGCGGTTTAAAAGGTTAACAATAAAGGCAAAAACCGCAATCACTTTTGCACCAACCTAATACTAGTCACAACGAGGACAATAATTTTATAATATGGAGATCTGGCATTTACACCTTAACCAGGATCACCGAACTGACATCAGGTATCCCTGACCTTTGCAGTGAGAACTAGACAACATCACTTCTGGTCACAATACTGTCAAAAATGAGAACACAATTAAAAATGAGAATGGGGGCTTTCCAGAAAACCATTGGCCTCCTGGACTCTTTAAAAAGCCATGGACATGAAAAACAAAAACAAAAGTAAGGCAACTGTTCTAGCTTCAAAGAGACTAAAGCGACAAAATGCAATGTGTGTGAATCTTGATTGGATCCTGGATTTAAAAATAAACTTACTATTTTGGAAACATGTAGGGGAAATTGAACATGGCCTATATTTTGGATATTGTTGAGGTATGGTTAATTTTCTTTGGTGTGATGATGGGGTTGTGGTTATGAGGGAGAGTGACCTTATTCTTAGGGGATGCTGCAAAGTATTTAGCGGCAAAGTCAAGATGTCTGCAACTTACTTTCAAATGGTTCCACAAAAAAACAGGTACAGCAAAAGTAGCAAAATGTTAACTATTGATGAAGCTACGTGAAGGGTATACAGGTGTTAATTGTAATTAACATTCTATTAATTTTCCTGTGCATTTTCAAAATAAAGGTGAATTTTTAAAAATTTGTTGATTCATAAAACTTAAGACCCCGAAGGGTCATAAAAGATCATCTAATTGAACAGTGAAGCTGAATAAGAAAAATACAGCAATATGGTAGTAAAAATTATGAATAAACATTTTTTCTAAACTGTGAAAAAAAATAATCTAATTCAACCCTTCATTTTACAAGTGGGGAAACTGAGGCCCAGGGAGACTTGTCCAAGAGCTCACAGCTGGCTACCAAGAGCTAGAGTTCATGGTCACTGTTCTCCCCATCACTGCCACCTGTAGCAGGATGTGGGTGGCAGTGTGGTTGGGGTACATAGAGGGACTTTGGGTGGAAGGTCTTGGAGTCATGGCAGGAAGGGGTGGGACCCCTCAGCAGAGACAGCTGTGGGGTCGAGGGGAGAGGATCTGACGTGAAACACAGGCAGGCCCAGGAGACCCAGGGCTCTACCCAGCTCAACTTTTTCCTCTTCTTAAAATTCTCTCCCTTGTTTTCTTCCTCCAACCTATTTCCACTACCTTTTTTTTCCCTTCCTTTTTTAACATATCTCTTCATCGTATTGTCAATCATTTTGCTTCCTCCACCAAGCACATGGCATCATGGAAATACAAATTTTGGAACTAGACAGACCTGCTTTCAAATCCTGGCCCTGCCCACTGGCTCTACAACTTGGAATAGTCACTTAACCCTGCGAAGTCTTAGTTTCTTCATCTTTGAAGTTACTGCTTTCTACTTTGAGAGAATGTGGCATTCAATGAACCAGTACGTTCATTAAATTTTTATTGATTCCTTACCAAGTACCCGCACAGTTGTGGGCACTGGCGACAATAAACACAGGTAGTACTTACTTGAAGGCTGACTATGTTCTAAGGATTAATATAAAGACTCATGTGACTCATCCCCATTTCACAGATGAGGAAACTGAGGCATGGGGGGAACCAGCATCTTGCCCACAAAGCTAGTACTGGCAGCCAATTCCCAGAGCAAACACAGGTTATGCGACACACAGGGAGGAAAACACTCCATGCCTTAATATGGCTTTCATTCCAGAAAGTGAAATCTGGAAAACTACTGGGACAAATATTGTTTCTCTTTCCTTCCCCCAATTCCATGACTAAGAGGAAGAGAACTGAGCACTCTCCTTTTTTAACTCCTTCCCTCCCTTACTCTATAAAGAAAAAGGAAACCAACAGAAGTGAACCTGTCACTCACCTTAATCCATAGGATTCTCAAACTTTAATCTGGAGGATTTGTAAAAAGTGGCCCAGAACTTCTGCTGCAGTAGGTCCAGGGTATGGCCTGAGGTGTTTCTTACAAGCTCCCAGTGAAGCTGATGAACCACCCATGAAACAGGTATTGTTCCGATTGCAAAAGTGAGGAAACTGGGCCTCAGGAAGACCAGGTGCCTCACCTGAAGCTACACCACTAGTGACAGACAGGATTTGAACCGTGGTCTGACTCCAAAGTCTGTGCTGTTTGTACTACACATGCATTAGAGACTTAATACTAGGATTTCCCCATTCCGTGTCTGTTCACTTTACTCTAGAATTATTTTTTTTTTAAAGATTTTATTGGGGTTTTATTGGGGAAGGGGAACAGGATTTTATTGGGGAACAGTGTGTATTTCCAGGACTTTTTTTTATTGGGGAACAGTGGTGTGTTTTTCCCAGGACTCTCATCAGCTCCATCCAAGTCAAGCTGTCCTTTCACTCTTACTTGTGGAGGGTGCAGCTCAGCTCCAGACAGAGTCGCCATTATTAGTTGCAGGAGGCGCAGCCCAGAATCCATTGCGGGAGTCGAACTGGCAACCCTGTGGTTGACAGCACACGCTCCAACCAACCAAGCCATCTGGCCACCCAGGAGCTGAGCAGCCGCTCATTGACTTCATTCTAGTTGTAGAGGGCACACCTCGCTGACCCATGTGGGAATCGAACCAGCAGCCCTGTGGCCCAGAGCCCGCGCTCTAACCAACTGAGCCACCTGTCTGCCCTAGAATTTCCATTCTTAAAAAGCAAAGTCAAGGTTTTGTAACAGCATAATATATTTTCATTTCCAATGAGGAAAGATGGCTTATAGAAGCTATTTTGAAATGTTCCTGTCTATTACCCAAAGATTCCTCTCCTAGAAATCCATACTAAGAGAACCAAAAAAAATATGGCCCAAAGTACAGTTGCTATGTGTTTTAGGAAAAAGCGGGGACTCTAACCAATATTAACGGACTGGTTAAATAAATCATGGTATATCTAAATGATGAAATATTGTACAGCCATTAAAAATTATTTATTTAAAAATTTTATAACATGTCAAAGTCTTTATGATATATTAAATAAAAGAGACACGTAACTAAAGTAATAAGCTCTGAATGTAATTAAAAATATTGAAAAAAGAGTAAAAGGAAATAAAATAGAACATTGACAATGGTTGTCTCTGCCTCTAATAATTTTCTGTACTTTCCACACTTTTACAATGAGCTTTTTTAATCAGAAAAACCACGCACTTTCTTTTTCTTGATTAATTACAACAGATATTCTCAAGACCTTTTTATAGTTAGTCAATTCCTAAGTAGTCAGGAAAAGTAAAACTGTGGATTTTAAAGCTAATATTTAATTCCTGATTACATTTTCCTTTACACTAAAATGTACATTTTTTTAAAATAAAAAAAACAAGAGGAAAAAAGCAAATAATCACTATAAATACACAGAAAATACTAGAAAGATACTTCTAAAAATGATAATGGGGATTGTTTTTGGTTGGTAGAATTATAAGGCTTTTCAAATCACTTTTTATCTTAATAATTTTTCTTACATTTTCTATAATGAACATCTATTACTTCTGCAATAAAAAGTCTGTGCTGTTTTACTTTTTAAGAGACAACTGCCAAGCAATTACAGCACACCTGTACAATGGAATATCAATAGCCATTTAAAAAATGTTGTAGAAGAGTATTTCATAACATGGAAAAAAGCTTGCTCTGTTGGTTGACCATACTATAGAACAGTATGCTCAGAATGATCCCATTGTTTTATTTAACAACAAACAAATCGTCTACGTCTACAAAGAAAACACTTTGGAAAGAGTCTTTTTAAAAAGCTACATTACACACAAAAATACCTTGTTAAATAAAAGAGAGACAGAGAAAGAGATGAGAACCATGTTATTGAATGAGCCTCCTCTAGAAAGGCTTTCCAGCTCCAGCCAGCTCAAACTGGTCTTCCAGCATCAATGGAGCAGCCAGCATCAATCCTTCCTCCTACTCTAGACTCAATAATGCTTGAGAGGGACACGGTCTCCAGCAGCAGAGGTCACCCTTCTTGATGGGGCAAACACACATCATCTGGAATCTTAAAACAAGACCCCGACAGAGAACCGGGTCTAGGGGGAAAAACTTAACTTCCTTCTTGAACTATGGATCTGATTACAAGTAAATATAATTTACAATCATTTGATGAAGGAAATGCACTATTTATGTTGCAAATAACAAACTAACCATGGAATTATACTCCCAGACCTGGCAGAGGCCTCTGAGCTCATCTGAAGACAATTTCCAGGACACTGTCTTTAGGATGCCATGTAAATATTGACTGGAAACAACAACAACAATGTCAAGCTGGAGAATTTTAAGTAAACCGTTCAAAAGCTTAGCTTCCTGTTTATACAACTTTAAGTCACTTTATTGCTAACCACAAGGTGATTCAGCATTCTGATTTAATCTGAGCATTTCTTGAGTCTACATATAATAAAAGGGACTACAAAGAACAGCTGCAAAGCCAGCAGACACAGGAAGGAACAAAAATAAACACACAAGACATGTGCCTTCCAGCCCAAACAATGAGAAATCCATGCCAGGAGATTATCAGTTCAATCTATTTCCAAATCGCTATCCTCACTGTGACAGGTGGCAGCGTTACGCACAGACGTCAGCACCAAGACTTCCTTTTCTGGGAGCAATCCAAATTCCTGCAGAAAAGCTTCAAGGTCCACGGCAAAGAAATCTTCCCCTAGCTGGTCAGTGACTCGAACAAAATTGCCAATCAATTCGCCCCCCTTGTAGATAAGCAGGGCAGGAAGGGCATTGCTGGTGAACCGACTGCTGGCCCCGATAACTGAGCTCTTCACCTGGCAGAACTTGACAGCTGGGTACTCTGCAGCAAGGCAGACCATGCAACCATGCATGGCGTCGGTCCCCGGGATGCCGTCCTCATAGATATGGACCATGATGAGGGTGCTTTTCTGTTCTTTATCAATCATGTCCAAAAACCCTTCTCCACTGGGGATCTCAAAAACTTGCCTGAATTGGGGCCCCTTGTGAAGCTGCTGCCGCATCTCTTCCATTCTCTGCTTCCGGTACTGCTGCAGAAACGCTTCATCGTCTTGGTCCTCATTCACCATGGCAAACTCCTTCAGAGTCATCTGAAGGAGGACCAGCAAGTGAGCATTAGAAACACAAACGGGACATTTGTGATAACAGCTGACGTGTGCCGCATGCTTACGACACAGGTGGCATGCCCCATGAAGCGCTCTGTATGCACTGTATCTCACCGATTCTTATGCGAAGCCCATCAGGAAGGAATCTGTATTAACCCCACTTTATAAATGAGGTTCCAAGACTTGAGATTATTTGCACAAGTTGACAGGGTAACAAGCGTTAAGACTAGGATTCCAATCCAATTTTTAAAAAACCCAGGCTTTTAACTGCTTTATCAATGTTGCTTCTTAATCCAAATAGGCAGCCCCGGATAATACCACTTCCTGAGCTTTTCTCTTTTTGTCGCTCTTGACAATGGATGAATCCTTTTATCCACTCTTTTGTTTTTGTTGAAAAGACCACTTCAAAGATGACATTGCGCATCCCACACACACACAACACACAGTCACACATGCTGAAATGGATTCTGCTTTTATAACAGCAGCTTGAGTGTACCAACTAAGCTGTAACCTGCTTGCCACTTACCATTAGTGTATCAAATATTTCATGTTTCCAAATATTGTTTATAAAATTATACATTATGTGCATGTTTTGATTAACCACCCCTATTTCTAGCACTCGGGCAGTTTCTAGTTCTCTTCTACTGCAGACAACTCAGCACAGTGACAGGGAGAGCCTCTGTCTGTCAAGGCTGCCTCATAGGATCACGGGACGTGTTGCTTCATCTGGTCTCTCACCTCAACATAAGGAAGCTGTGAGCAGTGTGCACACTTCCCTGCAGCCAGCTTAAGTTACAAAAGCATCTTCTTAGTGCAGCAAGACAGCCCTGCTCCTGCAAAAGCCTAGCTCTGCCTAGCCTGGCACAGACTAAGAGGGTGGAGGGTGGGGTCCACACTGGATCAGAACAGACGTTACTGCGTCACAGTCAGCACCACTCTGAATTCACTGTTTTATGTGTCATTCCCAATCTGCACCCCAGGTCAGAGCTTTCTACTCTACTTGAGCCCACCCAAGTGGCTCTTTCTAATCTGTTACAATCTTTGTTTGAGGCTAATGCCCTGAAATCCTCCTCCTGGTCCAGGTGAATGGCTCCTCTCTTAATCCTCTTATCTGCTCCCTGATACCAGCTGGTACTTCCAGCTTTGGGCCATATCCGAAGGATCTCAGGCACTCCTAGACATTCACCCGGGGTCATAGGGCGTGGGGGAAAATAGTGGGTTCTTTTGGTACTGGGAAGAGAGGCAGGAACTTAGTTCCATGCATCTTCCAGTGTCTGCCTGCCTCTATTATATCACCTCATTACAATAAATTCTCATAAAATAGGCTTCCAGTGAAACAGCAACATCGTGGAAAGAGCAGGAAACTCTGGGTTAGAATCCCAGTTTCTATTTGCTTTTACTAGGTGCATGACCTTGAGTAAGTCTCCTCCCATTGCTAAGTACTGGTTTCATCATCTATGAAATGGAAATAATACCACCAACCTCAGAGGGTTATTTCTAGCCCAAGGTAAGAGCTCAATAAAGGACAGGAAACACACATTTACTGAGCACTTTCCACGGGCCAGGCACTGTAATGGGCACTGGACCCACCCTGTGAGGTAGGCATACTGACCTCATGTCATCAATGAAAAGCCAGATTCAGAACGGAAGAGACGTTCCCCGCCCCGTGGTCACTGGTGGCAGAGCTGAGATTCAAACCCAGGTGTGTTTGAGTGATGACATGACTCGATACTTTCCCCAGCATTGCACAGCTTCTTGGGAGGCCAAATCAAACTTCCTACACCTCCTGAAAGACTAACCCCCAGTTCCGGCAGCCAGGGTAGCTTCTGAGCAAAGCCCGATGCTGCAAATTACCTTCCCACTGATCTTCTCCTGGAGGTCCCTCTGCTTCCGTTGCTCCTCCTCTTCGTCCAGATGGGACCTGCAGGTCATTGACAGCTTCTTAATCAGCCTTTCCACCTCCCGGCACTGCTCCTCCCTTTGCTCTGTCTCCAACTGTTTGAAGTGGCGCCAGTCATTGATCACACCTTTTGGACCTGAGTTGGGGGTGAACGTGGAGGTGACCAAGAAGGATGAGCAAGGAGTGATGGACCAGCTACATCTGTCTAAAGCTTGCTCCACTGACCACAGTGACGCTCACACAGGGCAGAGTGGTGGACATACAAGGAAGTCCACCGCATCACGGCGTGATATAACTAAAGGGCCAAACTAAGGTCCAATGTTAGCAGGTGTGTTAAATAATGATTCATCTACTCAAAAGAAAGGAAAGCAACTCTTAGAAAGAACGAGGTAGCTATGTTTCCTGCCATGAAAGATGTTCAAATACACTAGGTCAAGGGAAAAAACAAAGCAAAATGCAGAATAGTATCATACTATGATCCTCTGATTTTTAGAAAAAGAACTGTTATGCAGATGTATACATATTTATGGATATTTATATACATGCATGTACATTTGTATGTGTATAGAAAAAGGGCTGGAAGGATGCATAAGCCGTTAACAGTGGTTGTCTCTAAGTAGCAGGATCTGAGGGGATTGGTGAGAGAGAACTTTTTTCTTCCTACGTTTCCGTATGATCTGAATCTTTACAACATTATGGCAGGTTGTTCTGTTACTCAAACTACCCCACACCTCCCTGCCCCAGGCTATATATCCCTGCCCTTTGCCATGTGACTTATAGTACTGCCTGGGGGATAAGTACATATAGCCTTAACCCAATGACGTTGGGTTTCGCCATGTGACTTTCTTTGGCCAATGGACTGTGAGCTAAACATTCATGAGCCATTACATGTCTCCAGCAGGCCTCTCTTGCTCCCTACAGTCGGTCACGAAAATGACATTTCTGCCAGCCTAGTTCCTAGAGAGGATATATGCAGCAGAAACAGAGCTCCCGCTGACCTCCACAGGCAGCATGTAACATGACTGAGTAAGCCTTTGTTGTCACAAGCCACTGTGATCTGGACGTCTTCTGTTACCACAGAAAAACCTAATAAAAATCTACGTGAAGAAAACTTTAAAATCCTGGAGTAAAGGCCTTTTAAGTAAGAAACACTAAGAAAGTCCTGAATAAATGCAAAGGCAAAACCATATTCCTGATTAGGAAGACCCAACATCACACAAGGGTGCCAATTACCCCTAGATTAACCTATATATGTAATGCATTCCCAATGAAAATACATGATTATGCATACGTGTGTATACTCCTAAAACTGCTTTGGAAAAATAAGGAAAAGTTAGGGAAATAATGACATAGAAGAATACTGAGTGGAGACTAGCCCTACCAGATACTAAAACATGTTATAACACAATTATTAAAAACAGTGTGATACACGACAGTAAAAGACAAATCAATGGATGAATACATATTTAAGTGTAAAAAATGTAAAATCGTAAAAATACTAACAAAAAGCATGGGAGAATTTTTTATAATCCTGGAGTAAAGGCCTTTTAAGTAAGAAACAAAATTAAGAAACTATAAAATAATGCTTTTAAGTACATGAAAATAAAAATTTTTGCCAGGAAAAGAACATAAAGTCAAAAAACACACAACAAATGGGTAGAAATATTTACAACTCATGCCACAGATTAATTTCCTTAATATACAGCTCCCTAAGAAGAAAAAGACCAATGATCAATTTAAAAATAAGCAAAGGATATGAAAATATCTCTTAAAGTTATGAAAAGAGGCTCAACATCACTCTTAGAGAGAAAATAAAAGTACCATGAGTTACCATTTGTCATCCACTGGGATGGCAAATACAAAAAGTGTGATAACACAGGAGGAGGGCAAATGTATTGAGAAATATTGTATTGCTCGTTAAACTATAAAAGAGTACCATCTCAACTTGATAGCAATTTGGAATTACTAAAACGTAAATATCCCATTTCTAGGAATTTATACTACTAACATACCTAGGATTTACGGGATACCAAACAACTTCTAATTTGAGAAGCTGGATTCAAAGCCAGGCCAGTCTGTGTTCCTTACCACGCTGCTGTGCACACCTGTTTGTATTGTGCAGTGAAGGGACAGCACTAGCTTATCTTTGGAAGTGATCAGACTTCTGAGTGATACATATTTAATGGACCTTTCTTCGACCTGTTCCCAGAGCTCAGGGATTTCCAGTACCTGTGTTAACTGAGATGCCTTCGCCTGCCAACTCAGCGTCTGCAGGCATCGAACTGCCGGCCAGGGCACCCCTGCTGCTGTCCTTGTCCTCGTGGCCGCTGTCCTCATCGTCACTGCTGCTGTAATAGTACTGCAGCTTCTCCCCCAGCAACTTATCATCCAGGGTCGTCATGGTGCCTGGGGGAGGGCAACATGTCAGGCTATTTGCTCGCTTGAACCAGACAGACTTGAATCTGAAGAGTAGGAGTTCACTTGAGCTGAGATCCTACTATTTACAGGACCCTCAAAGTGATTTTTTTCATAAGTAGGATCTCAACACATCCATACCATGACCCTGTGTGATAAGTTAATCACGCTCCTTTTGTAGACGATAAAACGGAAAGTCCGATAACAGAAGTTTCTTTGCCAAACTTTACAGCAAATGGTGGAGCTGGGGTCAGACCCCAGGGATGCCTGACTACCAAAGAGGGGTGTCAGTCACTGTCTTGTGAATAAAAGACACTGTCCTAGTGCGGAGGCTTGGAGGAATCTACTTAGTGACTGGAGGTTTTATCGACACAGACATTTTGGTTTTCCTATCAACTAAGACTGCTGAGTAATTGAAAAATTGGGTAAGGATCCTCAGGAAAAACTCCAAAAAGCATCATCAAGAGGATGATGCTGAGGTCACTAAGTCAATCACACGTGTCTTTTGCCTTCAACTCAGTCGGCACACTGAGGGTTTGGATGGATGGTTCTGAAAACCCTACCAACGTTGCTTAAAAGAAGGGCTCATGACAAGATTTTACTCATTTCCAAGAGTTTAAAGGACAACGGTTAGAGCCAAGATTCTGCATCAGAAGGCGTCTGGGGTATTTAGGGAGAAAGGCACCGCTTAGCCCCTCGCAGACCTGCTCGGGGATCCAGCAGGGAGGGTGAACTCCAGCACTCTTTCCACTATGCCTAGCGATACTGTGCTTCCCTCCGTAAGGACTTACCACTGGGCCTACACTCAGTTACCAAGGGACTCTCCCACGGGGTGGGGAGCTCTAGAAAGCAGGGAACTGCAATGCCCAGCGACAAGCCTCTGAACAATTTGCTAAGCCATATGGAGAGAGCCTGGATCGGTGGAGGAATGTGGGGACCCCACAGTCAGGTAGGGAGAGGGGTGCACAGGAGGCAGGGTTAAGTGAGAGAAAGGAGTAGGTCCCAGAAGGAGTAGCTGAAACAAACTTAAAGAGGCGTGGAAGGGCCAAAGCGGTGCACAGTGGGCAGAGAGCGACCGGGTCGGGGGTCGGGGGTGAGAGCAGGGCCAGCCGAGGGGCTCCCGGGGAGGCGGGGCCAGCAGAGGGGTTAGAGGAGAAAACCAGGCCGCTGAAGGCAGCGCAGCGAGGGCGGGGTCAGCAGAAGGGTTTGTGGGGGAGCTGGGGCCGCTGAGGAGGGAGGGGCCAGAGGAAGGACGGCAGAGGGGTGCGAGGAAGCTTTGGGGGGAGCCCAAGGAAGGTGGAGCCAGGGAGGAGGCGGGGCAGGGGAATCGCGGAGGCAACAAGCGTCGAAGGGGCGCGCGGACAAAGCAGTCTCGCCCACCACCCGTATTCCATGCCCGCCGCTTCCTGCCGACTGACCTCAGTGCAGTTACCCAGCTTAGCTCGGTCCGGACCCTTCGGGCGGGCAGCTCCGGGTACTTCGGAGGAAAGAGAGCGCTCGGTGGGAGGAAGAGAAGAGGGTCAGCGCCTCGACCACTAAGAGAAAAGCCGCTGAAGTCCCGACTGCGCGGACCAATGAGACGGCCTTCCTGCGTCAGGGCCGACAGACGCTATCCAATTAGAATAAGCCTACCCACGTGACCAAGGGAGGGGCTATGGGTCCCATTTTGGGACAAAATACATCAAAGTAATACGCTCCTATTTGCTTTCTTTTTATCTAAACGAAAAGTTACACTGTATATGCACAGCTTTGAGCAATAAGAAAAAACTATTTAGTTACTTTTGAAGTTTCCGAAATCATCCCACTTTTTTTTAATTGGCTTTTAATTACATTACGTTCTATTAAGACAGAATAAAAGACATTAAGTAGTTGGCCCAGGAGCATACAACCCTTGGATTAAAATTAGGAAAAGCCAGGTCCATAAGTAAACGCAATGTGAAATACTGGATTGGACCCTAGAACAGAAAAAGAACATGAATGGGACAACTGATGAAATTTGTGTAAGGCCTATTAATTAATAACATTGTATCAATAGTCTTGATAATTGTATGACAGTTATGTTAAACTTTGGGGATTTGGGGTAAAGAGTATAGGGGAACTCTATACTATTTTTGCAACTTTTTTGAAACCTAAAATGATTTCAAATTCTGAGTCCGTATTGAAGTGTTCAATATACAACCAGGAAGTAACTCATAGAAAGCTTATTGTAAATTGAATCATTAAAAATATACTAAAACAATATACACTGTTTGATACAGCGTTCTTAATTTAAGGGAGCGATTCTTAATTTGTGGTTCTATGGCCACCTGCAATTAATTATCTTCAAATTTGTACATGTGCATACTTTTCAGAGAATTTGTTTAGGCTATCCAGAGTTGGAAGTTCTCTCCCCTCCCAATCCCCCAAGACACACACCCTCCATTTCCCCAAATTTAAGAAAGATTCGTGAAAGAGATTCTATGGTGACTTACTGTATTTTCGATTGCGTGAACAGCTGACATGAATATGTTGTGATCTGCTTTAAGAGACAAGCCAGCACCCGGCAACAGTGCCTCTGTATAGGAGATTCCCCATAAATATGTGTTAAGTAAATACTAGATGAATGGGGTCTTCTGCAGCAGGGGTCTTCTTCATCCATGGGGGTTTCTTGTCCTTCCAAATTCACTTTAAGGCTGCAATCTGGGGAGGTGGGGGGCGCGGAGAGTACTCGATACTCTCTCAGTACTCTCTCAGTGCTGCCTAACAATCCTAGTTTCTCCCACTCTCTAAGACAGGGGTGTCCAAACTTTTTTCAACGTTTTTAACCAAGGGCCATATGCGGTAAAATACACAAACAGCCGGGCCACTCACTGGAGGTGAAGTACGTATTGCCTCACCTGGTTTATTTAAGTAAACTAAATGTATTTTTGGAATTTGCTGCGGACCAATTAACAATGGATACCCCTGCTTTAAGAGAAGCAATTCACATCTTTTTTCAGATCTTCAATTCCTCTCTTTTTCAGATCTTCCCTCCCCTCTCCTGGCTCAGCTTATGATTTTGATTCCTATTTCACCTGAAAAATAGAAGTAATCAAAAGAGACATGCACTTGAGTCACCCTCAAAATGTACCAACAACCCCCTGATCTATCAGTACCTATTAAATGAATCCTCAGTGCAGTGAATCCCACTTCTCCAGCCTAGGAGAGGACTCTGCTCGTGTAATTACCTCCTCTCTCTCCTGCTTATTCAGGCCTACTTTCTACAGTATACTAATGTTTTCCTGGTTCTCACCTCTAAAAATATCCTCTCAGATACCATCGAAGTCACATGCAGATTCCTGACCTACAGAAAGTGTAAGGTAATTAATTTTGTTGTGTTAAGCCACTAAGTTTTATTATGTGACAATAGATAGCTAATACGAGAAATTATTTCAATTTCCATCTCATCTTGTATCTGTTTTGGTTAGCTGTATTTTTAAGGAATTCCTTCATTTCTAAGTTAAGACTTTATAGTTTACTTTATTCATTTCCTTCAGAGATAGACCAAGTGTGCCAATTTATTTGCTCAAAAACTACTTCAGAAACAAAAGAATATGTCCACACAAAATCATGTATACAGATGTTCATAGCAGCTTTATTTGTAATAGCCAAAAATTTGAAACAATCCAAATGCTCTTCGATGGGTGAATGTGTAAACAAAATGTGGTACATCCATACCATAGTAATACTACTCAGTATATAAGGAGGAACAAACTATTAATATATGCAACAATTTGAATGGATCTCAAGGGAATTATGCTGAGTGAAAAAAGCCCATCTCAAAAGGTTACATTGTGTATAATTTCATTTATATAACATTCTCAAAATGACAAATACTAGATATGGAGAACAAGTCAGCGGTTGCCAGGGGTTAAGGATGGGAGAACAGGGTGAAGGGGGGAAATGTATGTGACCATAAAGGGGTGGTAGCACAAGGAATCACGAAGGTGGAACAATTGTTACCTTTTTATTTCAGTTCTGACAGTAGTGGTGGTTCCACAAATCTACTTGTGATGTAATTGCATAGAAACACACACGAGTGCATGTGAAGCCAGTGAAATCTGAATAAAGTCTGTAGAATGTCAATTTCTTGGTCCTGACATTATAATTATGTAAGAAGCTACCATCAGGGAAGTTGCATGAAGGGTACATCAGTCCTCATTGTATTATTTTTGCAGCTTTCTGTGAATGTATGATTATTTCAGAATATAAAGTTAAAAAATACTTCAGTTGATCTTATCCAGTCCCTTGGGTTAATTATCTATTGTAAATAACACCTCCCCTCATTACCCTCCATCCAATTCTGAGGTTGACTTTTGAGTAAAGACCTGAAGAAGGTGAGAGTTCTAGTCCTGAAGATATCCAATGGAGGTGGGGGAAGCCTTCTATCCTTAAAGAACAGCTGTGTGAGGGCCCTAGGAGGGTAGCATGTCTCGCATGGAGATCAACAAAGTGACCAGTGTGGCTGGAGCACAGTGAGCCAAGTAGAAAAGACAAGACTAGCTTTCACTCAGTGACACGAGAAGCATTTGGGGGTTGGAGCACAGGAATGAAATGATCACTTCGTGTTTTAACGGAATCACTCTAGCTGCTGTGGTGAGGCTAAACTGAGGGAGGCAAGGGCAGTAGCAGGGAGAACAGGAGATTATCACAATTCGGGTGAGAGAATTATGCCTTGAACCTGGGTGGTGAGAAGTGAAATTCTGAATATATTTTGAAGGTAGAACCGACAGAGTAGGGTTGGGTGACAGAAGTCAAGGGGGAAGTAACTGAAATGGGCAAGGCTGGTGGTGCAGTTTGGGGAGTGGGGGAACACCAGAAACTCAGATTTGGACATGTTAAGTTTGAGATGTTTATTTGAGATCCCAGTGGAGATGTTCAATTGGCTGCCCTGCCTAACACTGTCTACAGTGCTGAGTTACCACTTCCACCTAACAAAATCTCAGCATCTGCTTGCATTATGCTCATCCTGGTTGTACTAACCTTCACGATTTAATCTAAATTCACCTTTTATTTACTTCTTGTCTGTCCCTCCAAGTTTCCTGAAGTTGGGGACTAGGTCACTTCTGTATCCTTAATGCATATTGCCTAATACATAGATTCTCAAAAAATATTTGTTGAATGAGTCTCTGAATATTATACGGACCTGAACATCTGACGATGGATGCTTTTAATGCATCTGGGCAAAGATAGGCCCCAAACCCATTTACATTCCTAGTGGCAGTCGTTCCCAAACTTTTCTGCACATTGGACGCATCTGGGGAGCTTCAAAAGTACTGATGCCTTGGACCCACCCCTAGAGATTGTGATTTAATCGGTTTAGGGTGGGATCTGGGCTTTGGGACTTTGAAAAGATCCCTAGGTGACTATAATGTGCAGGTTAACTTTGGAACCATTGCAGTATGGAGCTTTCGATTATTAAAAAAAGAAAAGAAAAAGTAAAAAATTGTAGTCTCTGCATAATTCAATAGGTAGTAACTATAAAAGAAAGAAAATCCTCCTGGAATTTCATTTCCTTCATTAAGTTTCTTCCTCTTCTTCCTGATTTCAGTGGTCACTCCAGGGCTTATACAGGATTACGTGTTTCATAAATGTCAGTCTGTTCTCAGCAACAAAGTCTGGGATTCTAAGCCAAATTTAATCCACTATAATGTGTAGTTGTCTGATACGGTATAATCCCTCTACAAAAAGTCCATCAATTGCTCTCTACTACTTTTCAAATCCATCTCTTTTCCTGCACCCTCACTTTTGCCGTGCTGTAAACACTTCTTACCTAAATTGCTGACCTGGCCTCCCTGCTGATCTGTCCCCAGCTTCACCTCCCACTACTGCCAAAGCGATCTAAACCCCCAAATTGTTCAGATCGTCTACCTTCCAAGATTTCCTAATAGTGTCTTTAGTGTGGTATTCAGTGTCTTTAGGTCCCTACCTACCTCATCTGTGTGACCTTGGGCAAATTCTGAGGACTTTCCCTCAGTTTTCTCATCTATAAAATGGTAACAATGGTATTACATTATAATATACTTATAGCACTTAGAAGTGTGTCTGGAACATATTAAGTGCTCTAAGAGGAGAGGTAAGCTATTCCTTAACATTCCTTCCACTGTCACACTTATAGCTAAAATAGATTCCAACCACCACCACCACCACCACCACCTTTGGGAGGTAGAACAAAGGCAGACTTGAACCAGAATTTTGATTCCACTACTTTCTAGCTACGAGGTCTTGGGCAAGTTAACATCTCAAATACAAAATAGGGATCAAAATATCTCCAGTGAAGGGCTGTTAAGATTGTGGGTTGTTGTGAAGGTAGAACAGGACTCAGGATGTACCCCCCTCATCCGCCCCATAATTTCCATTTTGGAGTTTCCATACAACATACATTGGAACACAGCTCACTGAGTTGGTTATTCAGATTTGTCTTTCCCTTTTCTACACCATGAGCTTCTAGAGAAAGGGCTCATGTTTCATTAATTTTTAACTTTAATGACCAGCACAGATCGGGGCTTAAAATACTCACTCAACTGAGTGAATCAGTAAAACTACTCATGGCCCAGTGAAAATGGTGTATAGGTCCACTCAAGCCATTTTCTGTTCATATTCTGAGTCCACAGAACTGTCTTCACACTTCATACATTGCTTTGTATTAGTTATTTGTGTATTTGTCCTGTTTTCCACTAGGAGAAATACTGTGTGTTCAACACTGAACGGCTAGTATTACCTTTGTCCTTATCTCCCATATAGAAACTACTCTTTCAATTTATTCATATTGAATGACTACAGTGACTGATTGAATTAAGAAATAGTCCAACCTCTCTGGTCTATTCATTTCTTTCAGATCCTTCCCAATGAAGTATACGTGAGGCAGGTGATTATTTAAATCTAAGCTTAAAGAGTATCTGGTAGCTTAGTTAAGCCAAAAAATATACCAAGGAAATCAAGATAACTAAAATGCGCCAAACTTAATATTAACACTAAAACAACTTTTAAGGTGGACAAATAATTTTATTTTGTGCATGCAAATACATGTCAAGTACTGCAAACTTTTTCCATCAATTTCTCTCAAACACTGAAAATCATGATGCTCTATTCTGTGAACAGCCAAAGCTAATATCTCTTCACTTCAGTGCTACAGCAAAAACACACAGAATTTACTCTTCGCTATTCACTATCATCACAACCCTCATTGTTCCATCTCTGCCCTCCCCCCATATACAGGCCTTATAAATCCTAGCCTTCCCCCATTTAATCCTATTCCTATAGCACAAAGGGAAACATTACAATTTGGAAATTCAAATTGAAATAAATGGAATAGAATTTATTCCCATATATATTCCCCATTTCATTGTACAGAATTATTTTAAATTATAGTTTTAAATAGAAGCTGAGTATATGCCTTAAAAATGAGCATTAAATCCATCTTAGAGATGGTGCCTGCTTTTTACATGATGGGTGTACACCATCTTTAATTTCATTTACATTTCAATCGAACAATAGATTTGCAAAGAAAATGTCTAATACAGACGTAAAAATATTCACACTAGAGCTTCACAATCGGTTGTACAATTGACAAACAGGCCTCTTTTCCCAAACTTTCCAGCTAAGCAAATTTATAAAATGTAATCAATGCAACAAGAAAAACATTTCTTTCACTTCCAGGGAAAAGAATATGCAATAAACAGTATAAATGCAGACAGCAGTTGCTGCAAGCTAACCACGATTCTCCCAAGTGGCTGTACAGTGGATATGTGCAGTACAAATAAAAGCCACATGTGTTGTATCACAACTACAGTATAATTGTTTGCCCAGCTAAGAGAATGCATGCACTTCCATGCCTTGGGTTATAAAGTGAGGCCTAATTCTTGACAGATTGATGGAATATATGCAAATGACCTTGGCTTTTGGCAGTACTAGGTGCAGCCAGAGTCTGTGTTCCACTGGTTAGAGGATATTTTTAAATTTTTATTTAAAAAAAGAAAAAAACTGCCAATTTGGGGCTTGGTGGAATAACTTGCTCTTGGAGTAAAAATAAGACTCCACTCAAATGTGGGGTGTTCTGATCAGTGGCCTTGACCCCTTGTATTCCCTTGCCAGCAAAGGTATACAAAGAAACCGCTAGTATAAAGGAGTAACTAGCAAATTTATTCAATTTATCCAGAAAATGGGATACTCCTTGAGCATGTTCATTTTTGTTCTGCTTGCAGAAGGGGTACTTATGTAGAAGGAGTTACAGTAAGTGATCCCATCAACACTCTTCATTCACTAAAACACAAGAAAAGTTCTTCCAGTTAACTAGTACATAGTTGCAATGCAACTTTCCCCTTTAATGGTTAGTTACCAATACTGGTGACAGTCTTCTCAGAAAATGACTCAAAGAAGCTAGGGAAGAAATATTCAGATTCAAAGTTGAAATCACATGCTGAATCTGATCATCACAAATTCCACCATTAACAAGACACCCATGGGCTTTAACATCTAAAATGCAAAAGCAAGCTAGATGGTTTTTAAAACAATGTTTTCAAATGTTTAAATGATCTCATTGTAAATTCCTGCAAACTGCTGTGCATCCTGTAATTTTCTCAAGGCAGCATATAAAATTCGGATGTGCTTTATATACTTAGCATTGACTTGAAATTTGAGTGAAAGTGACTAGATCCATACAAATGGAAAATTTCAGTCCTAGTATAGGAGGTTTCTTTTACTATTCTCTTGTGAGAGTAAATAGCTACCAGGAAAAAAATCAGTGCCACTGGGCCAATGAAGTACCTTCTCTGGAAAATTACAATGCACAACTTTCATGCATGACACTGGTTTATCAGGTGGTATAAATGTTTAAGTCATGGGAGCAAAGGCAAGGGAACCTGCTTTGTTCAGGTACCAACTAAATGAAATATATACGTAACTTTCCCAGAATTTATAAAATGAAATGAGTCCACAAAAGAGAACTACTGATGCTACATTCACAGTATCTGAATGAGGCACATGGACTTCAGAATGGGAGTTAGAAATTGAAAAACAAAAACACCAAAAGTGGAAAAACAAACAAACAATACCAACAACAAATCAAACAAACAAACAAAAACACCACTTCCCACTTTCCAGCCCTCAGACTACTTTCTCCTAATCAGAGCATCTGCAACATATGCAGTTTAGTTACCAACATTACAAATTTCCTCTCCTATCACTTTTCAAACATATATGTATATTACATGTTGGTAAAAAGGTCAAATGACAGGGAATGTCCCCAATTGTAAAAAGTCACATCCTAGGTCTAATTTGTGATTTTTTTTCCTCTATGACATTAGTAGGTACCATTTTGAAGAAGAATCAGATAAAATGCTCTCTCTTCTAAAGTGGCAGAGAACCAATGTCTTTACTTCACATTAACCCCACCATGAGAAACAGAAGATGGCTACTACATAAAGAATGCAATACAGAATAATCCCAACAGAGAAACAATTCCTATGTTGTTAGTGAGAAAGAGAGTAAGTTTTAAGAACAGGGAGTTATTGTTTTATGGGATCACCTGCTGCAAGACAAGCATTATTTTAATATAAATGTTCTGAGACATACCAATAAGGTTGGCAGGTATATACATACACTGATGCAAATGTAATTTCACTGGACAAGTAGGCAAACACCTAAGCAGTTTATCCCAACCCCCTCCAGCAGAGCACAACTAAGTTTCAAAATCTCAATTTTAAAATGAAAAAGATAAGGTTAAATACACAAGATCAATTTATGTAGTATATATTCACCCTCAGAACGTGCTGAAGATGTTTGCGTAGTTCTGTTGCACAGAGGGTTCTTTCCCTGAGGGCACATAAGGAGCTCTCAAACTGTTAATAGGTCTCTATTTTGTAACAAAATAGCAATTTTTAAATCTTAAAAAAAAATACATTACCTTCAACATGGAAGATCTCACTATTTAAATATCCATGAAATAGACATTATGGTTTGCATATCCTTTTTGGAAATACAAACAGCAAATAAAGTACATTGGAAGCATTTCAAATGTAGTAAGCGCGTATTTATAGAAAGGTTCTGATATAAATTATGTAACAATCATGTTCCTGTAATAATTCTAGGCTAATTTATAATGTCAGAAATAAGTTAATGTAACATGGTTTAAAAACTCTTGTTCCTATTCATTTCAGGTTACAGAGTGAAATAAATAAAATGTCTTTGTAGGGATAGGGAGAACTGGCCATGGTAAACAGGTACAGTACTAACCGAAGGAAACTAAGTCAAGGCTACTGTGCTGTTATGTTACAAACAAACATCTTCATACATTTGAGTATTAAATAAATGTGTAAGATCTTCCATACTGACACCAGAATATCAAAACTACCCCTTTGTTTCTCAGGTATATTTACAACGTATCAGTCACCTTATGAGCGTATTCATTAAGACAGGTATCAAACACCAGTATTTACTCATTCTGATCAAGAAATTTCAGGGAATTGTCAACCCTCCCGCCCCTGGAAATGTGCACAAAACTTTTTATCAAAATCTTATCTGATACAATGCTGTGGTTTTGTAAAACAACTAAATAGCTCAGACGACCAATAACATGATCCTGTTTAAGCTAAATCTTGCTAGCAGGAAAAGCCCTTACATACAGTACACCTGGTGAAAGATCAGCTTGGCTTAAAATATTCCAGTACAATTTTCAGAGTAAACAACTTCACAGAAGTTAATTAAAAAAATAACAATAAAAGTCAACTAATCTTCAAGAAACGGGAGAAAAACAGAGACAAGCTATTGGTAAGATCACTAGGAAGGAATGCCCAGCTTTTGTTTTCAAATGTTGACTGATGTTGAGGTTTCACTAAAATACCTCCAACAAATCTGGGGCATGGCTGGCTGAATATACTGCATACTTTCAGATGCCGAGTCAAAATACTTTTCAGTCACATTTTAGCAGGGCAGAAATTATTCATGTTTTTACGTATGAATAAAGGATAGCCAATGTTCTATTATTACATGGTTCATAGTCTTATCAACCTAATGGTCAGAAAAAAGGGAAAATTAAACCCCAACATGAAGTTAACAATAAACAATATTTAACCAAGATATGCAATGAACATCCAAAATAATTAGTTTAAATTAAAAACCCAGCAATACCATCTTGTTAGTCAGTGCAAACGCTATACAGGGTTTTCTCAAGAAAGCTGAAAGCACCTGATTCTTTTGCCAAGTCATCAGATTCAATAATGTACAGGCTTAAATCTGCATTTTAAAAAACTGCCATTACATTAGTGCATAATTTATCAAAATTGTAAAAACGATTCTGCATAACTTAGGAGAATTTAATATCTAGTACATCAGCTGAAAGACTTAGGCACTTGGTTATATATTTAATTACTTACTTCAACAAGTAGCCTGTGTATAAATATTAACAAAGCAGAAACTATTCTTGAAAAATGGAAAATTAAAAAAATTAAAATGCTACAGATAAAAGCACTGCACCACACTCCTACATATAATGCAGTAAAGAAAGCTAGTATATAACCCTGCAAAATTCTATGGTAAGAACATCTAACTCCATTCTTCAAAGAAAAACGAAAAAACAAAAACAAACGAACAAAAAAACATGCAAAGTCCCATGAAAAAGATAAATAAAGCAGCTGGAATGAGATGGAAATTTCTCTTAGTGAAACATAAAATAGAAATAAATAAGTTAATTAAGTCTACTTTCACTAGATGTATCATTGTAGGATCCTGCTAGTTTAATAACTGAGTTGTTAATTTTCTATAGAAGCCATTTAAAATAGGAAATGGCTCAGTTACTGCACCGGATTGCTACAAACTCATAAAAAGCTGCTTGAAGCTTAAGTTAAATGTCCAAATTCCAATCACTTCTGGAAAGTGAACGTGTTACCCTAGTAAAGTAAATTTTCTTTTTTTTCATAATGCTAATGCAAGAGGGCTTGAAGTATCAAAGAGTCCACAGGAAATGGATGCCCCCGGTAATATCTTTTTTTTAAAAAAAATATACATTATATAATATATATTATATATATAAAAAGCTAGTGTAAATGCTTCCATGGTGTGGTCACAAATTTGAAAAGATGAACCTCCTTTCAGCTGTTAACCATCTTCCCATTTGCAACAGGTTTTAAAAAGTCATTTTTATCTTCAGACATAACATGAGTTTTCAGAATGAGGTTGCCAGCGCTGACAGATGTGGTGATGGGCAGGCAACTTGCATTGCTAATGGACACTGGGAGTGGCTGGCTAAAGCAAGAAGTTACCGGCAGAATTGTTTTTTGCTCCTCCCTATAATAAATGACATTGAAAACAAATTAGCTTTAAGTGAAAACTTAAAACATACATTAAAATGTTGTACCAAATTTTAAGAACCTCTAGCAAAGGCATGTTTTTAACACTAAAAAGTATCAGAGGTCACTAAAAAAAGTCCCATTTTCCAAAAATTAAAATATTAATTTCCAGCCAACAAACTATCAAGTTCAAGATTAGGTCATATTTCTGGCAGTAATTGTACAAAATGGCAATATTAAAGCCAAGAAAGTCTTAACATGATGTTTAAAAAGGGAAACCCTTCACCTAGGTTTTAATTCTCCATTTCGTAGTCTGTCAAGTTTGGCTATCAGATTGAGGAAGTATAACATGATATGGGAGCACAAAGACTAATTTTTGTCCCAAGAAAAACTAAGTTTCAGGCTATGAAAATGAACCACTTCGTTAGTTCAAATTTACCTCTTCTCTCCAAAAAATCCAGACTGACCAAATCATTGTCCTATTACATAAGGTCTTCCCATCATAGGATTAAAAAAAAAAGCCAAAAATGAATTTAACACTGCATCTACTTCTCATTAAATATTCATGCCCTATGCCCACTGGTTATGAATTTTCTGTCTAACACTCACAGAATCACATGGTCTTCACCTAAACTGTGTCTCTTCTGCTCCAATGGCTCCTTTTGGTGCTGTTGAACTGGATGCCCATTTTCCACTGCTGTTCCATTCAGCAACTGATCATTTTGAGAACTGATACCAAGCTGTATGTCCAGGATTTCCTAAGAAAAGAAAACATTAATCCCTCAGTGTGAAAGTATTTTACTTTAGTTTCCAATGGAATAAAGCCTCCTACATATCTGATTGTGGTACTTACTTCAATTTGTTCACTCTGTCCGTCAGGTTCATCAGTATCAAGTGCCGAAAGTTCTAACTCAATATCCCTATCAGGCTTAGTATCGGTAGCCTCTTCTGCATAATCACTCTGTAATTTAAAAAAATACTGATTTTATACCTGTGGAAACTGGGGCTTGCCTTCTAAATTAAAGTGGGAATCCCAATGATTGATCTAAAGAATTATTTAAGAAATCTGGGACAATTTTATTGCTACTGTTTTAAAAGCAATCATCCATCAGAAAAAAAGCACACTAAAATGCACTAAGTTATGACACAAAGCAACGCACAGCAAAAGCAAATAACAAATACGTTAAGCATGAAGTTGAGAGGTTGTTTCTTTACCTCTCCATTTCTCAATTCAATTTCCTTGCTTAGAAGATTCAAGGTAAGGTGACGGCCTTCATCCAGGGAATTCCACTTCTGTTGCATGGCCAGAGCATTGGCTTCCCTCTGAAGAAGCAATGAGTTACTCTTAGCCTACAGGGGAAAAAAAAGTAGTTAGCTACTAATCACCATTCTATATTTTAAAAGTTCAAAGCTGCGTGACACAGAGCCTACCTGCTGAAGTTCAATGCTTAAAAGGTCTCCAGTACTGGAATGCTTTCTATGACCAGATAAATCAGTAACAATGAATCTGTCCCTTTAAAAAGAAACATGTTTATTTTAATAAAAGTGAAATAAGTGAAGCAACTACAGCAATAATGACTACATATTATATATGTTTTATGTAACAGATCAATTCTGAAAAATTCCAGTCATCATTCCAAATGTAAAAGTAAATTTTTTTTCAGATTTTGTTACATAGCTAAAACTAGCAAAGCACATTTTATGAATAAGTGCAGGTAGACTTTGCACTCTGAGGACACAGACAAGTCTCCAGAATAGAGAATACTAAAGAATTAAGTAACATTACCGTTCAATATAGTGTGCTGATGATGTGGCCTCGTTACCATATGAACTCCACCTTGAATCAACAGCATTGACATAAGGGACATAATCTGTAGAAATGTAGAAAGAAACAATGATAAGAAAAGTGAAAAATCAGTATAGGGATGTAAATGGATACTTTCCAAAAAAGATCCGTATTTTATCCAACTAGCCATGTTCTCCTGGCTAAACCATTTAATTCTGAGTTTACTATGGTGGTTAAATGGAGAAAACATTCCATACCTCACAAAGTGAAAATTAAAAAGCACAGTGTAGAACACATCAGGTGAGGTATTAGTTAAATGGATTACCTGATACACTGATGGGCTTAGTCGCACTTCCTTGGGAAGCAGTGGCCTGGACAGGATCCGTGGTATGGTAACCTGTACGGGAAGATCTGGAAATTGCACCCCATTTTGAGATGATAGGTCCATCGCTAAAAGGAATTATTGGGTCTTCTTCTTTTGTCCTTCTCTGAGTTTCAAATAAATGTACTCTTCTCTTAACATCTCCACTGTCCAGGTCCTGCATAAACCAAAGAAAATCAGTAAAAGGACTGATGGCAATTAGTTCAGCTAGTAATACAAGCACATGCTTTCAAAAGACATATAATTAGGTTTTCTGATAAATTTAACACTAGCTGTAGATCTCAATGATAATTCCACATCTATTTTAAACCACTGAACGATGCTCAAATAATTTAAACATTAAATGCAATTTATTTCAAACTTACCTAAATATAACTCTATTGCTTACAGATGATTACAGAGCAACAATATGAAGATGAAAGCATTCAGTCATTCTAAAACCTAAGTCAACATGCATGATATCCACCCCCTGGCCCAAATCATACCATTAACACAGCATTTGAATTAGCGATCACATCTCTGGGCTCTGAATCAATGGCATTTATACAGGAGCCAATGGTGCCACAAGACCAGGGAGAATAATGGGAAAGATGATCTTCTTCAAATTTTGTACCACTCACACTCTCAGAGAACTGATATATATAAAAAAAAAAACATAGCCAATTAGTAAGAAACTTAAAATTTAAAAACTTGTAATATAAAGTAACTATTATAGAATACATAGGACTTCATAGTAAACAATTAAACCTCCAGTGACTAACATAAAAAACTGGCATAGGTAACAAATAGTATTTACACTATGGGTATTTATATTATTTATTAAGAGAAAATAGAATGCTTTCTCTTTTTACTTTGTTCTTTATGTGCTTGTAAGGCACTTAACCCTGACTGATACTATCCAAACCAATCAACAAATAATTTATAGCATGCCTCTCACATGGCATGAGGTGCTCCGGAAAATAAACATAAAAAAACCTAAAACACACATGCATGTGTACATGTGCACACACACTCACACACAAACACACATACACACACACAACCACACACACACACCACACACATACACACGCACACACACGTATCACAGTCCATGTTCTAAAGTAGTTTATAATTTTGAGAAAAGAAGAACAATATGTGTAAATAAGGGAACACAGCTAACAAACCATGCAGTATTAAATAAAGAACAAAAAGAATTCAAAGGTGGCTCTGGAACCAGAAGGGGAAGTGGATAAATTTTAAAGGGACTGTAAGGAAGACTATAGAACCAGAATACTAATGTTGTAATAATCATTAAATCTAGTTTACTAATTATATAGATAAGGAAACTCAAGGCCAAAAAGGTTAAATTACTTATCCCAAGTCATATTACTAAAAGCAGATCTGAGTCTCAGGGAAATACTTATTTCCTAATGCATAGTATAAAAATGTAAATACATTTGTCTAATAAGTAAGTGGCAAATCTATCACTTTGTTGTCTAGATGATGGGTACATGGGGCTTATTATACTAGTCTCTCTACTTTTGTACATGTTTAACACTTTACATAATGAAAAGATTGAAAATATTTTTTACATTAGAACCTATAGGAATGGGTAATAAACCAGAGGTACCAAAAAAAAAAAGATTCCTGGTGTGCTCTAAATATAACAATACTGAGACCACAGTGAAAGTGTCCTAATACAAAAACTTGTCTTTGTAATGACAAGAATGGTAATTAACAGAAATGTAAAACACAATGAATAATACAGGGAAGAAACATCTCAGATAGACCAGGATTCACATCCCAGCAGCCTACAGGCTGAATTTATCACTTGGGCAAATTACTTAACTTCTCTGAGTAGGATTCCTAACCTGCAAAATATGGGTAACACCTGCCCCCTAAGGTTTTTGTGAGAATTAAATAACATTACGGAAATGCTTAGTACAGTGACTGGCACAAGGAAGTGCTCAATAAATGGTCGGTATAAATCTTATTCATCAAAACCATAAAAATAATGAGAACTACACTGCTGAAAAGATTTTAAATTCTTGGTGGAAAAAGGACTGTGACTTAACGGTCTTCAGAGTCTCACAATGGCCAGCCACTTGACTAATTACACACTTGACGTTTACTGAACTAAACTCAACTGCACACCAAACCACTGCAAAATAGCCCAAATTCCTAACGATGGTTGGAATGAGTGCTCTGAAGTCAGTGGTTTGACCTATGCCTGCAATAGCAAGTGATGACAACCTTTCTTACATCAGTGCGGAAGTCTACACTGAATAGAGGAGAAGGTGGTGTTGGTGACTGTGTTGCCACAGGAAGAGTTGAAGAGACAAGAGGTGCTTTCTGAGTGTGGTACTGTGCCCACTGCTCTGGCTTTCTTCTTATCTGCTCCTCGCAACTGGTCTTCAAATGACCACAAGGTTCCTAAGGGGGGATAAAAGAAACAATCTTAATCATCTAGGGAGTGGTAAAGAAATTTAACTATGCTCTGAGGAAATAAGGTAAACAATTTATTGTATTTTTGGGACCAAAAAAAAAAAAACCACAATAGGGAAGTCACCCTAGTCTATTCTCCACACACTTAAATAAAAGGGTTAATATTTAGTCAAGTGATTATTAAAATCTGAGCACTCACTTTGGGGTTTAGGAAACTCATCTGTATGTATTTGGGAATAGTGAAAATAGGCCCTGTACTTGTATTTTGCAGATTTCTTTTTAACTTCTCATTAGTTTCCTATCCAAACAACATTTACTGAGCATTAATATGTATCAGGTCCAGTTCTAAGAGCTTTGTTTTTTCTGATATAATCCTCACAACAGCCTTATGAGGTAGGTACCACTACTACTTCCATCAAGCAGATGAAAAAACTGACATAGAGAAGTCAAGTAACTTCCGTAAGTCACACAGTTAGGAAGTGGAGGAGCCAGGAAATTACACCTGGGTGGTCGTACACCAGACACTGGCCTCTTAACCACAACACTGTAGCAGCATTCATACTTCCATCATCACTTACCCTTGGTAAAGGCACAGTTGTCCTTGGTTCACTTGGTTGCTGACAAGCCACTGAATAATACCCATCTAAGGAGTTATATCTTTCTCGCAAAGACGTCTGATAGACAGACGAGTGCATCACATCCATTGGAGGTAAAGAATTGCTTCTAATAATGTCATCTCGTTGGTACATGGGTGGACGCCAGATGCGCCTGCTGTCATACACAGGAGCATACATTCCAGAAGGTACTGGAGGAACTGGTCCATATGGCTGCGGAGGAGGAGGTTGGTAAGGAGAAGAACTCATTCGATCTCGAGGGGAAAATGTACTGTAATGATCGGCATATGGCATGGAAGCCGGTGGGAGGGAGGACTCTGGAACATTATTGGACCTCACAAAGCGAGGAACACAGGGAGCCACACCAGCTGGTACCGTTGGAGGTGGTGGGTAGTATCCTTGAAAATTGGAAAGAGGAATATTTAATGTAATCTTAGTAAAATCCAACATTTTATAATGGTTTACTCTAAAGCAGTCTTTAATGTGGGAAAATAAAATAAGATTTGATTTTAGTTACTCCCTGCTTTTGAAAGAAACTACTTTCTTTCTTTCAAGACACCACTATATGAAAATCATTAACATTCAATACTTTGTTGAATTGCTCCCTAAAAACTCATGACAGAGTTATTAACAGATGGCTGGTAAACTTCCTTCTGGGCATCTCTTGTCCCAGATTTTGGATTAAGTAATTATAGTTACATCACTGATTCTTAACCTAGTTGGGAGCAGAGGGTAAAGACCTCTTTCCAAATCTGTATCAATTGTGCATTGTCTTTCCAAAATTATACCTAAGTATATAAATCAAACATTTTGCATATCATTTCAGGGGATTGACAGAACTCCCTGAAGTTCATCCATGGACCTCATATTTGATTAATTAAGAATGAGAACTTTAAAACTATTGTAAAATAGTTTTACATACATAGTTTGTATGTAAAATCATAGATTCTTAGGACAAGAAGAAAACTTAGGGGTCATATATATAGTCCAAAGGATTGCTTTTTTAATGTAAATACTCTAGACAGGTATAAATGATTCACTTACTTATCTAAGGGCAACAAATGTTATATTACAGTTTTTTTTCTTAGAATTGTCTAAAATTACTTACCTGTCTGTGGGTACTGTGGGACTTCAAAGGGTATCTGAGTCCTTGGATCTTGAAAATACTGAATGTTTTCAGAATGCTGAGGATATACTGGTACTCTAGTTATAAATGGGCTGGATTTTGGAGGCACAGAATTCAGCTCTGTTCCAACATTCGAAGGCCCAGCTGAGGTAGCCACTACATTACTTACAGGAGTCTTGGGTGGAGAACCAATTTTACTGGAGAGAAAATTTAACAAAGGAAAAATGATAAATCACTGTTTAAGTCTGTTAAGTCTTCCTCAGTAGGAATTTTTCATAAAATTATACAGTGAAACCACTAATAGAAAGACACTTTAGGTATTTCCATAGTGACAAATAAAGCAATGAATTTCATTGCCACCTAACACTGCTAATTCACAGCATCATAGTGACAGATCTCATAGTCTGGCGAGGGCAAAAAAGAAATACAAACACTTTCCAGACACTAATGTGACCCATCAGTTCCTTTTTACTTGTTTTTTGACAAAGATTTTTCCTACTGGAAATTTTAAAAAATTCCTGTTCAATAAGTTCTCAACAGAAACTATATACAGCCAAAAAAATGCATATGCATTTTAAGAAAGCAAAATACTGTAATAAAATTGTAATACTCAATATATACTGATAACAAAAGATGAATACAAGTCATGTGTATACATTTTTTTGGCACCCCTGGTAGTCTACCAGTAGAATTCTTTGGGACAAAGCAGACAGACATGTAAAGGAAGGTATGGTCTATTAAAGAGTTAGATTAGCTGAAATGTAAACACCTTGAGGAAAGGCCATTTTGTCCATTTTGTTAACTGCATGTCCCCAGGTCCTAGAACAGTTCCTGGCACGCAGGAAGCACTCAGTAAATATTTGTTGGACAAATGAGTAGTTCCTGCCACCTAGTAGGTACTCAGTAAATATCCGTTGGATGAACAAAATGCCAGTGAAATGATTACTCATTAAATTAACGCAAAATACACAAATTTTTACTTTATTATTATTTTTTTTAACACAAAGGACTTTCTTTGCTGAGTCACCAAGCAATCAGCTCCACAGGATCTCATCATGGCTTTTAAAAAGTCAAATTTTGGCAGACCTTAGATATATGGTGACTCAAGAAAATGATCTTGTTAATGATGCACGAAATCAGTTGCATCCAACTAAATTAGAGAGGTTTTTTAAAGCTGGAGTATAAACAAGGAGAATGGGCTGCTGTTCAGCATAGCAGGTGTTTACTTCTATATGTAGTTGTGTATTAAAATGTAGAAAATAACTAAGGAACTGTGGGTAGTAATAATATTGGGTAGAAATGTATTGGCTTAGAGTTGAAAGATATTTTGGGGCTGTGCTTATTCTTCGAAGATAAATGAAGGCAACAAAGAAAATGATTAGGATTTCCTTATAACAGTAACACTGAGCAATTATTGAGCAAATTCTAGGCAGCATGCTATGTGTTTTACATAGATTATCTGGTCTTCCATGTCAAAATGTTATATACTACTATAAACATGAATAAGCAGTTCGAGATGACAAATTCTTAGACTTATCAGGAAAAAGGCATCAAAATCCACAACAAGGTTCATAGCCTCATGAAATCATGCAGGCTATCCCAAAAATTCAGACAAGGAAAAAGCTTTCAGTCACACTCTAATCAGACAGCTAGATCACTACAGTTATATCCTAGATGACTTTCAGGATCCTAGGCTCTCCTTCGCAGCAGTCCCTCTCATACCTACATGCTTTTGCCTGGGCCGTGACCTCTACTGCTGAGACCCTTTCTTCCTAACTATCCATACTTTTGGGACTAGCTCAGGTGTCATCACCTTACCTCTGCGAATCCTTCCACAATAACTCCCTGTAGAATTAGTTCCTTTTTTTATGTTCCAGTAACACTTGGAACACACTCCATTACAGTACTTTCAGAATATAGTTATGGTGGCTGTTTTTATCTGTCTCCCAAATGACACCAGAAAACCTTTAGAGGCAGGGAGTATATCTAGTTTGTTATTAGCTACACCAGCTGGCCTGATGTTAAGCACATATATCTGTAATTCTTGAATGAATAAATAAATGATTTCTTTATTTAGATTTATTTATTTTTAAAAGCTTTTTCCTCTGGTCTGTCATGTTTAAAAAATGAGATATAATTTACCTTCTTAAGGTGTACATTTCAGTGATTTTTGGTCTATTCACAAGGTTGTGCAATCATCACCACTATCTAATTTTGAAACACAATTCATCATCTCCGAGAAAATCTGTACTTATTAGGATTCACTCCCCAGAGCCTTCTCCCCCCAGTCCTAGCCCGTGGCAATCACCAATTTACTTCTGTCTATGAATTTGCCTATGTCGGATATTCACATACATGGAATTATACACTATGTGGCCTTCTGTATCTAGTTCCAGTATTGCTTCATTTACATAAATGCTGTCTCCAAAACTATATCATCCTAGGTTTCTTAAAAGCAGAGAAATCTTATACATCTCATGTATTTTCAAGAATGCCAAAACAGAGCTCAGAATGAATGCTCAAGTAACATTTGCTAACTAGACAATGTTATCTGATAGATCATTTCTAAAATCTCCCCCAGGGAAGATTGTAAGGCTCCTTTAATAAACAAACTCCCCTATTACATGCTATCTACAAAATAATATAAATGCTTACCTACCCATCGTTTCTTATATGAAATCACTAGCAATTTACTGTGTGCCTAGCATAACGCTTTTTTCCTAGAAGGCATATAATAGATACTGAAACACTATTTATGGGTGACAAAAACTGAACATGCTTTAACTCAGACTTTAAGACCCCAAAAGAATACCAAAGCATGAGATTTTAGAGGTGCAAGTAACTTTTCAGAACAACTGAAGGTTTCAAAACTTTGTCTTAAAGCACCAAAACCCCTTTGCCAGAATTACATCTTATGCTAACCTCAATAACAACAAAAATGGAGGCAGTAATAATACTAGCAGGTATTTACCGAGTGCTGTGTGGCAGGTGTTGTTCAAAAAACACTGCAGATTCATTTAATCCTCATAAGCAACATAGGAAATAGGTAGGATCATTATACTTATTTTATGGATGAGTAAACTGAGGAAGACACATTAAGTAACTGACCTAAAATCAAACAGCTAGGAAACAGTGAGCCAGAATTTGAACCCAGAGAGTTTGGCTCCAAAGATTCTCCTCTTAACTTTCACACATCATTACAGAGCATAAAGTAGAACTGTTCTGATTGAAACAGGCTGGAGGCTCAAGAATCTCATCTGCTCAGGTTTCTATTTAGTTCCTTGTGGGGAACTCTATGGACTCAATCCTAAAATTCAAGGAAATAAGGTGGAAAAACTTCAACTCTGGTCCAGCTTTTTCAGTTTACAGCCGAGGGAAACAAAACCCAGTTGAAGTGCCTTTCCAAGGTCACAGAGCTATTCAATGGCAGGGCCAGGAGTAGAACTCAAATTTTTTGGTATTTAGTGCTTTTCCTACATGAAACATTCTATTAACTGCTTTTCTTCAGGATAAATACAAATACTCGGGTATTTCTGAAAAGGCTAAATAACTCCTATTAAGCATTTTAACCTAATACTTACTTTTCAGTTACAGACTCTGAAGAAGGGCCAGCAGCATTCTGACCGTTAGTGCTAACCTTCCCCACTTTCTTCACAGTCTCCAGAGCTCTTAATGTACTGTCAGCGTTACGTGGGATTAGCTGGGAAACACTGTTTTCTGCATTGGAAATTCCGTTTGTACTTGGAACAATTTTCCCCGTTGTTTCAGTACTTCCTATGACAGAAATGACATTTCCGGCTGTGGTTGTGACAGTGTTGTTTACACCAACTTTATTTAGAAGAGGAAACGTTCTTACAGTTGCATTGATCTTTTTGTTCCTTAATCGATACCTGTTTCAAAAATAATCAACATATCGATAAATATTTCACTAAATCTTTTCTGGGGGCGGGGTGGGGGGCAGCAATGAGAAAAGATTAAAAATGGAGGAAACAAGCTTTGAAAAAGTTTCTTCAGCTAAGTATCATATATAGTCTAAATCAATCAAACTCTGCTGTGATAGATACTACATGAAAATATGTATGCCATTCACATAAACACACATATGCATATGTAGGCACATAATTAATATAGCAAGCAAACTATACATGTATTCAAAGAAGCCTTTTTTGGAAGTCATAGAAATTTTTGATTTGTTTATTATTAGTTTCAGGTATATAAAACAACACAATGATTAGACATTTACACACCTCACAAAATGATAACTCCACCAAGTCTACTACCCATCGGACACTGCACATAGCTATTATAACACCACTGACTACATTCCCTATGCTGTACTTTACATCCCATGACTACATATATCTATTTTCAATAATAGTTGACATGATTATTTTATATTAGTTTCAAGGGTATAGCACAGTGGTTAGACACTTACATAATTTATGAAGTGATCCCCCTGATAAGTCTAGTACACATCTGACATCATATAGTTTTTTCAACATTATTGACTCTATTCTCCGTACTGTATTTCACATCCCGGTGACTACTGATTTGTACTTCCTAATCTCTTCACCTTTCTCACCCAGCCCCCCAACCCCACTTCCATCTAGCAACCATCAGTTTGCTCTCTGTATCTATGAGTCTATTTCTGTTTTGTTTGTTTGTTTATTCTGTTCTTTAGATTCCACATATAAGTAAGATCATATGATATTTGTCTATCTCACTCTGACTTATTTCACTTTCACTTAGCCTGTCTTCTAGGTCCATTCATGTTGCAAATGGTTAAGATTTCATTCTTTGTTATGGTAGAGTAATACTCCATTGTATATAAATATACCACAATTTCTTTATCCAATCGTCTATTGATGGGCATTTCGGTTGTTTCCATATCTTGGCTATTGTGAATAGTACTGCAGTAAACATGGGCTGCATACATTTTTTTCAAATTAGTGTTTTGGATTTCTCTGGATAAATAAACAGGAGTAGAATTGCTGGGTCATAAGGTGGTTCTATTTTGAATTTTTTAAGGAACTTCCATACTGTTTTTCATAGAGGCTGCACCAATTTGCAATCCCACCAACAGTGCACAAGGGTTCCTTTTTTTCCACATCCTCGCCAACACTTGTTATTTGTTTCAAAGAAGTCTTTTGAGGGAGTAGAAAGAGATCCTTTTGAAAATTTTGTGTAATCAGAATATAAAATACACTATATAAATATGAAGAAAACCATACAAATATTGGTTGGGAATGTAGAATGAAAAGGTATTCAAGAGTTGAGAAACATTCTCTGTTGTTACCAAATTAAAGCATATATACAATTTTAAAGAAATACAAAAACTAAAACCCAGTCTTAAACAAGTATTACACCAAAATACAGAAAATTAGTATTATATTTTCCAGATTAGTTTATGAGATGACATCAGAAGGGTAGGCACACACTACATGATGCAGACTCTTATAGCCTTTATCTGACAAAATACCTAAGTTTCTCACTATCTGTAACGAGCCTTATGGTAAAGTTCTCCCTGTTTTGTTGGGAATAATGGGGTTAAGGGTAGGCAACAGTAACTGTAAAAAGACTAGTTAGGAGGCAGCTATGGAACAAGAAATGGAGATGATAAACCATAGGATGGAAAGCAGAAGAGATGAGAAATATATAGGAACCTAAATAGACAGAACTTGGTAACTAAGACAAGCAATGAAAGAAAGCTGACAAAGATGATTCATATTACATGACATGTACCCTGACTGGACCAAGGTACACTGGGGGAGAGCAGAATGGAAGGCAGAAGAGGCAGATGTATGGGAGGAGAAAATGAGCTCAAATTGAGTTTCAGGTGTCTAAAAACAAAAGAGAGATGTCCATTAAGAGTTGATACACAGGCCAGCTGTTCAGTAGAAGGATTGGGATCAATTTTTTGGTGAAATCTCAATATGAATGTTTTGGTTAAAAAACAAAACAATAAAAACATACACAATATATAACGTAGCTTATATCCATTTACTTTTATGTTTTGGTAAATGGACATGAAAAAGGAATTACCCATAAGAGAAGAGAAAAAAGAAAAGAAGACACATAAAGAATGTTAAAAAGACCAAAAGCCACAGAAAGAAAATGCACCTGCTTTACCATTTTACCTGGAACTTTGCTGTTATCTTCAATTGAACATAAGCAAATAAGATTGTACCTAGGAGTATTTTCATACTACACAGGTGCTTAGCAGAAACATGTATTCCAGCTATTGTCTAAATAGCTGTTTAAAATATGACCTCTGAATAAGGTTCTAAGTCATTTATTACGTTAATCTTGTGCCCAGAAGCAACAAGGTAGGGTTTCAAAAAAAAAGGTTATTTTACAATCCAAAGACACTGTGACTCTAACTGCATTTTTGAAACTCATCACAAACTTTACGATTGTATATAACACTTTTGTAATGACACAAAACACTTTTGTAATGACACCATGACTTTTGATACAAAATTAAACCCCTATGAAAGAGAATTCTCATAACTTACTTTTCAAGCTCTTCCTGAGAATGGGCAAAAGTACAGTTTGTTCCTCGTGGACACCCTCCTTGCTGTCGCAGATCTCGGCACATGCTCGTCTTATATTTGCTGTTTGGCTGGGGCTACAGAAAGAAAATCAAGATGTGGAAAATGGAGATTCCAGTTGTTATTCATTCTTGGGACTTCAGAATTTCATGATTCCATCTTTAATTCTTTTTCACATTAGATAAGTAATTCTTGTGCTGAAACAATTACCATTCCATCGTTACCTGTTAAGAGTTATGTAGCATAACCCTGAGTTGGCATGTTAGACATTCTTTCTGAGGATTACCTGTAATTGGTTCAAATGCTTTATCTATTTATTTGTCAGGCAACACAATGCCCATGAAAATAAAAACAATTCACTGCTGTCTTAAAATTATGATACCAAAATCAAATAAACAATTTTAAAAAGCATTTAAAGGCCATAACTTGTTCACTTAAATTTTCCCAGGAAACGAAGAATACAATTTCCCCTCAAAGTAAAAAATTAAGGAATACCAATTTATCTGTCAACTTGAGGGTACAACTCTCTTCCTAGGCCTGGAATTGTTTAAGCTCATACAAACAATGCGGCAAAATATAAAAACCTCATCATACCTGTTATGATTTGCATCAAAATTGAAAATGTCATTGTTATTTTTTATGAACTTAATAAAGATGACACATATCTTTCAGTTAATATTTGAATATTATAATGTCTTCTAATAAAATAAATGTAGAAGATTGGAAAGATCACTTTGGAGCGCTATGATCTCAGCTCTGTCACTTACTGCCACCATGACTTTTGATATGTTATTTAACCACTTTACACTTCAACTTGGGAAAAGCAATTTTGTTGCAGGTCGCTTGAGAATTAGAAATAACATATGTAAAATATTGACTATAGGGACTGGCTCTTAGTAACTTAGTAAATGGATGTTCTCATTAGAATTATTTATACCTTAAATAACTCCTTCTAAAGTACACTGAAAATATTTTAAAAATTCAAATCCACACACTTACAAATAGAAATTTACTTTATGACAGCAATGAAGAAAAGAATGACAATATAATTCTTTGTCATGGAAGGAAACGATGATCTATACTTGGTCAAAGACATCTGCAATGAATTCATATTCAAGATACTCTCCAAACTGTTGTCATGCTATGAATTACCATGTTTCCTCAAAAATAAGACTTAGCCAGACAATCAGCTCTAATGCGTCTTTTAGAGCAAAAATTAATATAAGACCTGGTATATATTATATTATTGATATTACACATATCATATACATTATATTAACTATGTTATACTATATTATACTATATTATACTATATTATATACCTGGTCTTACAGTGTTTTCCCAAAATAAGACTTAGCCGGACAATCAGGTCTAATATATCTTTTGGAGCAAAAATTAATATAAGACCCAGTCTTATTTTACTATAAGACTGGGTCTATGATATGTGAGATATGATATGATATGATGATATGATATGATATGATATGATATGTATGATATATACCAGGTCTTATATTCATTTTTGAATATAAGATGCATTAGAGCTGATTGGCTAGGTCTTATTTTCGGGGAAACATGGTACTTATCAGGTACACTACAACTTGAGTTTCTCCCAAAAGAACAGACAATAAAAACGTATGAGAATACAGTCAAATAAAGAGTCCATTACCCAAACAGCTTGTTAAGATGTTCAGGATAAACCTCTGTTAGAGATAACAGCAAAAGTACAGTAAATGTGCTTACCTGAGGTGTCTCATGGCCTTTTCTACTGTAATTTTGTATGAAGTCCACAAGGCCATGAACCACTGTTTTAACAGCTACCATTGCATTTTCTAGCTGCTCCCAAGTTGGTGAAACAGCATCTAAAATCAGCCAACAAGGGGACAGGATGGATGGAAGAGAGAATCTATTAGAAGAAATTCTTGTGTTATTTACCACAAAGTAGAAAAAGTATAAGCAACTGGGTATTTTCCCACATACCTGGATTGGGGTCTATGTTTGCAAGAAGCTCTAAATGAGGCCTCAGTCTATTTAAGTTAGCTGGGTCTCCTGTTCGTTGCAAAACAATTGTCAATTCCTGGACACTCTTTGCAAATGATTCTGGAGACTGCAGCTAACAAACAGAAGACAGAATGATTTTTACTCTGGTTCTTATGACACATCTATATTCAAATGCTTTCATTTAGTCAACATATTAAACAGGTTTTCAAGTGTCTTCAGATTTCATAATAGGAGAATCAATGATGAATTAAATTTTCACCTCAGAATCTGCCCTATGAAATTCATCATTAGACACTCAGAAAACTTATTTATAAGCTTTATTAGCTTTCTGGAGTCAAAATGTAGATAAACGATAGACTTGGTAAGCCAGGCTACTTTTATGCTAATATCCTGTATTTGCGTCTCTGTTGTCTCCCTTAGTTTATTTTGAAAGTTAAAAAAATAATACAAGAAAAAAAGATTAAGATAATTTATAAGATTTGAATATTTAAAAACAGGAATCTCCAACTGCTTGTCTCTTTAGTTCCTTCAGCAGATTCTAGTACTCTGCACTGTAAAAGCAATGATATAAATCAGCATCTCTAATTTCACAAACCTTATCAATAATAGACTGCATGTGTGACTTATGTGCCAAGTCACCATATAGAAGTGAGGACCACTGCTCAGGTGAAATACGGAGTCCTGCTTCCATAGCAATATGAACAATTTGGGCATCATGTTCTCTGCGTAATGCCTCATAACTCCGAAATTCCTCCTTTAGCTGCATCAGAGAAGAGTCTTCATCCCTTTTGGTAACCTGAAAAAATAGAAAGGAGGAAAGAAAAACTCATCAGAATTGGCCTGCTCTCCCTCCTCCCCAAACCAATTCTTTTTTTTTTTTTTTTTTTTTGGGGGGGGTGGCGTGTGGGACACCTACTACATATCAGATACCACACAAAGAAGGTATAAAGAAGACAATGTCCTTACCAAAAATTCTTTTTGGAAAAAAGCAGAACTTATATAACCCACTACATAGTCCTGCCTTCCTCCAATGAGCTCAGCAGCTGGTAGGGAAGAGACTTGTAAAATGTAAGTACTCGATGCAATATAAAGTAAAGGGAATTAAATCTGACTGGTGGGGGAGAGAACAGGTATAAGGCATTCCCCAGTTGAAGGCTACGTGAACTGAGTCTTGAAGAATAAACAGGAGTTCCCTAGGCAAAGGGTGAAGAACAGAATTCTAAAAAGAGCAGCAAGTGGTAAAGTAAAAACATGAAAGAGCAGACCACACAGAATTAAAGGCTAACATGTAGGCCGGAAAAGAAACATAGGGGGCCTTGTATACTATGATTGGAAATTTGGATGTTATCCTGAACGAATGGGAAGCCACCGAGGGTGTCATGAGCAGCATAGCCAATGGGTAGGCATATATTAACACCACCACATGATAACTAAGAAATGTTGTACCCCCACAAAAATGGTCATTAGGGTATCAAATCACCTTTAATCTATGCTGCACTTAAGTGATGCAATAAATTCAAAAGTTACAGTTTCTCATGCCCCAGTGAAATTATCTAATTATTTAAACACGTAGGTACATGGCTAAATAATTTCCACAATAGATGATACATACTCCTAAATCACTAAGACTTGATTGATAATGGCCAGAGTGAAATCTGAAACTTAGCTGGGATTCAGAATACCTAGGACTAGTCCAGGCTCTGAAACTTAGATGGGACAAATCATTCAAACTATTTTAAAATCATGATTTCCTCATTGGCACAATGAAAATATCTCAGACCATCTCACTGGTTGTCTCTATTGCTGCTGTTGGCACGAGACAATAGCAATATGCTCCCAAGGACATGAAGATGGGGAAATCTGAGAGTTAACTTAATAGTATCAGTTCAAAATTCTCTTTGGGAATATATAAATACATTATAGAAAAGTTTGGGACACCTAAAATTCTAATCAACATGACCTTAGGTACAATTTAAGAAAGAGCAGAGCATAACTTACAAGTCACAAAAATCTATATTCTACCATAACCTACTTAAAGAAACACTGAGGAAACAAAAGGAGGAATTATTAACCTACACAGTAGAAAAAGAAACCCAAAGAACCACAGGATGGTAGCACTCATCCAACCACCATGTATGTGGTACAGAGTGCCTCCTGGGCAGCAAAGCATCTATCCGTCTGAGTAGAACAGGTGGACATAGGTGGCCAAGACAGCCTGGTCCTATTAAAATTCTATTAACATGCATCAAAATCACCCATGAAGTTTTGAAAACTGTAACAGCAGGTCAGAACCCTTGGCTTTGAAGACCACACAATTTAAAGTACATATGAATGCTCTCAAGTCCTACAGGAGACACACCAAATAAGAATATCTGGAGATGGGAGACAGGACTGCCCTTTTAAACTCCACAGGTGATTATCATGTGACGGTCAGTTGAGAACCACTGCACTGAACATCAGAATCATTAACTTCCCTTGTTCTGATTCCATGCTAAGCAAGCAAAGGTTTGATACTCTTTTATAGAAAAATATCTACAACACAAGAATTCAAGTCATATAAGAGTTACACTCCTCATTACAAATTAAGAAAACTGGTAATGTGCATGTGACCTTGGGTAGGGTGCTGCTGTTCCTGAGGACAGACTCTACTGCATGCACCAACAAAATTCAGGTCTCTAAGCCTATAAAGTCAACGAAAAAACTTTGACAACACTGAGTTTACTACAGTAAATGCCACCTGAGAGACAGGTCTTTTGGCAATTAAGTCAGCACGGTATTCTTTTACTTATCTGAACACTGCTTTAACACTTTAAACTACAGGGCAGTGAGGATGAAATGAGGGCATAAAATCAAAATAAATGCTACTCAAATGTCAGATATGAAGAGTAGTTACAGAGGTATGACAATCATAAACCACAAATCAGTATGATACCTATGAGGAAAAAAAGCATTTAATCAGTAATACACAATGTGCGAACCTAGCCAGTCACTTCAGGATGACAAATGAGTTCTGTAACTTGGCTGCTTAACCAAAAACATATTTGAGGAACCAGAGATTCGTTTCAATTGTTGCCCTGAGGACACAAAATCAAGCCCTATAACTATCAGGCAGATATGTAGTGGCCAAGCCTCATTAGTGGAGCTAAGTGAACTCATCTGTACATATTTCCATAACAAATTACCTGTTACCTCAAACTAAGCAGTCTGCCAAAAAAAAAAACCACCTTTTTCTGTCTGTACTGTTTTCACTCTTGGGGCTACAAAATCAGCAAAATAACCCAGCTTTGGTTTCAAACTTAGACGTCCAACTTTCATAGAAGTCAATGGGTCTTTTCTACTTTCAAGTCCTTGAGCCTTTCTCAAGACCCAGCCAGCAACCTGTACTCTTATAACATGCAGAAACTTCAAGGATTCAGCCTATTTTCCACTTCTTTCAGTACCTGTCACCATCCAAAGCCTATTAGATGGTGAAACTACATTTATAAGTATTTTGGGGTTCTTCCCTGCCCTCTCCAGCACAAAACAAAACAAAAAATAAAACACCACCTAAATGCAGAGTGGTCGGACAATCGCCTCAACCTCTTAGTCTCTTGGTGTCCCTAAGACAATATATACGGTAATCAATCTTCAGATTAAAAGCTTTAATCTAATCACACAGAGAATGGGATAAGAATAATGGGGAAATTAAAACATGTACCTACTCTTATGAAGTTTTCAGTATAGTTCCTGACTCCCTTTTAAGATGGTAAATAAAAATAAACTGGGCTTCTTTAGTCCACTTTTATTATCCCAAGACTCAAATTTACCAAATGATTTCCTTATGCTGTGTTTTGTGTTATTGACACCTTCATATGTGTTCTTATTCCCAATAGGTAATGTCACAGATGCAATCAGTCCTGAAGGGAAAAAAGTTTCCCTTCAACTCTTGTAAGCATTCTACATTTGTGGGGCCTCTAGATTGGGTAACACCCCATCTAGAAAGCCTCTGTGTCCCCGACAGGCATGTAATGTTTATACGGTTGCTTACTACATACCTTAAAACAAGAAGCTCGATACAGTAGTTGCACAACATGACCAATACTTGTTTTTGATGCCTGAGGAAATCTTGGTTCTAGTCTTTGCACAACAAAAAGTACCAGAACTTTCCTTGAGAGAGCAGAACCATCTTCTAATGCCAGCAACACCAGCTTCAAGGCCTCTTCTTGCATAGCTAAAAGTAAGGAACATGAGTTCACGATAAAGAAAACCCTGAAGATCATGTCTGTCACAGACTTCTTTGGGTATTAGTTTACAGCAGTTCGTTATCCAGTCTGTATTTAATTACACAAAAAGAGGACATCACACATACACAAATACAATTTACTTAAAAAGTATATTAGTCAGCCCTTATCTGTGAGGAATACATTCCAAGACCCCCAGAAACTAGATAGTACTGAACCCTGTATATGGTTTTTTTCCTACCCAGTTGAGTTCTCATGTAACCCCATCAATCGGTTCTGCAACTTGAAGCGAAACAATGTATAATGAAACCAATTTTACCATGGGCTAATTGGTATAAACAACAGTTAGGTTCTCAACAAAGTTGGCGTCTCAATAAAGTTATAACCAAATGACGTTGAACAAAACGTTATTTGAGGACCTGCTGTACGTACATACCTATGATAGTTTAATTTATAAATTAGGCACAGTAAAATTAACAATAACTAAAAATATAATAGAACAATTATAACAATATATTGTATTAAAAGTTACGTGAATGTGGTCTCTCAAAGTATCTTATTGTACTGTACTCACCCTTCTTGTGAGGATATGAGATGATCCAATGCCTACATGAGATGAGGTGAGGTGAACGACACCGGCACTGTGACTCAGCGTTAGTCTACTATAAGGGTTACTTGAACACAGTGCAACACTTCAACCGTCCATCTAAAAATCAAGATGACTACTACGTGACTAATGGGCAGAACCTATACAGTGTGGATATGTGGGACAAAGGAATGATTCATAATGGTGCAAGATTTCATCGTGCTACTCAGAATGGTGTGCAATTTAAAATTTATGAATTATTTATTTCTGGAATTTTTCATTTAATATTTTTAGACTATAGGTAACTGAAACTACAAAAAGAAAAACCACAGATAAGGGGGGGACTACTGTAATCAAACAAAAGGAAACATACCGTGTTTCCCCGAAAATAAGACCTAACCGGAAAATAAGCTCTAGCACGATTTTTCAGCATGACATCCCCTGAACATAAGCCCTAATGCGTCTTTTGAAGAAAAATTAATGTAAGACCCGGTCTTATTTTTGGGGAAACACGGTACTTCCTACTAAACAACCAATCAGAACACAAGTCAACAGAACTTAAATATATCTTCTGTAGATACTTTATAATCAACTAGATAATGATAATGTTAAAGTGAAAAAAGTACTCATTTATAAAACACACAAAGCATCCGACAATTATGTAACATGTAAAGGACACATAGTAGACTTATGTTATGATAAATGGTAATTCTGTTAATGCATGAAACTGTTACTTTGCCTGTCAGAACTATTTTGTATATAATTTGAAAATGATAATAGCCTCTGGATGCAGTAACTAATGAAGGTATTTATTTATGTTGTTCTCCAGCCAGGGATGTATAGTATAATCTGAATCTAATCATGAGGAAACATCAGACAAACCAAATTAAGGAACAGTCTATAAAACAACTGGCCTGTATTACCAACATTAGACAAAGACAAAGAAAGGCTGAGGAATGGTTCCAGATTAAAGAATACTTTTTAAAGAGACATGACAAATAAATACAATAAGTGATCTTGGACCACAACAAAAATGTCATTTATGGCATATATTTTTCTCCCAAGGAAATAAATGGAAAAAAAATAAATAGAAGAAAATGAATGTCATAAAAGACATTTTTGGAATAATTTACAAAACTGAAATATAAACTATAGATTATATTAGGTTTGTGCAAAAGTAATTGTGGTTTTTGCAATTATTTTTAACCTTTTAAACCGCAGTTACTTTTGTACCAACCTAATAGTATTGTTAAATTTTCTGAATTTGATGAATGAATTGTTGCTATCTAAGACACTATCTTTGTTTTTATGAAACATACTTAAGTATTAATGGGTAAAGGGGCATGAAATAGGCACTCTACTCTCCAATGGCTCAAAAAAGAGCGAGTAATATAACTAATATAGCAAATTATTATGTGTATAAAGAGTATACATACAGGAGTTCTCTGCATTATTCTTGCAACTATTCGGTAAATTTGAAATTATTTCAAAATTAAAAGTTAAAAATATATTGGTTCTTAATTGAAACAATGGAACTTTAGAGCTCAGAGATCATCTAGAATCCAGATTAAAAATCAACCCCCTTTTTTAACAAGTGAGGCACGGAGGCCCAGAAAAATTAAGTGACTAGACCAAGGTTAACAAGTTAGTCTCAAAATGTAACTAGAACTGAGGACTTTTTTAAAATTAAGATAAAATTCATGTAACATGAAATGAATCATTTCGTAAGTATAAAATTCACAATGTTGTACAACCATTAATAACTCTATCTACTTCTAAGAAATTTTCATCACCTCAAAGGAATCCTACAGCCATTAAGCAGTCACTTGTCCCCCATACTCTCTTTCCTCAGTCTCTGGCAACCCACTAGAGCCTAACGGGTGGTTCTATGGATTTACCTTTGTGGACGCTTCATATAAATGAAATCATAGACTATGTAACCTTTTGTCTGGCTTCTTTCATTTAACATAATATTTTCAAAGTTCATCCAGACTGTAGCATGCATCGGTTTTCATTCCTTTTTACAGCTGAATAATACTGTTTATGGATATACCATATTTTATTTTTCCATAAGTTGATGAACATCTGGATTGTTTCCACCTTTTGAGTACTGTGAATAATGCTGCTATAAACATTTGTGTACAAATATTAGTTTGAATATCTGTTTTCAACTGTTTGGGGTATATACCTAGGAGTGGAGCTGCTGGGTCATATGGTAATTGTTTTAACTTTGAGGAAATGCCAAATTGTTTTCCACAGGGACTGCACCATTTCACATTCCCAAGTTCTCCACACCCTCACCAACAGTTTATTTTCCATATTTTCAATTATGGTGAACCTAGTGGGTGCAAAAGTGGTATTTCATTGTGACTTTGATTTGTATTTCTTTAATGACTAATGACTGAGCATCTTTTCATGTGTTTTTTAGCCATCTGTGTATCTTCTTTGAAGAAATGTCTATACAAGCCTTTGGCCCATTTTTTGATTGGGTTATCTGTCTTTCTGTTGTTGAGTTGTAGAACAAGGCAGCGCTTTGCCAAAGTCAAAATGATTAAGGACATCAAAGCAGCCACAACAGCACAACTAAAGACACTCACGAAAGAGGACTTCCAGAACTGCTTCAGAAAGTGGCAAGAACAAGGGGTAAGTGTGTTCAAAGTGAGAGGGAGTGTTTTGAGGAGGATTAATGGCAATGTGTCTTTTATTGTAATAAATTTTTTTTTATTTAAACGTTACCTTATTGTTTGATCCTATTGTTAGATTCAGAATGTTTTTGTTTTGTTTTGTTCCCCAAGCATACTTCTCATTCCATGTATCACCATCAGGAAATACATGAGGCTTAGTTGTCTCACTTTTAGTAATAAGACTGATCAGTGGGTTCAGACCTCATGCATCTATTATAAAATTTTCCAGCAACCTCTCATCTAATGATTTTAACAGCCACTAATAATTCTTGCTTAGTCCCATTAATTCATTTGATATTACAAATTTGTGATTTTTCTAATTTTAACATTTTCTAAATTTATTAGCTAAAAGAGGACTCTACCTTACACATCCGAAGGAAGTGTCCCTGAAAACAGTTTCAAGGAAAGGCAGAAAAAAATGCATGATTTTTTTTCCCTATACCTTTTCTAATTTTTAGAATGTGTTGGTGCCCGAGCAACTGCAGAAGATAACCAATTAATTTTTCTGCACTGTGATTACAAAATTATGGATTTTTAATGTATTTTGTTTCAATCCATTATAGTCATTATTCATTATGATGTTCAAACTTTCCCATTTATGTCCAGTGGGAGCCCCTTCAAATTTAATTCTATGTCCTTTTGACAAGATTCCAGTGGGGATTTTTTTTACAGCTTTTTCACTTTCTAGCATAAGACTTCCCAGGGTCTTCTTGTGCTTTTCTACCCCAGAATTGAAATCAGGCATTTATCTGAAGAGCCCTGATTCTTTCTAGTGGTAAATGGTATTTATTAAAGGTCACAATCTTTGTGCTATGGCTCCTCAGGGCTATTTACCGCTTCTAAACCTTTTCAGGGGACAGACCTAGGGAACAGGCATTTTTCAGAAAAAGAAAAATAAAGGAGTCTGTACTAATATTGCCAATTCAAATTTAAGACTGACTACATAATTTTTACAAAAATTCTTTGATTTCATACTTGTATTTGTTTTTTTAAAATGCTGAAAATCTTGCATACTGACAGCATTAACATTTAATTTGTTGCTTTATCTTCTTGTGTGTCTCTATTAACAGTTTCAAAAGAACACCAATAGAATTATGAACAGTATGATGATGAGTAAATACAATTAATGGTATTTATTATATATCCCACTAGGAATATAAAATCAAAACACTGTGTTCTGAAGTCATCTGAAAGAATTCATTCCTGATGAACATGCTACCAACTTGATGTATGTTTTAGCTTTTTTTATTTTTTAGGTATGGATTTGTTTTACTCATTTTGTTTATAATTTTAAAATTTATTTTTACTAAAAATGGTTCTATGATTACATAAAATGTGTGCATGGCTCCAAAGTACAAAACAAGGTATATTCAGCATTTGGTTCCTCCCTCCTCTACAGAAGTCTATTATTTTAAAATTTTTCCTACCATTGTTTCTGTTGGAAAATATAAACAAGTAAGATGATAATGGTTGTATCTTTCTTTTCTTAGATAAAATACTACAATAAGCACACTATGCTGTACCTTGCTTTTATTTTTAACTTAATGCATCTAGAGATCAGCCCTAGAATACATACATCTTCTTCATTTCTTTCAAAAGGTGCATAGTACTCCATTAGAAAGATATATGAGATAATTAAACCAGCCTCCTATTCATAGACATTCAGGTGGCTTCAAATGTTTGCTGTTACAATAGTGCTTTATACTTTATGCATCCTGTATTTTTTGCTGTATCTTTGGGATAGCTTCCTAAAAATGGGACTATTGGAGCCAAAAGGTAAATATACAGATGATTTTGCTAGATATTGCCAAATTCCTCTAAAGCTTGTACCACTTTGCATTCCCACCATTATTGGAAGAAAATACTTGTTTTCCCACAGCCCTGACAACAGAATATATTGTCAAACTTTTGCATTCTGCCAATCTGATAGATTAAAAATAGTATTTCAGTATAATTTTAATGCATATTTCTCTTAATATGAGAAAGACTGAGTATCTTTTTATATATTTGAGGGCCATTTACATTACTTTTTCCCATGACTGTCTGTTTGCATCTTTTGTCAATTTTTCAATTGGGTGTTTGGTATTTTTCTTGAGTTTTCAGAAGTACCTTATGTATCAGTTATATTAGTGCTTTGTATGTGATATAACATAAGTATTTCCTCAAGTCTGTCATTTTTTAAATTTTGCTTATAATTTTTTTGTGATGCAATTTTTAAAAAATTACATATTCAAATATCAATCTTTTCCCATATTGTTTCTGGACTTGGAGTCAAAGAGAAAAGTGTTTCCTACTCCTAAGTTATAAAGGAATTCACTCTTCTGTTTTTTATTATTTGTATATTTTATTTTTTAATCGTAAGTATTTCTGATCTATTTGGTATTTATGTAGCTATGGAGTATAAGGAATTTATCCAATTTTATTTTTTTCCACGTATGAGTTTCCTTCACAAAAAGAAATTCTACTTGGACTGTAATTCTAAATCAGAAAGGTAAAACAATAAAGTTTCCAGAAGATAACATGGGAGAGTACGTCATAACCTTGGTATAGGTAAAGATTGTTTAAACAGAATGTAGATGGTAGTAACCATAAAGAAATCACCCCTGGGGATTCTTCTATTTGTTTATTTTTAAATAATGTCTATGTTTTCCAGCTTTTCAAAAAAATTAAGTTTTTTTTTCATTAAGAAAAAAAGATTGTTTCCTTTACTTACCACCTATGTAGTCTTAGGCCTCTCTCTAACTCCATTTTTTAATTTGTAAAATTGAATGTGTGGCACCTCTCTTGAAGGTCATTGAGGGTTTACATGAGAAATTTATTCTAAAACACTATAGTAATATCTATCATGTAGATTATGATAAACTGGTTTGTCTTTAATTATGTCAAAATTTGTATGTATAAGTAAAGATGGGTTGAGTCTGGGGATTCTCATCTTCCTCTAGAAATTGGCATCCTCTCGTCCTTACAACCCATAAGGCAAGACAGTGATCTATCTTACCTGGCCCTAGAAACTGGCATCCTCGCGCCCTGACAGCAGCCCATAAGTTGGCAGACAATTGCTGAGGGTTCTGGTGCTGTAATATTAGTTCTGTTACAGTTCTTTCTCCAAGGGAACGGGCTGCTCGCATGGCTCTTACTCGACCTTCTTCCTCTACTAGTTGACAGTTTACAAGTGTCACCAGTTTCCTTTGCATTGGACGGCTCAGCGCACTCTGGTTCAAACTAGCTACACCTTCATGAAAAAGGAAACAAAGAAAACAAAAGTTTTTTTCAATTAAAAAAGACAAGTCAATTTTGATTACGTGTTTAACTATTAAGCCACAATTCTTAACGAGTCCCCTGTAAGGTACTTTCGTTTTTTAACAGTGGGTATTCTGTCTCTGTTTATTAGTATTCTACAGGAAATAAGAGCCTAATGTTTAGTTACTTTAAATTTTATTTAGGTATCCTGTTCTCTGGGTTGTACGTATCCCTCAAAATAGAGTACTTTGGGTTTATTTAGTCTATTTTCCACCTTTATTAAAACTACTGAAGTTAAATTTAAAGCTGAATGTATGAAAAGCTTAATTAATCTAAAAGTAATGATTACTAACAGCTCTTATTTTGTTTACTGTATATAAGACATTAAGAACACTGCTTAACTGCAAGATCCTATTACCTTTTTCCTACCCAAGGATCTTACTATAGCAATTCTTGTCTCTCTCCTTTATCATCAATTTTTCCCTTTCTATTTGATCATTTCCATTAGCATACAATAAGAACAAGCAAGCTGTTATTTCATCCATCTTAAAAATAAAGAAATCATTGTATTCATCCCTCTTCCGCTACCAGCTCTGCCCCACATCTTTCCTCCCTTCTGTAGCAAATACTCCAGAGTCATCTGTATTCACTATCTCCAATCCCTTTCCTCATAATCTTTGAAACCCATTCCAATCAAGTTTTTGCCCCTATCATTTGACCAAAACTGATCTTGTCAAGACAATGTCCTCTACTTTGCTAAATCAACAAAGATGATCACTCATTATTTCTATAAACACTTCTTTTTCCAGAACACCCCATTCTCTTCATTTTCTTCCTCCCTTTCTTCTTTTTATCTAGTCTTATTTGCTGATTTCATCTTTTCTTCCTGTCTTCTTAATGGTAAAGGGATTAGAACCCAGTTTTTGTTTTATTCTCTATCTACACTCATTAGTTAGGTGATCTCATCCCATCTTACTGCCTTAAGTACCATCTATACATCAGTGACTCCCAAAGTTACAGCTCCTACACCTCATTCCTTAACTTATATCCATTGGTTAGTCAGTAGCATTCTAGAAACGATTTGATATCTCAAACTAACATGACCAAAATTGAACTCCTGATCGTCCTCCATCAACCTGCTCGATCTACAGTATTCCTTAACTAAACTGATGACAACCTCTCTTTTCTTGTGCTCAGGCACCAAACCCAAGAGTCATACTTGACTCTGCTCTTTCTCTCATACCCTATATTCAATAATTTAAGAACTGCTCTTGGATCTACCTTCAAAATATATCCAGACTATCCAGGTCTCACTGCCTCCACTGCTATAACCTTATTCCATCTGATGATTCAGTGATACCCTGCTTCTACCCTTGCCCTTCTACAATGAATTCTCAATAGAGCAGCTGGAGTGATCCTTTTAATATCAGTCAGATTGTCTCACTCCTCTGCTCAAAACCCTGGAGTGACTCCCCAGTTTCACTCAGAGTGAAAGCTCAAGTCTTTAAAACGGCCTGTAAGTCTAAACATCACCTGGCCTCACTGATTCTTTTCATCTACCTCACACTGCTCTCCCCCTCACTCACATGGCTTCAGGCCCACTCTCCTGTTGTTCTATAAAGATACTAGGCATGGCTTAGGGACTTTGTTCTAGCCACTGGGTATGCAGTGATAAACAAAACAGAATTTCACTTCTGTCACAGCACCTCAAAAACATTAACTGCACTTATATGCCTATCTCCCTCAATAGGTCTGGACTCCGTGAAGGCAGGGACCATAACCACTGTAAGCGCTCAATAAAATGTAATGAATGATTGAATGAATACATGAACATATGAAACTGTCTTAACAGGACTTATCAAAACGAATGTTCTACTATAGCACTATTAGTTTAATCAATAAATACACATATTGCATAAAGCTTAACATGTTATATGTGTAATGAATTCTTAAATTAATAACAACATTGGTTATTTTCAGAAATAGTATAATAAATGTTCTCAATCAAAAAGTTTTCCAAGATCTCTCTAAGCAAACTCATTTTCCAAAACTCAAGAATTTTTAATAGGGGATCAATATCAAGTTTTTCAAAGTAAATGTATTACCAAGTCCTACTCACCAGTAAAAACACTTTTTATGAACTTACCTTTACCTCCACTTAGTGGTTTTAAGTAGAGTGCCAAATCTTCAACGCATTTCTTTGCAACTTCATAGTGTTTGTTCTCACCAAGATTACTTAACTTTATTGACTGATGGTCTGGTACCTAAAAACAAAGAAAAATTGATGAAATACATTCATCCAGCTCACAAATTGTTATTTATATATTTGACAATCATGAATATAAAATTATAATACAGAGAAAACACATCAAGGTAGTTTAAATAAAATTTAAGCCAAACACCTAATCAAATTGCTTTGCAAGAACCAAGGATATCATAGATAATAGCAGGGGCTGAAATTAATGAATGGAAAAAAGAAGCAGGGAGTTAATAGTATTGTATCAATGTAAATTTCCTGGGGTTGAGAACCATGCTATAATCTAGAAAAGTATTAACATTAGTGGAAGCTACAGAAAGTTATACTCTGTATACTATTTTTTGCAACTTTTTCTAAATGTATTTCAAAATAAAAAGTAGGAAAGGACAAGAACATTTTTTTTCCCTGAGCACTTAGCACCTTCTTACTACATAGTTTAGTTATTATATTTATTGTTTATGGTCTGTCCCCCGTAGCTAGAATTTAAACACCACAAGACACAGTGTTCTCAATGAAAAGTCAAAACTTGCGTATAAACTGCAGCTTTGCCACTTCTGTAAGTGATCCCGAGTAAATTATTTAACTGCTCCAAGCAGTTTCCCTATCTGCAAAATGAAAATGAAAATCCCTATTTCATTGTGCCACTATGAAAATTCAATTTAATTCAACAAATATTTATAGCTATGGAGTGCTTACCATGTGCCAAACACAGTTTTAGGCACTAGGCATCTATCAAAACAGACAAAATTTCTTGCCCTTGTGGAGCTTACATTCTAGTGGAGAAGAGAGAAGGCAGCCAATAAATAAATAAATAAATAAATAAATAAAAATATCATATAAGGTGATCATTACAAATCATACAAGAATAAGGGGAACTGGGAGTGCTGGAGAGGGGATGCAATTTTAAGGTGGGTGGGCAGGATACATTTCCTTGGAAATCAGGACTTTTGGAGAGAGACTTGACAGAGGAGAGGGAATGAGCATTCTAGGCAAAGACAATAGTCACTATAAAAGCATTCAGGGGAGGATAATATGTTTGGCATATTTGACAACCGGCTAGGAGGCATAAGCAGAAAGAATGAGGAAGTAGTAGAAGATGAGGCTAAAAACATAAGTCACTTTGTATAAGCCTATAGGCTACTTTAAGGAACAACTGAGAGAACATTTATAAAAAACAAAACACAATACCTGATCTATAACAAACGCTAAATACATGATAGCTAGTAGTATTATTACAAAAAGTCTATGGTATTTTACTGGACCTAAGATGCCAGTGTTTGCAAGAGGCACCATTATTGTATGTACCATTAAAAAAAAATGTTGCCAATTAAATTATGACACACTGTTGATTATGGATACATCTTGATTTCAGAGTGTCTCAATGGATTATGAACATTTAAAAGAAATGTGGTTGTTTAGAAGGAAAACTTCAAATATCAAGATACTAAGGAATGGGGCATTTTAATTCATTGAATTTTCTAAGTGATTAATCAGAAAAAGCCTTACTTTCTTACTTTAATATGTAGTGCATGATGTACAGAATTTCATCTTTTTCCTCACCTGTAAAATGGGGATAACTACCTGAAGATCTATAAGAATTAGTAATAATAGATACTGAACGCTTACTATCATACCTACACAAAGTAGGCCCGCATTAAATGGAAATTACTGTAAATCTAGGTCTTGCTCTGATTCAGTAAAACGATTATATAAACAAGAAATAGTAATTTTATAGCACCTGAGCATAAGAAACTGCAGAATTTGTTACTGGTACTCTGGAAAATGGTTTTCCATCTATACATCCCTAAATAGAACTTATTTTCTCATTTATAATATTATCCTAAATGTCAAGTAAAGCTAAAAAGAAAACCAAAAAATCTCCATTCTACATGGTTGCTTTCTGGCCAAAACTTTGATTACATTTCTTCTCATATTATCTAATGAATAAATATTTATGTATACTTACATAAAAATTTTTCTTATCCTCCAAATCACTTATAAAAATAAATTTGGACCACAGCATTGAACACAAAGAAATACATAACCATAATGAAATTTATGGTTTTGCATAAGGATTTATGACATTATCTAAAGAAAAATCAGGTACACTGAATAATTTTTATGTCTCAAATATCACTAAACATACTTTGTGCCCCTTAATGAACTAAGTTCTATAATTATTACATATACCAAAGTAGTAAAATCTCGAAAGCTTACCTGGGCTCCAACTAATTGGAGAAGTGCAAAGTTGACAGGAAGTACATCAATGTCTGTGTTGATGGCAGTCTGGTCAAAAGGACAAGCTTTTCGGTGAAGTTTATTCAAGCAGGTCTTGCAAACAGTGTGTGAACAACCTAAACTGATGGGTTTGTGCACATTCTCATCAAATTCATTATAGCAGATTGGACAGGACAGAAATTCTGTCCATTGAGCTGCCTGCACAGGCATTGTGGAAGCTGGATGCTCGGGTTAGCAGTCTAGCAGATCATTATTTTGCTGTGTAGTGTTTTGTAAGCTGAAAATGGACAAAGGTTAAGAATCAACCACATATTCACCTTTTAAGAGTTAACTGTAAAGTCAACCATTACAGCCTCAAAACCTAAAACACTTCTGAATAATTTAATATGTTTTGGGTATCTTTTTCTTTAAGTCTATTTGCTTAATTAATTAAATTTCAAAAATTGTGTCTAGAAACAATATTCTAATAGGGTTTGTTCCTTTCAACTAAACATATTTGTATCAGTTGCTCATATAACAGTCATCAAAGCTTTCATGTATGTTTCTTAACGACCACATCAAATAACACATTAACGTTCCACTTTTCATTTTTAGGAATACAGATTACTTTGAATTGCTGTTTTTTAAAAAAAGTGTTTTCCTTTGGTATCTACTACCCCAAAACATTAAGATATGGCCTAAGAATTAGTAAACTTTGGAAACTATTGATCCAAACAATATAGTAGTGAGTCAAGTGTGAACAAACAGCCTTGCCACCTGAACAACCATGTAAGTCAAAGATATGTTCAAGTTGGCAGCTTCACAAAAGAGGAAATCTCTGGTCAGGACTTGATTAGGAGGCTAATTGAGGTTCTGAAAATAAAAGTGTAAGAGAAGATTGTGATGATAGAGCTGTTTGTCCATAAATGAAAGAATGATGTTGACCTCAAAAGAGAGTGCCAAAGTAAAAAAATATGTGTGTGTGTATATAGTCTTACAAATCTTGAATATAGTTCCCTATAATACTTGTGACAAAACATATCACATAGTGATTGATAAAAACTGCCAGTTCCAATGAGCAAGAATAAAACACTATTCTCATCTAGTAATTGTAAACTGAAAAGTTCAAAACGTAAATTTCTTTGTTACGTATACAGTGTGAGAAAAATTATACATGCATATGATTAAAAGGCACATGAAAGAAATGACAGTGAATTTTCTTTTCTTATCCTAAGATCAAAATGTTCATTCCCTAATTTTTAGTAAAATATTTAGTATCAAAATTATACTGCCCTCTAATTTAAAATCTTTAGATACCTAACTTGAACATTCTGCATTTCACAAATTTTCTGTATCTTCTGATACAAAACTTATATAAGTCTGACAAAAGCTCTCTGGTGAACAAGAAATCTAGGTATTCAGGACAATTAAATAGCCGATGGTTTATTTCATAACACTGTTTACCAACCAAAATATACTAGTTCCACAGAAATTAGAGGTTTAAAAATGAAGTCAGATTCAGGACAAAAAGGTATAGAACTGATTCTTCAATATCCCCACATCCAAATAAAGAATTTTATTAGCCTTTATTGTGCTTTTATGTTCACAAAAATGAAGGTTTTAAAAATATCTTGGTAAAAATGTATAGGGCTTGCTATGTAAAACGCACCCTATATAAACATTTCCTCAAACAGCTCTAATGCAAAGTATCTAATATCTTTATTTTTAAACTAGCCAAATCTTACAAATTATATTTACATTATTTTATACCTTTCACCCTCACATTGCCACATCTACTAATGCCATCAATCTTTAAACCAGTTAGTTGGCTTCTAACTTTAGAGATGAGCACTAAGCAGGTGAACACATCACTCCCTGAAACTAACATTTTCAATGTTCAGTTTACTATTTATTCTGCAGAATTCTACAAGGAAAAGGCCTGAGAAATAAATTTTATCTTAAGTCCAATATTGAGAGACCTAATTTAATTAATAACTTGGACCAATAAAATATTTACTAAAACAAGACACTGCACCTATTTTTTTCATAACGGCCACCTGTTCGGAGATGCTAATTCAGTGGGTTAGGGCATCACAGGCCACTGGGTAACAGGAAACTAGTAGCAAATACTCTTTCCTTATTTAGTTTTCCAAGATCATCCTGAAATGCTTTACATCAATTAGTTGGGAAGGTGGGAAAGGCATTCATTCATGTTTGAACAAAACATAAAAATGCTCTTCCATATTTTCACCTATTAGCTTTGAAGTGTTTCAAACTATTCCAGAATACATTTAATAGTTTTAAGTTACAATATCCCATATGTGTTTCTAAGTCTACAAACACCAGATGTTTTAATGTAATTAATGCTGAGTTTAATTTGTAGTAGAAATTAATACCTTTAAAAGAAAAATTCTGCCAAAAATTTGGCAGTAACTCTTCTGCTATATTTCAGACTCTAACTTTCTGACAGGAAAACTATGAACTAAGCTCTCCTTATATGGTAAGATATAAGGAACGAATTTTTTTAAATGTTTTTTTTCAGTACCATTATCAATAAAGTCTAGATTCCTCAATTAAGATGACAAATGAAATTTTAGCTAAAACACAGAAGTTTATGTAGTCCACTAAAATGTTGAATTAATAATGACAAAATAGGACTTTCATTTTTTTAAAAAGCACTTTGTACACATTTACATGGAAAATATGTTTATAATTATAAAAAATGATAGCTTATTGTCCTTATAATTTATTTTTTAAAGCATCTAAATAGCAATGGCAAGGTAAGAGTAAATATTAATGTGTAAAATTTCTAGATTTATACTAATACATTCCATAGTAATTTATCTGAATTTATGGAAATCTAAATTGCTAGTAACATTTATAGTTATCCTAAAGATACTCCCCAAAGATCTCAAAATGAGATAAAATAGATTTAAAAGCTCACAACTCTAGAAACGTAAAAGAACTACTTAAAAAAAATTCTAATTATTTGCATTAACTAATTTCAGTTACTAGTTCCTAAAATTTAAGAAAACTAAAAATAAAGCTAGAAATGAGAAACACTAGAGTTGGGATCTTAAACTGATTTTTACTCAAGTAATTTTTCAGACTATAAGTTCCTTGCTATGAATACTAACTCATAGGAAGAGGAAGAGACTTCTCTTATGATACAAGTTACAAACTGCTTTATTAAGAGCAAACTGCATACCAGCTAAGCAGCTTAATTTTGTTATTAGACCACCATGATATTATGTAGTCAGTTTATGACTATGACATCTGATTTTAAAATGCGAGAATAAAGTGTATGCCTCTTTCACAATTGTAAAACAAAAAAACATATAGTATTTTACTTCTCTTTATAAAGATGTAAACATTAGAGCTCAGGTCTGTTAACGTGAAACACTCGTTTTTTCATTGTAGTTCACTCATGTGAAGAATTTAAGCTACTGAAAAAGACTGTAATAGTACTTCTCAATTCAAAAACCTTTAAAATAATCAGTTCTGTACTTTAAAAATTATATTTAAAGCATCCTTGGTACAATTTAGACCTTAACCTATAAAACAAAACAATACCAATTAAAATAATCTGTAAGCTCCAAAACTAAGCATTTTCAAACATACCAAAAGGATTGGAGAAAAAGGAATTGAATAACAATGTTTGAGACTGCTGTGTGACTTTAGTGTAAGTTAGGAAAGATTTCTGACTCCAAGTTTTAATTCTTAAATCTACTTTAGGGTTGAACTTAGTTTTTTAATAAGTATGAGATTTTTAACTTTCAATGTCTTCTAACAGAACAGTAATGCAATAATTTTCTATGTTAATTAACATAACAAATAAAATTTTGCTTCTTTAGTGATGATTAGACTTGAAAATTACTTATTTTTGAGACAGAACGTACTTCTATCAATTAATGGCTACTGGATAAATGTATTCTTCATCTTACCAAAGTGTTTTGGGTGTTCTGATTTTAAGAGGATACTCTATCAGGAAATTTTTGGTTTTCAGATGTCTACTTTTAATTCAGATAATTTATTTCTTGGAAGAGATACTCTAGAACAGCACTGTTCAATAGAAATATAATGCAAGCCACAAGTAATTTAAAATTTTCTAGCAGTCATAGTAAAAAAGGGGGAAAAAAAGGTGAAATTAATTTTAATAATACATTTTATTTAAACTAATTTATCCAAAGTATCACTTCAACATGTAATCAATGTAAAAAATTATTGAGTTATTTTAAATTCTTTTTTTTTTGTATTAGGTCTTCAAAATCTGGTGTGTATTATACACTTACTGCACATCTCAATTAACACTCGCCACATTTGAAGTGCTCAATTGCCACATGTGGCTATTGGCTAGTATTGAACAATGCAACTCTCTTTAAAATCATAAAGTAAAACTTACTGTTATTAAGAATTTGAGGTGAAAGTCATACCTACACTTAAGGTTTTCATAAAATTAGAAAACGCTGAGGATCATACAGATGTAACTTACAACATTTATGAGACTGGGTGCACATTATTTGTAATTTTCAGCTAGCTTTATTTTACCACACACTTCCTTTTTCCATCACTAGAAAGTGAAACTTCAAACCAGTACAACCAAAACAATAAGCAAGTACTTATTGTAAAACCTTGTTATATGTTTAGCATTCTTATATATTGCATACACGTGTAAGTTCTATTTTTGAATATAAAATTCTCTGTAAAGAAAAATGCTTCCCCCTCCAAAAAAAGAATTTTTGTTGACTTTTTCAAACTGAAAGAGATAGTAAATTATCAAAACAGAAAGTGTACTAATGAAAACATATGAACAAAGGAAATAAGTCTTCCATGTCAGGTTAACAACAGTAATAGCAGATCAGGAATAACTCAAAGGCTCCACTAATGAACAGGACTACAATTAAATCCTCAAAGAATAGGAGCCAGGTGAATTATAACATCTGCTTTTTCTAAACATGTCTAGAATACATGTTTAACATTTTTTTGTTCTAACAATTTTCCAAGCTCTAAAATTTGGAAAACATAAATCTCCAAATCAACAAAAATGGCAAATGGTCTTTGACAGGATATGATGGTCTCTATTTCTTCAAGAACTGAAGTAGAAGTAAACAACATATAAAAGGGATGTTATGTTAGAACAGTGTAGTCCTTTAGACAGATAAAAAAAAGGTAATAATGGGAGAATCCATGAACTCTTCTTAATGTTTCAAGAAACCTTAACTAAATTTGTGTATTTAACTACAAAAAGGCTACATAGGCTAACTAAAACATTTGTTCCTTTGCTTTGGGGAAATTATATCAATTTGTGTAACAATACTAGCTTTTTCAGGTTAATCAAAACTTCCTATTGGAACTTAAAAGTTTGACTAATATGAAAATGGAAAAGATTACTTAAACACTTTATTTGGGATCCAAAGTCATTGTAATCATAGGGGGTGGGAGAAGAGTAGGAATTACAAAGAAGGGGCCTGTCTGGGTAAATAAAGAGTAAGAATTAAAAGGGAACGTAGGTGGTTATAAAAAAAAAAAAAAGAAGAACAGGTTGGGAATCACGAGATTAGATCTACTTTATGTCGGTGATTACTTGAGACTATTTTGGTGTCAATGTTCTATTTGCCGGTATCTTAAAACTCTCTCTGATTCGAAAGATGGAAATGACAGCTACCCTCATCTTCTCCCTTCCTGAAAGCTAAGGACAGAGAAACAAAGATGCTTTCTACCATTCTTCTAAGATGGTGGAAGTGTCTCCCCTTAAGAGGCTTCCCCAAGAAGGAAAAATGAAAGAGGGAAAGAAGAAAGCCACAGCAAATTCCCTGGCCGTGTTTCATGCCAGTGCTCCGTCACCTCCACTGTGCAACGACGCTGGCCCAGCCATCTCCCTCCCAGGAGGTTAAGCCCTCCCAGGGCATTGTTTGGCCGGGGTCCCTATTTACCACTTAGATCGCCTCCACCATCCCGGTATTAGGATCTCGGAAAGCCCCAGGGCAGAAAGACGAAAAGCTTGGAGACGACTTCGTTTCCACGACCTCCTCCACCAGCCTCTTACTAACTGGTGTAGAAAAGGGAAGAGAAGCCTGGCCTTTGCTTGGGTGGATTCCTTAGGGGTCAGAGGAGTCCCTTCGGCCGGTGTCGAAGGGAGGTGGCCATTTGCGCCAGGCCTCTGTATTGAAAAAGCCCTACTAGGGCGAGGGGCCTCCTTTTCAGGCCCTGTTCTCCCGGCCCGGTCCGGGTGTCAGGTGCGGCCCTCAGTTCCCAACCCTCGGGGCACCGTCAACGACAGCGCACAGGCCCCGGACTGAGACCGGTCTCCCGCCCGACCGCCGGGGACCAAGGACCCGGGCTGGGGCCCGAGCCGCATCGTGCCCGCCCCCGCCCTACCTGAGGGGGCCCAGGCGGACTCGCTAAGGGCCACTCCCGGGAGCCCCGCGACGGCGCGGCTCGGCGACGGAGGCGCCTCGTCTCGCCGGGGCAGAGCTCGGCGGCGGTTTCACGACCTCAAACTCCATCGGGAGCTACAGGGACAGCCCCGTTGGCGGCGGCGAAGGCCGCGACGGGGCCTCCTCCTCCTCCCACCGCCTCCTCCTCCTCCTCTTCCCTCCTCCTCCTCCTCACCACGGAGGCGGACCTGGAGGGATCCTGACCTAGCTCTCGCGAGAAGATACTCCCCACTTCACGCGAGACCACGCAAGACCGGGAATTGGGGAGGTGGAAGGGAAGTCTAGTGGCCCCTGCCACCTGGACTGCGCATCAGCTTCCCTCTGGTCGAGCCGTACCACCCCTATCACGTGACTGGGGAGACCCGGAGAACTGTGGGAGGTACTGTTAGGAAGCCTAGGCAAGCCGAAAGGGTGGATGGGAAACTCCCTGCACATTCATCTGCGCCTTGAGCTAACCTCCTGGACACTGGTTTGAGCCGGTGTCTGACTCCCCACATGAAAAGCATGGCATCCATTTAGCATAGTCTGATACACCTGTACTAACATTCTACTCACTCTCCCATAATGAAACGCTGATCCCATCCTTTAATCCTACATATGCGCCAAGCAATATCGCTGTTAAAACGAGCATTTGTTTGGCAGTCAGTATAACACATACCTCTCTTTATTAAAGAGTAAACCATGAGCTCCTCAGAAGCTGGCAGGGATAAAATTTCAAGCACAAATTCTGGCATTACTAACTCAAATATTTGTTGAAGGATATTTTTCCAGTAAATTTTAAGGTAGAAATTACTCCTTTTTATAGATGAAGAAACAGACTGGGAATAGGGTTAAGGGAATTAATATTTATGGACTATTATATGCCGGGTCCTGTATTGGGCAATAACAATTTCATTTTTACTGTTCAGTTTTATTTATATTTCATTTACTCATCAAAATAATCCTAAAAGGCAGGTACTATGTACTCTGTTCCTGATGAGAAACTGAAATCCACAGATGAAGAAAACGGCCATGAATTGTAATTAAACTCAAGGCACTTTCCAATGTGAAACTAGATGTCCAAATAAGGCATCTATGAAAGTAAACCCACCACGAATTAGAAGACATATGGAGAAGTTTTTAAAACTATTAATGAGCTTTAAAAACACGGTTATTACTGTACGGAAGACAGAAAAACATCAATTTTTTTTTAAGGGGAACAGGACTTTATTGGGGAACAGTGTGTACTTCCAGGACTTTTTTCCAAGTCAAGTTGTTGTCCTTTCAAGCTTAGTTGTGGAGGGTGCTGTTCAGCTTCAAGTTGTTCTTTCAGTCTTAGCTGTGGAGGGCGCAGCTCAGCTCCAGGTCCAGTTGCTGTTGCTAGTTGCAGGGGGCGGAGCCCACCATCCCTTGGGGGAGTCGAACTGGCAACCTTGTGGTTGAAAGGAGGCATTCCAACCAACTGAGCCATCCAGGAGCTTAGCAGTAGCTCAGCTCAAGGTGCCGTGTTCAATCTTAGTTGCAGGGGGCGCTGCCGACCATCCCTTGTGGGACTTGAGGAATTGAACTGGCAACTTTGTGGTTGAGAGCCCACTGGCCCATGTTGGAATCGAACCGGCAGCCTTCGGAGTTAGGAGCATGAAGCTCTAACCACCTGAGACACCAGGCCGGCCCCTAATGAGATTTTTTAAAGGTGGCTTGACCACTATACTTAAAATCACAATCCCATTTTCCCTCCCCTGGAACTCTGCTTTATTTTCTCCATTTCCAAAACCTGACATACATTAATTTTACTTATTTGCTTACTGTTTGTCTCCCTTCACTAGAATTTAAGTTTCAGGAGAGCAGGGGTATTTATTTGTTTGTATACCTAACTTCTAGTATAGGTATATATATTGTAATGACTCCGTAAATATTTGTTGAATAAATGGTTAAATGAATAGCCAGGAGAAATAGTTTCCTTCTTTAAAATTCTCAGATGTAGACAAAACACAAAACTCTCCATTCCCATCTCCAGTTTATTATTTCTTATGTAAACATATAGGATAGTTACATCCAAGGAAAAGGGGAAAGGATTTTCTTACACCAAAGTTAACAACTACCTTTCAAGATCTTTTATATACATAAATGCCATAAATCATGAGGCTGAACTCAAATATCGTATTGCATTTCCTCCCATCATATCAGAAACACAAACAACTAAAAGTGAATATTTTAAATGAATGAATTCAACACTTTACTTTGCCATACCTGCATTTTTAAAAAGATTTCACTTTCCTGAAATTGTTAAACACATCATGCAAACACTCTCCTAGGAATGTTTTGAGATCACTTTGTGCTAACTGAACAAGAATAAATAATAATAAATAACAACCATCAACTTTCACAAAACACCCCTTCCCCCAAGCAAAAAATCTCAAAGTGCTTACAAAAAATTTCACAAGAATCTTACAAGGCACACATAAAACTTAAACATAATTCAACCATAATTCTTTTTGAACATCAAAAAGAGTTGGTAACAATTCCTAAAGAAACAGTTTACTACTATTTGTTGACCCACCCCTCAGCCCCACAAAATTTTACCCTAGGAAGCAAAAATAAGAAAAGTATTTTAATCACAAACTATTTCTGAAAAGAAAATGTTTTCATGCCTACAAATGCCCAATCATAAGTCAAATGATAAAGAAAATTAAGCACTACACTATCATGTTCTCCAGTGGCAGAAAAACACTACTTTAGAAAAATTCTGTTTCCAACGCAAAAAGAAACATTCATAAAGACACCAAACTCTCCTCTCTTGCTTTCCCCTCTTATCTGTTCTTAGGAACTCAGGAAGATTTAAAAATGAAATCACAGAATTTTAAACCTGAAAATGATCTTACAAATTATCAAGATCAAAGTTATTACTTTACACATAAATTTAGGAAAAACTCAAGAAGAGGTGACCTGTCCAATGTCACTAACTGGTGACCTGGGGACATGAAGTCAGTTTTCTTATCAAATATGAGAGCTCGATTCTTTAAAGTCTCTCCCAGAGTTAAAGTTCTATGGAGAATATATTTTTCACAAAAGTATCACAGAAAGGATAATTAACATTTATAACAATCAACATGTGACTCATCACAAAATTCTTATAAATGGTACAAAGTATATTACATATTAAAATATGGTAGGGCTTCAATAGAAACTAAATATAGCAGAAATTCTACATAAAGCTGAGGTGACTAGAAGAGGAATGTAACATCTTGAAACTAAGATGCATCCAGTCAGGCTTCTTTACTAAAAGTAGTTCCTGTGTTTTAGAGAATATGATTTGCCCTGCAATGTATTTTAATCTGTGTTATGACAACAAAAATGTTTTGTGTTATATGTAGACAAAGATATTAGAGAGCAAAGGCTCATAATACAATCTGAAATATCACTCCCAGTAAAATTACCATATAGTCATGGTTTTGCTTTTGGCACACTTCTGGAAATACAGCATCAAACTCTAGAGATGGTCAAGATTTTTGTCAACACATAGTAAGTAAAAATTGCATTAATGTTAATGAAAAGTTAGTATTAATAAGAGATCACTAATAGTTACCCATGTTTAAACTGTTCATCTAGTGACAGCAAGAAAATATAGACTGACAATTTAAAATAAAAAAGGAATGAAGTATTGATACACACAACATGGATAAATCTCAAAGGCATAATGCTAGGTGAAAAAAACCATCTCAGGAGGAAACATAACCGTAAGATTCCATTTATGACATTCCAGGAAAGGCAAAATTATAGCGATAAGAGAACTGTTGTCGGGGTTTAGATTTAGGAGGAACTGACTACAAAGGGGCAGTACAGGGAGTTTTTGGGGGGTGATGGAATGTTCTGTATCCTGACTGCAGTGATGGTTACATAAATCTACACATGTGTTAAAATTTGTAAAACTGTATACCAAAAACAAATCATTTAGCAGCAGGCATCACTGTTCAAGAAAGGAAACAAACAGTGAGAAGCAGCTAGATATGGGAAGTGTTTCCTCCATGTGAAGATCTCAGAGATGTCTGCTACAAGTGTTTTGAGCACACCATTTCTATTATATAGGTACAAAATTGACAACCGTCAATTTAACTTTATAGGTTAACTAAAAAATGAAATGAAATAAATTTTAGAAAGACTAAAAATATCTTTGGTAAAGTTGGGATTTCTAATTATTTAGAGCTTCAAGCCGATCGTATAATTTTATTGGCCACAAAATTACTAAACGCAACTGCATAAAATAAAGACATTTGGGCCCAATTAATCATTTATAAAATATGTATATTAACAAACCATGGAAATAATATTTTAAGGAATATCAGACCATGTATAAGGGAATTCTGCTACTCCCAAGTAAATTTGAATTGTGTTCCTTTATAGTTTAAAACACTAGGTACCTTGGTGTTTAGTTTAAAATCCAATAGCAGTTGGTTTAAAAATAAAAAAAAACTCACTAGTCCTTAAGATGACTAATAATGAATAATGGCGTTTTAAAATTTATTTTCTCTTTCCATTACACTTATATCAATTATCTAGACTCAAAATCACAATCTGGAAATACTGCTGGATCCTCTGTCACTAGAATCAAGAATATTTAAGAGAAGAACAGCACTTCTCTAGGTATACCACTGGGACTTACATATACATATAATGTATGAAACCAGATGGTATCCCACTAGCTTTATCATGTCTCCCACACTTTGGAACTGGTAGAAGTTCAGGAAGAATAATATGTAAGCCGACCAAAAATAAGACCCAAAGATGGTGGGCAAATGCAATATTATAAATGTTGCATTTCTAATAGAAAGGCTTGCCTAGCAGAATGATATAAGGCTTACATAGCAAGGTGTGATTTTAATTATAACAGATTTTGTCTTTTCAGATCATGCCTGGGTAGTTTTTCACCACTGCTCTGGCCATGGACAGAGGTTAAGTGTTTTTTGAGGGCAGATTTGTGCTTGAAATCCATGTCACAACAGTGGCATTTGTACGGCCGATCCCCACTGTGTATGTTCAAGTGGTCCTGTAGCGTGCTTTTAGCAGTAAATGTCTTCAAGCACACAGTACACTGAAAGGGCCTTATGCCCATGTGCCCTCGAATGTGCCGGTTGAGATTTTTCTTCTGTGTAAATGTTTTCCCACACTGCAAACACAAGAACAATTTATGCATCTTAAGGTGGCGCAGATAGTTGTCAACATGAAGAAATCCACGTGGACACCTGGGGCACTGATGCCTCAGTGAATAAGCATCCTCCACATTCTGAATCTCATTTGCTGTACCCTGACTTCCTTCAGTATTCCCAGAAAACAATCCCTGATCTTGATTTCCAGGAACTTCTGCCACTCTGCTCTCGACTGTGGAATTGATCAGTGAATGCTGTGTTTCTGAGAAATACATGCTTGCTTTGGAAGAGGTACAAGGCTGTGAAAACTGCCCGTTTTCTACAGCAGCAGTGCTGATAGATTCCACATGGAGGATACAAATTTCATTGTCTTTAAAACCTATATCTACTGAAGACAGCTCTGGTGACTTCATTTCCTTTCTCTCTGATGTCAAACTCTCTACTGTAGACTGTAAGGCATTGCTTTCCTCTTCTTTAACGTGGAAATCTACGTTTACGGGACTATCTTCCGAAATTTCAATTATCTCACAGTCTTTATCTGAATTTTCTTCTTCATTCTTAACATCTGGATCAGAGGATTGACACAGGTCGGTATGCTGATTGTTGTTTTTCATCGAAAGATCAATTTCTAGATACTTGGACAAAGCTTCTGTGCACTTTTCCACAATGTGAACCATCTGAAGGTAACTAGCAGCAGTCAAGTATTTCAAAAGCTCTTTCCTTTTCACTTCAAGTGCTCCAGTATAGCAAGACAGCAACAATTTTCTCCCAACTTCTGCACTCTGCAAGATGGTGATTCTGATATGTTTTGACTGTGTGAGTAAAAACTGATCTCTCATGAAAGTGGAGCAAGCAGCTAAAATCACCTTGTGTCCCTGGAACTCGGTGTCATTAATATAAATTGACACATCACAAAATAAATTCTGCTGTCTCAAGAGATTCATTTTCTGCAAGACTACATCTCCTTGCTGTTCAAACTGGAAGTGCAGAACATCAGACTCAGCAGCCATGGTCACAATCTACAGAAAATAAAACACAAACGTTACTGTTAGGATGGGGAATGCTTTCCTACATTGTGATAGTAAAAACAAACAAACATACAAATCCGAAACCTGAGTTGGGTAAAAAGAAGACTCTAATTCTAATCTGGGTGCTAAGACTGAATCCCTATGCCACCATGTCAAAACCCAGAAAATTAAAATGCATTTCTCTACGATCTTGTGGCGTATTTCATATTTTTGTTACAGCACGTATTACACTGAATTGCACTCAAATTTCTGTTTTTTTCCTTGGCTAAATTTATGTGCCTTGTGGTCAAGGACACTGTTAATGCCCACTACTAAATGGATTTAACAGTTTCCCAAACTAGAAACCTTAGTGTAATTTTCAAACATCCTACTCCCCATCACTACTTTCAGGTCCTCGTGCTGTTCACCTCGACCACTGCTTGCAATGTCTTCCAACAGGTCTCCTCAATACCACACTGTCCAATCAAACTACCCTCCTGAGTTCTACCAGAATGAACATCTTTTAAAACTTTTCCTTCCCCCCCTCTCCCTTCTGCTTTCAATCTTTCACTGCTCTCTTACATCCAGACGGCCTAAACTTCTTAGTAAATACGAGATCCTTCGTGATTTGGCTCTAAAGCACCTTTATGGCTCCTTCGATATCCAGATTTTCACCATTGCCCAGAAAAGAAGACCCAAATGCACATGTTACGCTCGCTCTTCCAGTTCATTCCTCCAGCTCGTGATTTGGCTCCTGTAAGGCCCAATTAGGACTTCTGTGACTCTCCCCCAGAAGACCCGCTTGCTTCCAGGGCAGCACGAAATGGTGCCTGGTGGCTGCAGCGAGCACAGGGGACCCCCGCAGAGTAGGAGCTGAATCCGGACCCCTGGTGGCCTGGATGATCCGCCAGCTTGCCACAGGTCTTACCGCGCCCAAGTGGCCAGGACCAAGGCCCCGTCGGCCAGGTGTCTGCAGCACCAGTGTAGCAACTCCCGGGCTGCGCCCAGCTGCCCTCCTCCACCTCAGACTTCCCCACTTGCCCGAGTCTCCCTCGCGCTCACTCACCCACTCAGAAAACCAGAGCCGAGGTTTCCGCGGCAGCGGCAGCCCAGGCCGGAAGGTGGACTTAGCCTGGGAGGAAACACATCCGGTGTCAACTAGCTCTAGTCCTCCGCGGGGGCGGGCTGGGCGTCCCGGAAGGACATCCTGAGACTTTCTCCCTTCCTTAGTCCCCTCGGTCCTGGAATGACAAAAAGGCGCCCGCATTCCGGCAAATCCCATCTCTCCAGTCTCAGTTTCGGCACGCGAGCCATTCCTCTTCGTGAGTTCTCCCCAACCTCCCAATCTCCGACGTGTTGTGAAGTTGGGGTACAGAGCTGTATCAGGGTACCCTGCGCCGGGACCACTGGGAGGCCCTCCCGGATTGTGTGCCGGCTCTTCTCCCTACCGGGCCATCTACAGTTTGAAGGTGGCAAAGGAGACTGCCGGATGGATCACCTAATGCCCCATCAGGATCTAGACCCAACCTCTGGATCTCTCTTCACCACTCAACCTATCGCTTCCTTCTCACACCACCCCTTCCCCACCCCCGTTTCAGGGCAAACCCAGGCCTTCCAATCTAAACTGTTGGCCTGTTTCCTCCCATATGCCAAATCCCTCCTACCATTTATCCTTCAAAATCGCATCCCTGACGCCATCCAGAACTGCCCCTGAATTAGCTGGCTCCCAATTGGGAGCCTGTCAACCCTTTGGCTGCCTTCATTACTGCAATTATCATTCCTGTATTGAAATCTGTGTCTCATCTAGGCATAAGTATTTAGGGCAGTGCCTTACTGATCTTTGCATTCCCGAAGTCTAGCACTTAGTAGGCTTTAAGTATTTGCCAAATGAAGGCATATCTGAACCAATTCTTAAAAGCAGTTGTTCTACCGTCCAAGTCAACAGGTTCTCATGGAAGTAACTAACCCTAGTAACAATTTCTGGTTAACCCAGATTTGCTTCTTCAGCCAAACTCAGCATGTTTCATTAATATGTGTTTTGAATAGGCATGAAGAAAGCATTCCTGTATTCAAAATTCAAGCAACTGAAAGTGAAAGGAGGGGAGAGAGAAAACAAACCACTCATACCAGAGCTTTAATTGTCACACTTTTATTAAGGAAACTTCCCCATAATAAGTGAAGAGGTAGTTCATAGTATGTCTAACATACAACAGATTTAGAACAGCTATTCATCAGCTGAAATAAAATGTTCTGGGTTTGTTTAGGACAATATTTTAGAAGTAATGACACTGGTCACCTTCCATTTATAGATCTAGTAAAGAAACTAAAACAAATTAAAACCACATCTGATTTACCTCAGAGCCACTTCAGTTTGGAGTTTGTCTTTAAAATTAAATAATAAATAAATAACAGTGACAGTAATTTTTTTAAACAAACTATGGTAAAGAGAGTGTTCTCTCCTTTTTAGTTATCCTGGGGATCCATACAATACAAATGCTGAATAACTAAGGTTTTTAAAAATCTTTATAAGAATATGACTAGTTTGGAAAGTCATCTTCCCCTATAAAACGTATTTTATACCAATAACTTGACCATTTTGCAATACAATCTATGAAACATGTATAAACAAAGGAGAAAAGTCAAGTCCCACCAAAATTAAGAAAATGTCTCACAGAAACAGGACACCTCTCCAGCCAAGAAATGGAGGAGGCTGTAAATCACTTCAGTGGTTTGCAGTTACAAAAGGTGAGAACTATTACTTTTTTTGATATAAAACCATGAAGATGCTGATTTTAAGTGATCAAAGAAAGCAAGGCAGTTTCCTTTATTATTCCTAGTATAAAATCAAATCGACACCTTATCTTCCTAAGACCACATGAGACTAAGCTCTGTGAGGGCAGGGACCACAGCAATCTTACCTTCATATCCTCAGTATCTAGCATAGTGCCTGGCAACAGTTGGTGCTCAATAAATATTTCTTGAATGACTGGATGAACCCAGTACTAGTCTCCAACCAAAGAGACCAATCTTATTTGAACCCATGCCTTTTAATCTTCAAACCAGTAACAAAACAGGACATGAATGCAAGCAAAGGAAGCACTCCAAATTGAAATTTCTGTGATGACGTGATGTTCAGAGAAAATGTTGGCTAACATGTTAGTGTCTCACTATTGCATAGAATTGGTACTCTTTGGCTGGATCATATAAAAATCAGAATGCTAGGCAGTATCATTAGATCATATAATGAGTGACTTTAGGCATAAGGTACCTGTTAGTCTTATCACTCAATTTTATTCTTCATTTTAAATCTTTTAATAAAAGAAATTATACCTCAAATCAGATTCACATGTAAATGTATCAAATGATAACAATAAGAATTTCCTCTGACTACTCAAGTTAATCTTAATTTTTGGTTTATCTGTACATGCACTCTCAGCTCAAAAATAAAAACAGAAAATGGCGGTGAAAACTAAATAAACACTGCTTCCAGACAAAATCTTTCAAATTTGGATCCTTATCACATTTATTCTTACTTTTCTTTCCTTCCGTAACCAACACCCAGCAAATCAGTCACTTTCCTGGGAAGAATGTTCATTCTCACCAAAAAATAATTAACTAACAAAAATAAATCCTTCTGTGATATTTTGTTTGCAAAATCCAGGCTGTCTCAGAAAGTCAACAGGGATTCACAAAGTGAGCTTTTTGCTAATATATTCTTGATCATGTACTAAATCTTTTTAAGCCAAGAGACAGTGAGGTAACATTAGCTCACATTTAGTTACTTATCTACTATGGCCAACCTTGGCCAGGCCACCTCTTTGGGCTTTGGATACCCCAATTTAAAAAGAGGTGGAGTAAATGATCTCTTAAGATTCTCTAAGGACTCGAACACTCCTATTACCTAAATCTACCTCATGGGTCAGAAACTAGTAAGACTCAAGTTGTTTCTGAACTATATATAACGTGCTTTAGGAAAAACAGTTATTTTGTTTTTCCATATTGGAAGATCAACTTTGTATTAGCCATCTACCAAACGAGGCAAGGTGAGACTGTGTACCTTTATAGGAATTCTGAATGCAAAAACCTGACTGCTCATCCGTGATCCACTTTTTGCATCTATTTTGGAAATTAAGATACATAGGAAAATGAGAATTCAGACTATTTGTACACTGGACAAAACTCTGAAGGCCAAACATCTTTCTGATGGTCAACCTCTAAAACAGGGCAGAGAGTGACTCCCAAATAGCCCCCTTTTAGAGAGAATATTATAAGTACACCTGGAGCCATCCTGACTTCAAAAGCATCAACAAATAAGTGACACATGAATTATAAGCATTTGGCTTCTTTGGGGGAAGTCTCCCATGTACGTACTGTTGTACAGCCGTACTTCTATCCTTTGTTGGTTATGCTCATGGTGATTCCTAATAATGTCTGCAGGTGTTGCTGAGAAGACTGCACTCTGGTCTACGTGAACAATTCATCGACATGAAGTAGAGCTATAATACTGTTGAAAAGAGTACAGAACAACCCAAAATACTTCTTTATAGCCAGCTCCAAGAAAAGTACAAATGGAAGGAAGCAGATTCATTCATTCATCATACATAGATGAATTATCGATAGGCAACCAGAAGTTCTATCACATATTCAGGCCAACAGCAATTATCACCTTGTATCTCAGCCTATTTTCTGCCAAAGAAAAATGTTATTCACTTCTCTTAGCATAGCATCCATTAGTGGAGTGCAGGTGATGTTATTAACTTGTTGGTACCTTCACTGACAAGCCTCAAATGGGGTCAGTCTAAAACATAAGTCAATGTTAGGTAGACAAATGGAATACTCCTTGGAAAAGGCAAACATGTCACAAGATAAATAATTCAAAACAGAAAATGGGAGAGGGCAAAAGGAAGGCAAGACCACTCCGAGCGGTAAGTTGCCTGGTCTGTTAGTGCTTTGATTCACCCCTACCACCTGCACAGAGGCTTTGGAGAAGTCAAACTAGCAAAATCACTCCTAAAAAGACTCAGACTATTGCCATGTTTTCAGTCAGTTCTAGTTGAGCATAAAGCCCCTACTCAATTCACACAAGTACTATCATTCCTTAGGTTCAGGACAGCTTGGGCCAGTTTACCTGCATCCAGGACCTGTGTTGCATCAGGCTGTGGCTGACACCCTTTAGAGTCTGTGACTGTTGTACATGCAAAAGAATCAAAATCCACTGTGAGGTCTTGCACATTTCTTTCATTGGCATTATCAAAGCTGTTTTTGCCATGCAGCTGTTTAAGGTGTTTCCTCAAAACTGGCTTATGTGCAAAAACCATGTCACAATAGTTACACTTATGGGGCTTATCTCCACTGTGAAGGTTAAGATGATCCTGTAAGGAACACTTCTGAGAAAAGGTTTTCCCACAGATCTTACACTGGAAAGGTTTAATGCCGGCATGCACACGCATGTGTCGATGAAGGTTGCCTTTCTGAGTAAAAGTCTTGCCGCAGAGTAGACACATAAAGAGTTTGTGCATTTTTAAATGGTTGGCGTAGTTCTCCAGGTGACGAAACACCCTGGTACACTTTGGGCATTGGTGATGCCACTGTAGGCCTTTGTCTACACCTCGAATATTGGGCCCAAAGACATCTTTGGAGGCCATGATGATGTTATCACTGCCTGTGTAAGAGAGGGCATAATTGTGGAGGTGGTTTTGTTCTATTTCACTTACTCTGTTTTCCACAGTTGAATTTATCAGGGAGTGCTGGGGCTCTGATGAATGTAAAGCAGTGGGTTCAGAAGAAATAAACTGGTTCTGATCTTTTTTACTTCTAACCTCGGATACATCCCCAATAGACTCTACCTTAACAATCTGAATATCACTGTCCTCCATATCCATACTGTCTTCAGATGGATGAATACAAGGTGAGTCCTGCTTTGGGGAGCCTCTGTCATCTCCCTGCTGTTCTTTGGACTGGGGAGAAGCACTCTGCGGTTCACATCCCTCTTTACTATCCATTGGTTGTTTTGGCTTTATAAACTTCCACAAGGCCTGTGTGCACCGTTCTACAATGTGGCTCATCTGTAGAAAACTCGCAGCAGTCAAGTAATTTACCAGTTCCATCTCAGGGAATTCCAGCACACCACTATAACAGGATAAGAGCAATTGTCTCCCCACTTCGGAACTCTGCAATATGGAGATTTTCACCTCTCCGGAATCATTCAGTAAAAATTGGTCTCTTAAGAAGGGGGAACCTGCAGCAAACACAATTTTATGCCCCTGTACCTCAATATCATCTATGAGAACTGTAACATCACAAAATTTATTCTCTTCTCTTAATTTGTTCATTTTTTGTAACATTGAATCTCCATAATTTTCAAACTTGAAGTGAAGGAGATCTGATCTTTCAGACATTTTGGCAGACCTAAAGAACAGAAATGTAAAAAGGATGAATTTAAGAAAATTCAAACAATTAAGAAACCTGGATTTTCCTTCCAAAACCAATTTTGTGTTGTCATATCTCTTTGTGTGTATCCAAATGAAATTTTCCTTGAAAGAGGAAGCAGCTTTCAAAGGCTGTTAAAAATTACTCCTTGCCAACATCAAGGGTCAATTGCACCTAAGGAGTGGACTTGTACCAGTGTAAATAGCCTGGCATTCATTCAGCTTTCTAAGATACTCAATACAAGAACAGTGCTTGAGTTACTCCAAGAACATTTTTTTTTGCTTTTCAAATGAGAATTGTATCAGGTTTCAAAAACAAACTAAAACATTCCAACAAGTAATTATGAAGTAGCTATTTTCTTTTGCAGGATACTGTGAACTTGCTTCTTCAAAGACAAAACACTCTTTGCTTTGTATTTTAAAGAACTGCAGTAACATTGTTTGCCCTCCTCCTGGGTTAAACCCTCTTGTGTTTAAACTTGTGTTTAATACTTATTCATACAAGTATTTCTGTGATAAAAATGGAAGTGACAGAGCTAAAGTGATCATGTTTAGACAGTGTCAAAGGTACAGGTCTTTATCCTGTGCATTTTGGACAAATCTAAACTCCCCAGAAACATTTCTTGATACAGAAAGTAACTGAAAACATTTGATGTAGAAAAACCAGATGAGCCACTTGGTGGGAATCTGAGTAGGAAGAAGGTGGATCCAATTAATCCTTACTAGATTCTGTTCTTTCTTCTTTATCCCTATTTACCCATCATTACTCATTAACTGGACTAGAACTGATTCATAAATGTTCCTTGACTTCCAGCTTCTGTTCCCTCTAATGCAACCTCTACACCGCATTTCATCTTTCAAAAGCACACATCTGATTATATCCAACCCCTGCCTAAAATCCTTCTGTGACTTCCCATTGTCTCATGGCTGCAGACTAACCTCTTGAGTATAAACTCATTAAGTAAACCTAATGATAATTAAGATAAACATGGCATAACCCATTCAACCAGAGAAGGTGTCTTTTCCAAAACTCTGCATATTTGTCCCTTTACACAGCAACTCCTTTGGAAAAAGTCCCTATGTTCTAATTCCATAATCTCCAAATGATTTTCTGATAACTTGGCTTCCTGTGGTTCTCTCTAAAGGGAAAGATAAATGAGCCATTCCAGCATAATTCCAGTCCACCAGCCATTGTAAAAATAATAAACTGGCCCTCTCTGTCTATACACCAGTCTTACATAAGGTTTGTAGGTGTATCAGGTCTACCCTTGAGAAATAGCTCTACAATCTCAGTGCATCAATAAATTCACCTTAAATTTTGTGTATTCATCAGCTTTGTAGCTGATAATCATGAGATAAACAGCTGCTCCTGGCCACATCTGGACCCTGAAACCCAATCTTTATAATTTTATCTTTGATGACATTGACTTATAAAGGTTCCTAGAACACCAGCTCCTGAAAGCAGATTCCAGGTCTTACTTACACGGCTCATGCCTGGTGCATGATAGTACTCTACCGATTCTAAGCCTTAGCACAGGCATTTCTTTAATCTAGAACACTACTCCTAGCCGATTCTGACTCCTTTATTTCCTCTGATAGGCCCTCCCCTGACCCTTAGACTAGAACAGTTGTATCTACTGGACCCATAGCATAATACTTCTATCAGAACACTCAAAATACTTTATTAAATACTTGTTCCTTCCCCTGCAAACTGCAATCTTCATGGCATTAGAGGGAAACATCTCCATCCTATTCAACGGGCTGTTGGGAACGTCCATCTTCTAATGCAAAACACATTTTCCTTTTGCTTCGAATTCTTACTGCAGCCACATAACTGGCCAAACCTTCTTAAGTTCAAACTCACATGTATCCCTGCCACTTAATATTGTACTAAACACACGGCAGTGCTCAGTTTGCGTTTGTTGAACTTATAGGATTTGTTTGACAGGGGTAAGAAAGAAGAATTGCTGTTAGGAAGACCAGCTCAGTGTCTGCAGGAGCATGACAGGTCTGAGGCCATGAGAGCCTAGGAAGGAATGAAAATGGGAATAAGGAAAAAGGAAAAACGACAAAAGATATTTCAAAGAACTTGGTAACTTACTAGATACAGAGAATGAGAAAAAGGAATGTGTAAAAGGTTCTAAACTTAGGAGTTCAGCTGAATGAAACTGTCATCGAAAGCAAGGTGAAATTTAGGAAGGAGAACTGGTGTAGCACAGGTATATTAACAAAAATATACATACCTAAATTAATAAGCTCTTCCCTTGTATGGCATTCTGAATGTACAGATAATGAACCATCGCTATAAAGATAAGGGAGGAGGGATGGCGAGAAGCCAATGATGCATCACAAAAAAGATGGCGAACACTAAATAACAAGGCAAAAATCTAGGTGATACAGGGAATATATCAGAAAAGAAAGCAGCAAAACTGTATCACTGCTTGGTTTTAGCAATTACAGTAGTTTAATATATTCATTCTGGGAAGTGTCCCAATTTATAACCAGAATTGTAAAAATGACTATTGTTTCAAGTGGCCAAACAAAAGGGGCATTCTATTTTAGAACTTTTCCTACATCTTCCCTCGGGTCAGGATTTCCCCACTCGCACCCAGAAGTGAGCATTAATAGCTTCCATCTACAGTGTGACAGTACGCACAATACTCAGGGATAATCGTTTCTTGAAGCTCCAAAGATGAGGAGCTGGAATACAGTTTCATTTACTTCCTGTCCATCAACCTCAAGAAACTTACCAACATGAGGAGCCAAACAGGCATCCCAGGAAAGTGCTTGCATTGACTGATCTGCTGTAGTCCAAGAATGTGAGGAAAATTTATTCTGTTTAAGAAGTTTTCCATAATATGTGTCAGCTCATTCTATTGTCTCCCTTTGATAAACTCTTATTTCCAGGCCACAAGTTTATCCCTTAATTGTTTCCTGTCACTAGTTTCCCTTTCCAATAGACGGTTAAATATTTGAGGACAAGGACAAATGTTACTTTTGACACAGCTCATTCAACAAAAATCAGAATGACTTTTAATGTTCCATAAGAAATTATTACTAATTTAATAATTAGTAATTATTATGCTCTTTATTATCATATCGTCTTTTGAGTGCCCTGGGGAAAATTTCTTTCTAGGGTTTATTTCTAAAATAGTTTTGACAATATAAAACCAAATTTTAAACTTTATTTTTCTTTCACATTAAAAAAAATGACAAAATAAAGAGAAATAATCATTTCTTATGAACTGTCTTAATTTTATTTAAAAATGAGAGAAATGAGAGCTAATCTTTACTGAAGCCTTGCTATGTAGCAGGTAGTACTAAGTGCTTTACCTAAACTGACCCACTTAATCCTTAAAATCCCTATGAGGGAGGTATTATCGTCATCCCCAACTTGCACATGAGGAAACTCAACTTGGAGAACAGAAACAACTTGCTCAACTTTAAGAGAGGTAGGAAGTGTTAAGTGTTAGAGCTGGAACTTGTGCCCAGCTTTGTGATGCAAAAATCCGTGTGTCAAACAACTAGGTTAACTTAAGTTTTATCTTATGGATAATGTTAACTGTGGAGCTATTCAGATTTCCCTCCTCATATCCATTCAGCTGTACACTTAAGATTGATATGCTTTTGTGTATTTAGTTCAATAAAAGGTTTATGTTTAAAAACAAAAAGTGCAACTTAGCCAAACCTGTGTCAAGCCTAGAGGCGTTTTAATAGTCAACCATTGATGTGTTAGTCATATTCCTGATCCCATTTTATTCCCTTATTCTTGTTTTACCTTCCTTTCTTACCTATTTTAACTTTGTTATTTTTCCATCTTTTGTGTGTTTATCTTTGTAGACTGAAACTTAATGCCATTTGCAAATAAAACAGAATTAAAATGATGAATGTATTTGATTTTCAGAATCCTCAACTGCAGTTAACTTCTACGTATAGTTAGTAGTAATTATTGATGATGTTCATAAAAATCACTTACATAATTCTAGATCATAGCAGAGCTTCTAGTACCAAAAAAAAAAAAGAAAGAAAGAAAGAAAGAACTGATCAGGTAGAAGAGATTTGGTCACCACATTCTGTTGGTTCTTTCCTCAGAATGATTTCCAAATTCTCTCTCTATTCTTACTATCATTGCCATAGTTCTGGCCCTTATAATCTATTCCTTAGGTTACTGATTCAATCTGAATACTGCCCAATTTCTATTAGCGAGTCTTTCAACTTAGCACTCACAACTACCTGGAAATCTTTGTCTTTCATTACCATCATACACCATTTTCAAAGAGGTTGTAATATATGCTATAACCTTTCTCTCCATAAAACTCAATCCTTTGCTTCTTCCAGGTAACTTGTGTAATACTACATTCTCCAAGTTTTCACTCTTTTGTTTTTACTTATTATATATGTAGTACTGTAAGTACTATATATACAGAAATATATCCTTCTTGAAAAATTTTTGAACATTATAAAGTGAAAGTCCCCTTTCCCAACTATCTTTTGCCCAGTACAGTTTGTTCTAAGTGTGCTCCTTCATGACTCTCTCCATTTAAAAAATATTTCTATATGCCTAGCCACAGAAAATGTAAAATAAAATTGTGTTCTTATACATAAACTATACATATTGTTTTGCATTTTTTTCATTTATTGTTTTTTGAGAGTGATTATGTGTTGAACAAATATAGATCTAGTTCATTCTTTTCAAATTGTTGTACAGATGTGGGCAAATTACTTAACTACTGGCCTCAATTTTCCACCATTCTTTTGCTGGTCTTTTCCTCAAGGAGTGACTAAATTGTGTAATGGTGAGTACTTCCTTCACAGCTTAGTCCTTGATTTTTTTCCCCTGTATTTTTTCAAGTCTTATTGCCTCGGAAAACCTGTCTGGTTTCTCAATGTTTTATTACCTTCTCTAATTTAAAAATCCCTAAATCCCCATCCTCATGGCCAACCTTCACCAAACTTTACCTCAATTCAAACTACCCCAAGTTACCTGCCCTAGGCTATTATTATTCTAGCTCTTGAAATGCATGGTGTCTAAGCTCGTGCACTATCTAAAAACTCAATATGTCAAAAATAAAAATTTATGGAGAATGGCCTTAGAACAGTGGATGTGGAGGCGAGGAAACCTGTTAGTATCCTATTACTCTAACAGATCAAGACAGAAATGATGAGGGCCTGAATAGAGACAACAATAAAGTGGATGGAGAGAAGAAACAGATTTGAAAGATACTTCAAAGAACTGATGGACTTGATGACTAAGGTGAGGAACAAGAAAGGAAAAGTCAAGATGACTCCGAGCTATTTGGTTTGACTGGATGTCTTTGAGAGTGTCATTCCGTAAGCTAGGGAATATTAGAGGAGATAGATGATCACTGGTCTGGTCTTAAAATGTGTAGTCAGAGGAGCTGGCATGACATCAAGGGAACGACCCATTAGCTAGCTGGATATGGTCTAAAGTTGAAGAGGGGACCTGATTATAGATAGTGATAGATGAAAGTATCACATAAATTGACCTAATTGTGAAAGAAACTGACCTAAAATTGCACAGATTGGTAGAGGACCTAAGACAGAGGAAATAAATAAAAAACAAATATATTACAAACATAAATCCATTACTTACCTTCTTCTTAATCTGGATCTCCTTCCAAGCCTCTCCCTTTTTTATCAATGAGCCTACCTTCGCTTAAATATTTTCCACTCCTTTGACTCCGATATTTAGTCACTGCTTAATGCAGTGGTGTAAAACCATGGATTCTGGAGCCGTATTTTCTAGAATGAAATACCTGCTCCACCACTTACTAGCTGCGTTGACCTTGGGGAAGTTACTTAACCACTCTGTGCTTCAGTTTTCCCATCTGTCAAATAGTAATATTACTTCATAGAGTTGTTATGGGAAATTAAATTAATTTTAAAGTAAATTACATTTAAAAATTATGTTCATTTTTAAAGAGCTTAGAACACTGCCTGAAATGTACTCTACAAGCATTTGTTAAGTAAATAAACAAATAAAACCTGTCAGTTTTCTCTGTGAAATTCTGCATATGTGGTCTTTTCTCATTCTCATTTAAAAACCAGTTGAGGTTTCTGTTATTTCATATATCATCACCTCATCACTCTACTAAAATTGCTTTTTAAAAGGTCACTAATGATCTCTTAATAAGGAAATGCAATCATTTTTTTCCCATTTCTCCCAATACTCTCTGCATGCATTGTACCAGTGGACAGTTCTCAAAATTCTCTTGTCTTGATTTCTAGTTCTTCTTGGTTGATGGAACTCTGCACTTTTATATTTTATCTCCAACGTCTGTTTTTGCTACTATAGCAACTACTACTAGCTTCGATTCCTCTTTCTGCTTCACAAATGCAACCATCTCTCCAAATTATTCCCTTCTTTCTCAGTAATCCCTTCCTGATGCCAACCATTCCCAAGGCTTCCTTCCACCTCTATGCTGATGACTCAAACTTTTAGCTCTAGTCACAACACTTAGGCTGAGCTGTAGATGTGCACTTCCAACTCTGTACCAGACTGTTCCATTAGACCTTTAATTCAACATATTTACAAATAAATTTGTTTTATTGCTGATAGCGGCATCACTGTTCTGCCAACATCAAGGCCTAAAACCTAGGAATCAACTTTAGTACCTTTCACCCTCAACACTCAATTTGTTAGAGTCTTGACTCCATTCACTACAGCAAACTTGCCTTCTTTCCAACGATACTGTTATAACTACATTTGAGGACGTCATTACCTCTCACTAGGCTGATCTCACTACTCCTTCAAAAGAAGCTCCAATAAGAGTACCTAGACTTTGGCTAAAAAAGTCCAGAATCAGTTTAAAGAAATTCCCATTCTACAGGCTGACCTCCAGAACACGGCTATCTACGGTGCAAATCTGACCATATCAGTCTCCTGCTCAAAACTTTTCTAAAACTAACCATCTCTTTCAGGGTTGAACCTTTCACTCTCTGGACCTCGGTCTAGGTTGGCAGCCTCTTATCTCTTCTATGCACAAAAGCCCCCCCCCCACCCCCATTTCCTCCTCTTCTCACACAAGTTGTGTGCTCAGTCATTCCTAAACATACTTGCAACTATTCCGTCTGCCTGAAAAAGCTCTTCTCCACCTTATCCTCTCCAAGAAGTATAATTGAGGCATCACTTTCTTTCTTCAGCTTTCCCAGCAACGGCCCTTTGGCCAGCTCATAAATATATTACTGATACACATATCATAGGAGCACTTATTTGTTTATATCTCGCTCCCAACCTTGACCCTGAAAATTGGAACGATATTTTACGAATCCCCAGTGCCTGGCACAGCGCCAGTAATATAAAAAGTGCTGTAGCCAGTAGCCGATTTGCGGGAAACCCCGGCAAAAGGGTAACCTCATAGAGATTTCTCGCGGGCTGACACTGAGGCCTTGCCAGGGCCTTAGCTCTGGCACGTCCTACAATCTGCCAGAGCCCGGCGTCCACGCCAACTGCTGGGCCTTCGGCTGGGGTCCCAGGAGGAGGTCCCTGGAGCATCCTTAAGCTCCCCACTCCAGACTAGGGAAGGGAAAGGGGCGGGGCGCGGCGTGGGCTGGGCCAAGGGCTCCTTAAAAGTCCCCCCCCCCCCCAGGCCTGGGCCAGCCCCTCGGCCCCCATCCCAGTGCAGGTCTTGGCCAATCCAAGGCCCCAAGGGGGCTCCATCTTGCGAGACCCTGTACCCCTGCCCGGTGCTCCGGTCACCTTCGCACTTACAGACCCAGGGGAAGGCCGCCGTCAGGATCCGGCACCACCAGGAGCTCCGGCCCCTCGGGGCTCCGGAAAGGGGGAGGGGCAGGGAACCCGAGCCAAAGGGGGACCCAACGGAACCGGAAGGGCAGCCCTCGCCGGACAGAGACAACTTCCAGGTCCCATAGTCCTGTCCGCCAATCGGAAGGCTCGGAGGACGAAGGGGCCGCGAGGGGGGCTTTCCGCTCAGTGGGCGGGGTGCAGACTGAGTGCCCGGGTCTCCTGCTGCAAGCGACTGCTCCCGCGACCTGAGGTGCTGCGGCTCCGTAACGTCTGAGGCTCTAGCTTGTCATCGGCTTCTCTGGAGCCGGGGCTCGACGGTCTGCTGCCTGCATGGGCTTGAAGGGCGCTTCCGCACTTAAGCCTTGGTGAGTCCCTCCCACCAAGGGATGTGGACTCACCTCTTTGGGGCCCTGACAGCAAAAGAAGGTTTACCCCTCCTGCTTTTGGATATTGGTGTTTCCTGGGGATCTCTTGCATCTCGTGGCCTCCGTTACCTACAGAGTGCTAACCATCCACAAATGTCACTCGCCAGCCCTGACAGCTTTTATGAGCTCCAGGGCCTACTGCCTAGAAGACATCTCCAATTGATTGTCCCAACGTAAATGTACCTTTTAAATATCTCAAGTTCGGCGGCAGACCTGCTGCTTCTTAACTCCTGTGGTCCTTTTATCGGTGAACCGCATTGTCCACGCAGCCCTGCCGGCCAGAAAACTTTAATATTCTAGAATCCTTTTCCTACTTTTCAATCCAATTGCTCAGAGGGTTCTCCCTACTTGGGCTGGAGGCGGCGTTCGTATTGTGATAGAACGCACACAATATTTATCATTTTAATCATTGGTAAGTGTGAAGTGCGGTGGCATTAAGTACATTCGAAGTGAGTAACTGTCACCACTGCTATACCTAACTTCATTCTTTTGCATGTGTACGGCGTTTTCCCAGCACTACTTGTTGAAAAGACTGTCCTTTCCCCCATTGAATGGTCTTGGTACCAATGTTGAAAATCAACTATGTAAGGATTTATTTCTGGACTCTTTATTCTCTAAATTTGCACGATATGTCTGCCCTTATGCTAGTACCATAATGTTTTAATTACTGTCGCTTTTTAGTAAATTTTGAAGTAGGAGTCCTCCAACTTTATTATTTTTCAAGATTGTTTTGGCTATTTGGGGAGCGTTGAAATTCCATATGCATTTGAGGATCAGCTTTTACATTTCGGAGAAAAAGGCCATTGTAATTTTGATAGAGATGGTGTTGAATCTGTAGATCACTTTGGGTAGTATAAACAATCTTACTTTTATTTTTTTTATTATTTTTATTTATTTATTGGGGTGATAACCTTACTTTTAAGCCTTCCTGTCCATGAACAGAATGTCTTCCATGTACTTAGGTTTTTGTTAATTTCTTTCAGCAAGGTTTTCTAGCTGTCAGGGTATTTAATTCTTTTTGATACCATTGTCAATGGAATTGCTTTCTTAATTTCCTTTTCATACTGTTTATCGCTAGTGTGTAGAAACAACTGATTTTTGTGTGTTGGTCTTGTACTTTCGCAACATTGCTGGATTTATTAGCTCTAGTAGCTTTCTTGTAGATTCTTTGGGATTTTCTATTTTAATGATCATGTTGTCTTTGAACAGAGATAGTTTCACTTCTTCCTTTCTAATTTGGATGCCTTTTATTTCTTTGCTTTCTTTAACAGCTCTGGCTAGAACTTCAGTGCACTGTTGAATAGCAGCAATGAAAGTAGGCATCCTTGACATGTTTGTGATGTTAGAGGGGCAGCCAAACTATTGAGTATTATTAGCTGTGGGTTTTACACAAATACCTTTATTATGTTGAGGAATTATCCCTCTATAACGAGTTTTCTGAGAAATCTTATAAAAAGGGGTTGTATTCTATCAAATGCCTTTTCTGCATCAATTGAGATGATTATATGTTTTTGCTTCCATTTTGTTAATGTGATGTATTACATTGATTTATTTTATGTTGAACCACCTTTGTATTCCTGGGATAAATCCCACTTGGTCATAGTGGTTAATCCTTTCAATATTCTGTGGATTTGACTTGCTTATATGTTGTTGAGGATTTTTTTTTTTTTTTTTTTTTAGATTTTATTGGGGAAGGGGAACAGGACTTTATTGGGGAACAATGGTCAAATTGTTGTCCTTTCAATCTTAGTTGTGGGGGGTTCTGTTCAGCTTCAAGTTGTTGTTCTTTCAGTCTTAGTTGTGGAGGGCGCAGCTCAGCTCCAGGTCCAGTTGCCGTTGCTAGTTGCAGGGGGCACAGCCCACCATCCCTTGCGGGAGTCGAACCGGCAACCTTGTGGTTGAGAGGACAGGCTCCAACCAACTGAGCCATCCGGGAGCTCAGCGGCAGCTCAGCTCAAGGTGCTGTGTTCAATTTTTTAGTTGCAGGGGGCGCTGCCCACCATCCCTTGCGGGAGTCGAGGAATTGAACTGGCAACCTTGTGGTTGAGAGCCCGCGCTCCAACCAACAACTGAGCCATCCGGGAGGCAGTTCAGCTCAAGGTGCCGTGTTCAATCTTAGTTGTAGGGGGCAGAGCCCACCATCCCTTGCGGGACTCGAGGAATTGAACTGGCAACCTTGTGGTTGAGAGCCCACTGGCCCATGTGGGAATCGAACCAGCAGCCTCGGAGTTAGGAGCATGGAGCTCTAACCACCTGAGCCACCGGGCCGGCCCTTGTTGAGGATTTTTGCATCTATATTTATAAGACATATTGACCTATAATTTTCTTTACTTGGGATGTGTTTATCTGGCTTTGGTATTAAGGTAATGAAGGCCTCATAGGATGAGTTAGGAAGCATTCCCTCTTCAATTTTTTGGAATAGTTTGAGAAGGATTGGTGTTAATTCTTCATTAAATGTTTGATGTAATCTATGGGTGGAGCCATCTGGTACAGGACTTTTCTTTGTTGGGAGGTTTTTGATTACTCACTCAAACTCTTTACTTGTTATAGGTGTATTGAGATTTTCTTCAGTCAGTTTAGGTCATTCGTGTGTTGCAAGGAATTTGTCCATTACTTTCTAGGTTATTTAATTTTTAGCATACCATGTTCATAGTATGCTTTTGTAATCCTTTTTATCTCTGCAATGTCAAAAGTAATGTTCTCACTTTCATTTCTGATTTTAGTTATTTGCATGGTTTCTCATTTTTCTTTGTCAATCTAGCTAAAGGTTTGTTGATATTGTTGATCTTTTCAAAGAAACAACCTTTGTTTAATTGATTTTTCTGGTTTTCTGTTCTCTATTTTTATCTCCACTCTAATCTGTATTATTTCATTACTTTTGATAGCTTTGGATTTTGTTTGTTCTTTTTGTCTAGTTTCTTATGGTATAAAGTTAGAGTATTGTTTTGAGATTGTTCTTTTTAATTTAGCCATTTACAACTATAAATTTCTCTCTGATCACTGTGTTCCTTCCATCCTGTAATTTTTGTATGTTGTATTGTCATTTTCATTCATTTCTAAGTATATCCTAATTTCCATTTTGATTTCTTCTGTGACCCATTTGTTGTTGTGTGTTTAATTTCCACACTTTTGTGAATTTTCCAGTTTTCCTTTTGTTACTGATTTCTAATTTCATCCCATTGTGTTGGAGAACATACTTTGTATGATATTTATATTTTTAAATCTATTGAGACTTGTTTTGTGGCCTAATGTATGGCCTGTACTGGAGAAGGTACCATATGAACTGGAAAATAATGTGTATCCTGTTGTTGTTGGGTAGAATTTTCTTTATATGTCTGTTAGGTCTAGTTGGTTTATTGTAATGTTCAAGTCCTCTACTTCCTTACTTCTACTGTGTTGTTTTGTTCATTATTGAAGAGGGTTATTGAAGTTTTAACTATTATTGTAGAGCTCTTTATTCTTCCCTTTAATTCTGTCCATTTTTACTTCATATATTATATTCTGAGGGTCTGTTACTAGGTTGTAAATGTTTATAATTTTTATATAATCTTGCTTTATTAAAACTTTCATTAATATGTAATGTCCTCCTCTATTTCTCTTAACCGTTTTTTCATTTACAGTCTGTTTTGCATGATCTCAGTATAACCACACCAGCTCTCTTACGGTTACTATTTGCATGGAATGTCTTTTTTTTATCCTTTCACTTTCAACCTGTTAACATCTTTGGATCTAAAGTGTGTCTCTTCTAGACCTCATATAGTTGGATCATGTTTATTGTTTTTTAAATCTATTCTGCCCATCTGTCTTGATTGGAGAGTTTTACCCATTTACATTTAAAGTAATTACTGATAAAGAAGGACTTATTTCTGCCATTTTGCTGTTTGTTTTCTATAGGCCTCATAGCTTTTGTACTTCATTTCCTCTATAACTTCTTTTTTCTGTTTATTTGATTTTTGTAGTGAATGTTTTGATTCAACTTTCATTTCCTTCTGTGTATTTTCTATAGATATTTTCCTTTTTTTTTTTCCTAAAAGATTTTATTGGGGAAGGGGAACAGGATTTTATTGGGGAACAGTGTGTACTTCCAGGACTTTTCCAAGTCAAGTTGCTATTGTTTCAATCTTAGTTGTGGAGGGCGCAGCTCAGCTCCAGGTCCAGTTGCCATTGTTAGTTGCAGGGGGTGCAGCCCACCATCCCTTGTGGGAGTCGAACCAGCAATCTTGTGGTTGAGAGGACGCGCTCCAACGAACTGAGCCTTCTGGCCACCTGGGAGCTGAGTGGCAGCTCATTCACTTCATTCTAGTTGCAGAGGGCACAGCTCACTGGCCCATGTGGGAATTGAACCTGCAGCCCCGTTGCCCAGAGCTTGCACTTTAACCAACTGAGCCACTGGTCCGCTCCTCTATAGATATTTTCTTTGTGGTTGCCATGAGAATTACATTTAACAGCCAAAGTTATAACCATCTAATTGAATTGATACCAATTTCAATACTATACAAAAACTTCTCCTATACAACACTGTCCCCTTTTCCTGTTATTGATCTTACAGATTACACTTTAAACATTGCGTGCCCAATTATGTAGGTTAACATATTATGAATTTGTCTTTTAAATCATGGAGAAAATAAAAAGTGTGCTTACATACCATAATTACAGTAATACTCGCTTTTATAATTGTCCATGTATTAATCTTTTTTTTATTTTTTATTGGGGAAGGGGAACAGGACTTTATTGGGGAACAGTGTGTACTTCCAGGACCTTTTTCCAAGTCAAGTTGTTGTCCTTTCAGTCTTAGTTGAAGAGGGCGCAGCTCAGCTCCAGGTCCAGTTGCTGTTGCTAGTTACTAGTTGCAGGGGGCGCAACCCACCATCCCTTGAGGGAGTCCAACTGGCAACCTTGTGGTTGAGAGGATGCGCTCCAACCAACTGAGCCATCCGGGAGCTCAGTGGCAGCTCAGCTCAAGTTGCCCTGTTCAATCTTAGTTGCAGGGGGCGCTGCCCACCATCCGTTGCGGGACTCAAGGAATGGAACTGGCAATGTTGTGGTTGAGAGCCCGCGCTCCAACCAACTGAGAAATCCGGGAGGCAGCTCAGCTCAAGGTGCCGTGTTCAATCTTATTTGCAGGGGGCAGAGTCCACCATCCCTTGCGGGACTCGAGGAGTTGAACCGGCAACCTTGTAGTTGAGAGCCCACTGGCCCATGTGGGAATCGAACTGGTAGCGTTCGGAGTCAGGAGCACGGAGCTCCAACCGCCTGAGCCAGTGGGCCAGCCCCCATATATTCATCTTGATGGGAGATCTTTATTTCTTCATATGGTTTCTAGTTACTGTCAAGTGTCTTCATGAAAATCTGAAGGATTCCCCTTAGCATTTCTTGAAGGGCAGGTTCAATGGTAATGAACTCACTTGGCTTTTTTGAAAACTAGGGACTGTGTTAATTTCTCCCTCATTTTTTGAAGGACAGTTTTGCAGGATATAGAATTCTCTGTCAACAGTTTATTTTCTTTCAGCACTTTGACTATCATCAACCCACTGCCTTTTGGCCTCCAAGGTTTAAGATGAGAAATTGGCTGATAATCTTATGGAGGATCCCTTGTATGTGATTAGTCACTTCTCTCTTGCTGCTTTCAAGATTCTTTCTTTTGCTTTCTACATTTTGATAACTATTCTTCCTCCTATTTCTCTCTTCTCCTCCTCCTGGGACTCCCACACAGGTATGTTGCTTCTCTTGATAGTGTCTTATAGATCCTTTAGGCTCTATTCATGTTTCTACATTCTTTTTTTCTTTTTCTGTTCCTCAGATGAAATAGGAAGCACAAGGAATCCATCTCTCTACCTAGACAACAGTTGTACTGGCAGAAATCTGAAGTAACTGTTTTGGAATGCTGGAGTCTATTTGGAACTTGGATCTTCCAGGGGAAAGATGGGTTGGTAAATCAAGGTTAAGTCCAGTCAATGTCAGCCTTAATGTGATAGCACCTACCCATTTCCTACCTTTTCAATCTGTGGCAGGCAGCTGTGTTTACATTCAGGTGTGTTTGCCAGAACCAGGGTGGGAAATAAGAACCTTGTTCTCTAAATACTGGGGTTCTGTGTTCTGATTGCTGATTGCTGCTTTTGGGTTCTGAGGTATAGGCACAGAGGCTGGCTGCCATTGTTTCGATCCCCATCAGGTATACTGGTTTCCAAGGGATTTAAAGGAACTTTGCCTGTTTTGTTTGTTTCGCTGGTTTTTTCTCTTTTTTACCATTTGGCAGCCAGACATTCAAGTATTAGGACATTGAAAGCAACTGGTTATATAGGGGAAATTAGAAAGGAAGCATGTATAACCAGGGAATGACACTGACTCATAAAAGACCGGAGAAGACCTCAGGCTTTCACTTCAGGCCGATCCTGATCCCTTGCACAGGAGCACCCTTTAATACCCAAAAGAAACAGCAGACCCAGGGCAAAGAGAAGAATCTGATTTCTAGAGATACCATATTATAAATTTCAAATGTTCATTTTTCAACAAGAATTCCAAGGCATACAAAGAAACAGGAAAATATGGCCCAATCAAGGGAACAGAATAAATCAACAGAAACTATTTCTGAGAAAGCTCAGATGTCAGACTTACTAGATAAGGACTTTAAAACAATACCATTAAAGAGAAATTATAAAAAGGAACCAAAATGAATTCTGTAGTTGAAAAGTACAATGACTGAAATGAAAAATTCACTAGAGGGGTTAAAACATCAGATTTGAGTAGGCAGAAGAAAGAATCAGTGAACTTAAGGGTAAGTCTTTTTAAAATATCTTTCAAACTCTTTTCCTTTTTTTCCTTTCTTTCTGCCCTTGTTCAGGCCTTTCAGCTCTTAGGCAGCCTGCAAACTGTTTTATGTACCCGTTTTGCCTTCTGTACTCCTACCAGAATGATCTTTTGAAAAACAAATCCGATATTGGCACTGTCCTTAAAAACCTCTAAAGATTACCATGTGTCTATAAATTGAACTTTATTTTCCTTATTTTAGCATTCAGGGACCTTCCTATTGTAGCTCCAGCTAACTACATCACTTTATCATAGACCAGTCCCGTATTCCATTTATACACCCTAACCCTATATACTAAGGTTCAAAGCCACTTGCTGTAAAAAGTTGAGCATATCTGTAAACCAAAATTAGTTTTCTGTGATTGGCTAAGATATTAGGATATATGGCATTGGTAGGCATTGAAATAGACTATATGTAGATGATTTAAAAAATGGACTCCCGAATAAAAACTGTATGTCATCACTAACCTAGTGATCAATATCACATCACTGTTGGTGTTGTATCTTATGTAATAAAACATGCAGTATATCACTTACGATGTTTGCTAGCCCAAAATGATTGACTTTAATCCATTGAGTCTTGAGATATAACTTCCAGTTTCTTGGAAATATCAGGTCTAGAAGAACAAACTCCGACCTCTTGAGGAAGCAAACATTCAGATTCATAGGGGCAAAAATTTGTGCTTAAAGTGGTTTCATTTCTTCAATAAGCCAATGTCTTTTAATACTTTTTTTTAAGTGCTAGATTAAAAAATACTTAGGGACATACAACCAGATGTAATGTGTGGCCCTGGATTTGATACTAACATAGGAAAACCAGCTATTAAAAAATATATTGCAGTCAATAGAAAATTTTTTTGTCTTGCTTATTTTTATTAATGTTTCTTAAATGTATGTACAGCTCACATTTATTTCAATACTTAATATTAGAAATGTTTTGGGTCTTAGAAGGTTGGTGATTTTTTTTTTTAGCTTTCTTTTTTTATTAGTTTCAGGTGCACAAAACAATGTAATAGTTAGACATTTATCATTTATCTTCCTCACACTGTGTCAGCCCCTCTCCCCCCATCCACCATCCCTCTGACATCGCACACAGCCTTACATTTCCACTGTCTCTATTCCTAATGCTGCACTCTGCTTTTTGTAACTATATACATATATATATATATATATATATACACACACACACACATATATATACACACGCACATATATATATATACATTCAACAGAAAATTTGATTATTGTTAGGTATTACATGAGAGGAAATTGAAATGTTATTGATTTGGTAAAGACAGCTGTAAAAATTGTTAGATTAATAGCAAATTTGAGTATGATCTAGGAATTAGATGAGGATAATTTACTGAGATAATAACAGGTGTTATTGAATAAAGTAGATTACTGTGTGATCTCATTTTGAAAAACAGTATGTCGATACACAAAGGATATGCATTAAGGTATTAATATTGCTTAGGGTGGCCAGTTAGCTCAGTTGGTTAGAACATGGTGTTAATGACACCAAGGTTGTCAGTTCGATACCCGCTTGAACCACTGTGAGCTGTGCCCTCGTTAAAAAAAAAGGAAATGAAGAATATTGCTGGTGGGAATGTGATGTTTTTATTTTTAATGGTAGCTTATCTATGTTTTCTATTTTCTCCAAGGCATATTACACTGATTGTTATAAAGCTTTTAAAAATTTATGTTAAGATTTACATGTATATTTAGAGTATACATATGAATCAAGAAATACGTGAATACATGGTCTCCAAAATAGTAAAAGTGTTTTGGTCATGGTGTCAGGAATTCAGGGCATTTTACTTTCTTTCTAATACTATATTATTTGAATACTTTTAAATGGGTGTGTAATATTATTATGTAAGTGTACCAGGAGAAGAGGAGCAAAGCTGTTTTCCTGCAAGAGTTCAGTCAGGTTATTGCAATAGACAGATCACAAAGAGGACTGCAACAGAGTACAGCTTTTTTGCTTTTTCTCTGGTTGATTTGGATGGAATATCCGTAGCAAAACCTTGGGAATGACTCATACACCAGGAAAAGAGCATATGCTATTTGAATAAAGAAAAGAGTAAGGAAGAGGCTCTAGGATTATTTTATAAATTATCAAGACTTAAGTAGCACCTTGATTCTTTTTATTTCCAACTACATAGTAAATGTATTTAGGACAGGGACTTTAAACTTCATTATATTGCCGTTCTCTGTGTATCTCTTTGAATGACGTTTAAATAAAATCCCAGCCGCATTTTCGAGTAACACTTTGAAACAACCTTGTTCATTTCTGTCCTGTTCTGTGTGTCTCAAATAAGCTCAAGGCAGCTGTGTTGCAGCCAGTGGCTCTTGGACTTGGGAATCAGAAGTTCTACGTCTACACCAGGGGTGTCCAAACTTTTTTCAACGTTTTTCACCAAGGGCCATATGCAGTAAAATACACAAACAGCCGGGCCACTCACTCGAAGTGAAGTACGTGTTGCCTCACATGGCTTGTTTAAGTAAACTAAATATATTTTTGGAATTTGCTGCGGGCCAATTAACAATGGATTGCGGACCACAGTTGTCCCGCAGGCCGCAGTTTGGACACCCCTGCTCTAGACTAACTTCTGTAATTTAGGCTGAACTTATTTATAAAATAAGAAAAACCGTATCCTCACGTTTGTGGTAAAGACAAATGGGATAGCCAGGACCCATCACAATCCCTGGCACATTGTGCGCCCTCAATAAAGGCTAGGTGAGTTGAGTAACACTGTTAAGTGCTGCTTTTGTAAAAGCACTGAACGTGAAAGGTGAGCAGAGGACACCTTGCTATAGCACCAGTACCCCCTCTTAGTCTCAACAGGTGCTACTTAGCCTGCTTCTCCCGCAAGTCCCGCTTTAGGTTTGAGGCAGTGACTGCCGCCGTCTGAGCTCTGCGTTCGGTACAACTCCCAGTGCAGATTCCGCGCAGACGCAGACTCCTAAGGTGGGCTGAAAGCTCAGACGGGGCTTGGAGGAGAGGAAGTACGCTCTCACTGCCTGTTGTTGGGCCAATGGGGCGGCGCGGCTTAGCCGCGAGCCTATGAGACTGGGCAGGAGGCGGGCGGAGGGCGGAAGGAGCCGCTCTCACGTGAGTAGGGGGCGGGGAGACGGGGGGGCAGGGCGGCTGGGGAGGCCCAGGCGGCGGAGCCTCCGGGACGGCGAACGGAGAACCGCGGGCGGCGGAGGAGGAGACGGCGGGTCGGGTAGGGCCGCGTTTCCCCTCCTCCTCCTCCCACCTCCTTTCCACCAAGCTCGGGGGGAGTCCTCTGACGGCCCCAGCGGGGAACCAAGCTGTTGTTCTCATCCCACGGGGCTGGGCCGGAGAGACTGCGCTCAGCTCCCTTGATGAGCAGGGTTCTGAGGGGAGCTGTGATTGGGGGGAGGGGGAAGCTACGGCTGAGGGGAGAGGGCGCATGCGCATGTGGAAAAGCTCCCGGAGCCCCTGCCCAAACCGGTTCCCCCTGTCTGGGTGGGTGTCTGTTTTCCGAGTCCTGCACTTGAGGCGGTCCCTATGCGGCCCCCCTCCTCCCCAGCAAAGCCGGTTTGTCTTTTGACTTTCATGTTTTGGGCCAGGTCCTATATGGGAATCTCTCCGCTCCCTCCACCTCAGTTTCTCCCCATTGCTGGTTGGGCTTGTATTTGATTAGGCTGGCTTCGGCCTCGGGCTGCCTTCCTGAGCTGCGCGTAATTTGAAAGACTTGCCTTCTTTTAGGTCGGCGGTCTGATGTTGGCCTTACCGTCTCATTTTCCCCGCCTGCAGTTAAAGTGTCCCCGGCATCCCACTCTCCCCATCTACTGTAAATATCTGTTCCCAGTACCTCTTTGCTGTGCCTTGCTTCTCAGCAACCTTCATTCAGGGTTTTAGGTATTGAGCCAGAGGATAACCCTTCTTCCAGGAGTTCGCTGTCCATCGTCTGGTACTACTTTGGTCGGTAACATTCAGATTAGTACCATTTGTACCTGCGTCTCCATCTAGGGTTACTCGGGGATTCCTTTAATTTATCTTGGAAGCAAATGTCTTAGGACAGTGTGTTAAGCGATCAGGCGGCTGGTGCTCACACTACTAGTTATGTTAGTTTAAAACCCTATCCCAATTGAATGTCAGATGTTAGCTTTCGTCATTTTTATCAATGGAAAAAACTGCCTGGGACTGGGTTTCACAATTCATTTGATATTTTCATTTCAATAAACACCTGTATTCACATATGTGTAACTGGAGTAGTAAGTCCTGTTCGCGCGCGCGTGTGTGTGTGTGTGTGTGTGTGTGTGTGTGTGTTTCCAGCTGCTTTGTTTATTTAGGAAGTAAAAAACAATGGAGGGTGAATTGAACTGTGTCACATTAAACTCATGTTTGAAAAGTAGTTGAAAAAGAGCTTAAGTGTCGCCGAAGTGCACATTCAATTAAAAAAAAATATTTGTTGGCCTTAATTCAAGTGTTATATATGTACATATATATGTATATATATAGGAGGCTTTTAAGTAAGTTTTACTACAACTGTAAATGAATAAAGGAGAGTTTTTTTATGATCTTTCATTGTAGACCTAAGTTTGCATTAATAAAATTTGAATCCAAGATTGATTTGTGTTTATTGGTAACATTTAAAATTCACATGTAGTTTTAATACAAAATTTGTGTTTATTAGTAACATTTAAAATTCACGTGTAGTTTTAACTCAAATTCGTAATTAAAACAGAACTGTTGCTATGTTTGGTACACTTCCTTTTTGTTGTTTTGGTTTTATAACTCAATTTACAGTTAATTTATTGGCATTAAGATACATATTTGTCTGGATAGGTAACCCATCAACTATATGTATTTTGGCATTTTGGACATAGTGTTCTATTAGCAGTTTACAGGTGCTTAATCTGGGTCAAATGCTAATTTAGTGAGACTGTAAAAGTGAAGATACCTGCTGCCTGTCTTTTCTACTGCATACTGAAAGAAATGTATTGCACATTATCTACGTGAGGGGACATGATTTTCCACAAATACATCTCAACTTTACAGATCAGATTCTTTCAAGTAGTCATTGTATCTTATTGCGTATATTTCCAGCTAAACTTTACAGCCTAGATTCTTGTAAAGAAGTCACTGTCTTTTATTGAACATGTTTCCAGCTAAAATGAAGCCTACCTTGAAGGTCTCATCATTTCACAATAATTGTTTGAACAAGTGACCTTTGAGTACAGGCTTCAGAAAAGAACTCGTTTAAACCAGTGCTACTGTTGAGTGTCTTTATAGACAATGGTGTGCTGGGGTGCTGACATAGGCTGCCCATAATGTTATCTTTGTCGTTTTCAATATGATCAGATATCATTAGTCTTCTCAAGCATGTGGAATAAATGAATATACAATTCTTAAAGAATCTTTCTTGGAGATAGAACTCAAATATTAAGTGCCAATTTAACCAATGTATATAAAACAGAGTTGGGTATGACATTCGGGTACTTTGTATGTAACTGCCTTGTTTTGTTGGTTTTCTGTAGTTAGATCCCAAAGAAAGACAATCCAAGGCTAAGGACATTGGTATACATGAAAAAACACCATATGAACTTAACAGCTGTTCCTTTTCTGCAATAATTTGGTTACCTTGTTCTGTCCCTCCCCCCCACTTTTCTGATGATGCTGAGATCATTATCCTTTAGAAAACTTGTAAGTCAAAACAGTACTAGGTAGACATTTAAACTTACATTGTAACCAGTCTTGTCGACTCCAACAGCCTTGTTTCTCTTCCTGTGCAAAGACTGACCAAATATGGCAGTTTGCAAGTCATGAACACTTTAGTTTATAGAATTTAGCCTGGAAGTTTTTCTCTTCACAGCAACTGTAATACTCTGAGGTACTCATTGGTGAGAATTTTTTAAAGATTGTTTCTATCATCTTAGAATTCTACAGGGCCTAACGCTGCCCTCAGTCCCTTTTTCTGTGGATCATTAAATAGTAAAAATAAAACTTGTTTTTAAGTTCATGCATGACATTAAATAGAATATATTAGGTTGGCTTTAAAACACGAGAAGTGTATCTTCTTAATTGTATGGTTATGATGCTAAATTTGGAGGTTTGCACCTCTCTTAAGAGTTAATGCATGGCTATGTATCACCAGTTAAAGTTGCGTCAGCTTTTATGTTATAAGTCATTACTTGTTGGGATCTATTAATCTTTAGAGCAATAAATTTTCCTCCATACTAAAATCTGGCATTTCTTGCATTAGCAAGTTAGTTCCTGTAGTAAATTTAACAAAATGTTGTTATTTCTTAAAGCTTAAAAATAATTTGACTATTTTTAAAATTTATTTTCCCCTTTTACATTATTTATTCATTTAGGTAATTATAACCATCAAGCTATGGTTATAATCTTGTTTTCCATTTTCTGAGGGTGGCCTTTGTATCAGGAAAAGGAATTGATATACAGAATCTTTCTTTGGGAACATGTTTTAAATATCATCAAGAGTGTTAAGAAACAGCATTCAAGGCTAAATTGGATTAAATGTTGGGCATTTGTATAATACTACAATAGGGAAGAGCCATGAGTTAATCATTTTAATATTTTCACTGTAGTCTAATAAACTCCCATATGCCCTTGAAATATGCTGAACAGATTCTGGCAATGTAAGAGTAGGAACGTGTCACGTAAATCCCTTTTGCTGTGACACACTGTTGTCTGAGTAGACCTCTGATACGTCTGCAGAAGAGAAATGTTTTATCTTTATTGTATTTACCAGTTCAATTCTCTGTCAATTGAAGAAAAATCTGATTTCTAAAATCGTTCCTTAGCAGGAAGTCTTTTCAGATTTTTGCTTTTGGTAGTGAGGAAAGATCTTTTCATATAGGTTTAAAAACACTTGTGGAACTTAATTATTTGTGACTTTTTAAAATCGTACGCAATGCCAATTCCAGTGCTGTGAATGAAGGTGCTCAGAAAGTGTGCCACCATCCTTGTGTAACTGTGCACCCAGGACCTTCTATCAGAAGGTGCAAAAACACGTGTCTTCTGCCAGACATTCGTGGTTTGCCTGTACATATTCCCCTGAAAATCAAACAGGTCAGAGAAAGGAGAAACTAATTTACTGCATTTATCTTAGGCTTTGGTTATCTATTGAATGATTTGCTTGCTTGGCATTAAATTCACACATAGTTTAAGGAGAAATGAATAATTGTTTCAGATGTAAGCGTAGACAGATTGATATTCTAAATGGAATAGTTTCATTTTCTCACTATGGATGAGAAGGAACATATGACTAATTTCCTAAAAGGAGGAAAAGTTTTCGTATGATCCTGCATTGCTCAAAAATACTCACTTTTTTGTATTTATAAAATACTAATGTAAATTACATTATGCTTTAAAAGTCTGTTCCAGAAAAAGACAAGGTTAGCTTTTTTAAAAAATATACTAGTGAGGTCAGAAATATAATCTGACCTTGTGAATGAGTAGTACGTTAATATTAAGCTAACTTTCCCTGTGTTCCCAGAGATAGATTTCTATTGTAGAAATGGCATTGAAATACTTTAAATATTTAGTTTCAGAGATATTGTGTTGAAGTGAAGCATACCTAGAGTTCTGGAAAAAAGTTAAACTGTTTCCTGAAATATCCACAGGACCATGGGGAAACCACTTATATGGTTTATTTTGTCAGGTATCAGCAGTATTACACTTAACACAGCGTTAAATGAGTTGTTTTAGTTGAATTTCATCTCCTCTTTACATCTTGTACCTTTAATTAGTGGTATCAAGATACAGAGGGGAGAGTGTAAACTTCAGAATCAGAAAGATATAGATATCCCAAGTCCTGCACTTACTGAATATATGACTGACGGTAAGCTAATGACACTGAGACTCAGTTTCTTCATTTGTGAAAGTGGAACTAATTATGCTTACATCATGGATTAGGACTGGAAAGCACCAGGCATTCCCCCCACCCCCTCAGCCCCACCCCATTCCTGGATACTCTCATTCACAAAATCGGTCCCCTCATTTTACACAAGAAAACTAAAGCTACAACGTCTTCCAAATCATATCACTAAGGTCCAAGAAGTTCAACTCCCAGTTTGTTTTTTTATATTATACCACACTGTTAACTTTAAAAAAATCTTAATGAAGTTTGATTACCCATGAGAAAATAACTCTGAAAACATTGGCTGTTTTCTTTAGGAACTATACTGTATTGATTTTTCTGAGTTTTAGCCTAAAGATCTTATTAAGTTACAGTCTCTAAAAACTTTTATTGATCAATGAATGGATAAACAAAATGTATGTATATATGCTGGAATGTTGTTCAGCCTTAAGAAAGGAAATTCTGACACATGCTACAACAGATGAACTTCGAAGAACTTGAGCTAAGTGAAATAAGCCAGTGACAAAGGACAAATATTGGTAGGATTCCAGTAGGTGTATGAGGTACCTGGAGTAGTCAAATATGTTGGTTGCCTGGGAGAATGGGAGTTATTGTTTAATGGGTACAGAGTTTCAGCTGAAGAAGATGAAACAGAGATGAATGTTGAGGATGGTTTCACAACACTGAATGTACGTAGTGTCACAGACTATATTTAAAAATGGTTAAAATGATAAAGTTTATGTTATGTAGATTTAACCAAATTTGAGATTGAAACTTTTAAAATCTTTTTAAAAATGAAAGAATTTTAATCTTAGAAACTTCTATATTCCTATAATTAAAGTATCTTTTATAGTTCATCTGGAATTGAACTAAAGGAATCGCTTCCTACTTTAAATAAGTAAATTGTCACAGTTATTGTAGGTTCAAGTTTGCCTGAGAGTCACTTTTAGATAAGTTGGTTTTTCTTTTAAGTGCTGTAGGGCCAAGATGAGTACGTTTTGTTTGCTTTTGCTTTTGCTTTTTTAAGCTAAGCTGAAATTTTTGAGCAGGCTTAAATGAATATGGTTCTCTTAGCTCACTAAAATAATTCAAAGAAACAGCCCCCAAATTCAGAGTCAGACTTGAACAAAGGCACATCTATTGTTTAGCAATTAGTGGTGGAAAGGAATTTATTTTTATAAAGAAGGGATGATTTTCTATTGAGTGTTGTTAGATTTGTCCCACCCTTCCCAGAGATAGGCTGTGAGAAATTCATGTGAAAACCAATGCAGGGAAACAAACTTCATAGCCAGGAAAAAAAAAAGTTGAGATTAATATAGTGTAATTTAAAAAAATTCTGTAACTCCTTTGTACTCAGCTTGATTAATTTGAAAGGCTACAAACCCACAGGAATTGGCCTGCTCCAGCATCTTTGAAATTTGATTCTTTTGTTACTTCCTGTCTTGTTCTTTTTCTGAACAGAGAGTAATCTTATCAGATCTGTGTTTTAGGATAGAAATGGGAATAGCATGGAGGAAGTATTGGGGAGAGGATGGAGATAGGAACACCAAAGAGGAGAAATACAATTCAGAAAAGGGCAGAGGCATCTAGATACCTGGGTTTGGATCAAGTTCCACAATTTTCTCTGCGAACCTAAGCAAATTATTGAACCAGTCTAGCCTCAGTTTGTCTGTTATATGAAATTAATGCCTATCTGGGAAAGTTAGGGTAAAGATTAGTTATAATGCATGTAAAAGCCTCTCAGTACCATGTTGGGTATAAAATCGGAACTCAGGAACTAGTAAGTATTACTGTCTCTTTACTTTTAGTCAGGTGATTTGAGTATGCCCCTTAAGATTCCCTAAAGCTGTACTCATTTGCTCCCTGGTTAAGCACAACAAAAATGATGGGGATTGGGTGGGAAGTGAGAGTATTTTGGTCCAAAGGGAACCCAAGCTGTGTTTTGTGACCCAGTGTTGTTTAACTGATTTTGGCTGTGACAGTTGGGAACTTGATGGGCATTAGTCCTCATATTACCTAGACCCTGTCAGTTAAACACTGATGAAAGAGTTTTATTCAACCAATCAAATATATTGAGTACTGCCAGTAGGCAAGGATATGAAGATAGTATGAATAAAACCTAAGATCCCCGTCCACGGATAGCTCAAAGGGACTCTGCTCATTGTGTTCCTAGCATTTGCCATGGTGGTTTATAGCAGTTGGTTTTTAGCAATTGTTTCTGGAATGAATGATCAACCAATACAATGCAGTGTAACATTTTACTGTGCAGTTAATGCTATAATTCTGTGATAGAATTAAAAAGCAAAGCAAACAAAAAGACTTAGGAACCCTGCAGGGAAATAGTGAATATTGCAGATTGAATATTTGATTGTATCACCAGATTTTGGTGGGGGAAAAGGGCGAACTGGGGAAGTGAAGACATTCCTAGTTTAGCAAAGAGCATGAACAGAGGCTTGAAAGCGTGAAAATGCATGACATGTTTAGTCAGTTGTCTAGTATGGTTTGGTAGGTGATAAGACTAGAATGATAGGTAGATTGGCTCCAGATTTTGAGGAACCAATGATATAAGGAGTTTGGATTTTTTTCTGTTGTTGGTTGGGAGCAATCAGGTTTTGAGGAAGGAATGGGATATGTGATCAGATCTGAATTTTAGAAATTAACTATGAGGCCTTGATAACCAAAGACTAGAGAGAGTCTAGAAAGGGAGATTTGTGTTGTAGCTAAGATAAAAGAGAATAAAGTACTAACAAGTCAGTGACATGAGTGACGGTGGAAAAGGAGTAGATTTGGGGTACATGGTTTGAAACTAAAATCCATTAGAACTCCAAAGGAGAATGAGGAAAGGAGTCAAGGATTTTTTTTGACATTTCTGTCTTGGGTCAGTAGTTAACCAGGAGGAAACCTACGAGGAAGAATATGCTTATGTGACAAATGAGGGTCTGCTTTGGACATGTGGAATTGACTTTGAGATGACCATGGGACACTATAGCAGAGCCTTCTGTGTATTTTTATAACACCCTTTGCGTGCTTCTCTTATACCAAGAACTATATTGTAATTATTTGTTTACTTGTCTTATTTTCTGTATCACTGTAAGTATGTCAAAGGTAAAGAGAAGTTATAAACACGTGAACTAATGAGATAGCCAGGAGGGAAATGTGGAAAAAGAAGAGGGACAGGATGGAATATAAAGAATGGGCAGAAGAAAACCTAAATGACAGCTGAAAAAAGGTAGTCAGAGGTAGAAAATGGAAGCGAAAAGGTAAGAATTTCAGAATAAGAAAATGGTCAGCATTTTCATTTATTTCAGCTGATGGAAGTAACATGAGAACTGAAAGGAATTCTTTGGATTTTGAAATTATGTTGCTGATTTTTAGAAGAAAAGGTTCAGTGAGGATTGGTGAGAGGTAGGGAAACCAGATTTTTGGAAGGGACTGCTAATGAGAGAGGGAAATCCCGATGAAATGGTAGAAGTGGATGCAGTTAATACTCCTTCAGGAAACAAAGATGAACCAGAGCCCTGGAATAGTGGCTGGACTGGCACATTTTATTTGTTTCATGCATGTGAAGTTCAGTTACAAGTATCATTCACACCTCTTTTATCAAGTTAGGTAGGTCACTTATTGGGGGGTGATTTTTACCTCTCCTAATTGCACATTAGCAAATCCATGTCACTGCAAGTTCACTGTTTATGTTACTGTTCTGAATGATGTTAGTAACTAGAAACAATGCAAATATCCAGTAGTACTCTGCCCATAAAAAATAATAAAGTGGATACTGATTATCCAGGAGTCAACTGCTTTCAAAGGACTGTAAGAAGAGCCTTTATCATAGTTCTTTTCCATTTCACTCTCAATTATCTGGGTCTGTCGTGTTTCAGGGGAGAGTGAGAATGAAAATGAACCTTCATTTGGCAAGATTGAGGTGCATTATTTGCTGAGACCTTTGCAGATGTGCATAGTTGAGCATAAAATTGTCACTTATGGCACAGAGCAGTGAATTTGGGCAAAAATTTATAAAGTTTGATATCATGAGACTAATTTTCAATCAGAAAATCCTTCTAGTGATTTTTTATGTGTTGATAAGGATAAAAGCAACAAAAGGATAGAAGTAATGAAAAATACAACATTGAACTTTCTGGTTTGATGCAGGAGACTGCATAATTATAAAATTAACTTTCATTTGAACTGACTTACTAAAGGATATAGAGAAGCAAACCCCTGAATTTGCACTTGCCAAACTGGCCCTATTGGTGACTATAAGGGTCGAGGCTCATCATTTGTATAAAAGAAGGAAACAAACTGTGTGTACCTACCATATATCAGGGTCTTTTTGTGTATATTATCTTATTTAAAATGGGATAAAAATCCTTTATGTTACACAATTGTTAGGATGATAAAATGAGATAATGTGTATGTTTTCGTAATTTGTAAAGTATTATACAAAGATCTTTATTCAAAGTATTCCTTTGCATTTATTTAGATATAAACAAATTAGAATGTGGAATTAGGAAAGCTGTGTATTTCTGCCCTAATGTGTTTCCTAAATCGAATTACTAAATCAGTTGGTACTTGTTAATTCTTTCAAAATTGGAAGTTAGTTTTTGAAAAACCTGTAAGTATTTGGGCTTCTAATGTCCTATGTGTATTGGTAAATGAGATATATACATACATGTATATTCCTTAGTAATTTTTATAATGGCTCTATGAGTCGATGGTTCACCATTTTCATTATGGAAACAGGCTCAGTGTGACCACACTCACAATATGTAGTAGAACCAGTATTCTAATAGGGTTTTCCCTGACTTTTTTGTGCTTCACCATCACAAATATGACTTATTGTCAGTCGGTAAAAGATGGTCTTAATTTCATATTGGGTGGCTCTTTTTTCATCTTTATTTGCCATTTATCCTGTTTCTTTTTTTTTCTTCCCCCTTTCTTCCTCCTCCCCCCTGTCCTATTTCTTTATCAAATATTTGAACAGCTACTATGTGTGGGGCATTATTCCAGGTGCTAGGGATGCATCAGTTACTGAAACAGACAAAAATCTCTGTCTTCAATGGATTGTAGGTTCTAGCTTACATGATATTTAAAAGCAAATGATTAAAATGTAAAGTGTGTCAAAAGGTGCTAGGTGGCATAGAGAAAGGTAGGAAGAGGGATGGTAGTTTAGGGTGTTTGGGAAGGAAGTTTGTACTTTACTGTCCATGAGAAATTAAAACTACAATCTGAAGGATGAAGAATTAAGAGTAGGGGGCTTCTTGTGGTAACTGATGTAAGTAGGGATTAAAAACAAAATTAGACCTTATGGTCTCAAGACAGAGGTTGTGAATACTCCAGAATTTTGCCAGGAGTACACCAAGTTCTGGACACCTTTTTATTGTTTAGGCCAGGGAAGAGGTGGTCTTACCCGGGGCCCTTGGCTCTCATGGGCTCCCTCTTCACTTCTGCCCTTTGAGGCCAGAGAAGGGGAGTCTTACTGTATCACTATTCCTGTACTGCTTAGTGTTTTGATAAACCTCATTCCCTCTGAGTGATTCAGTTACTTTCAGGTGCCAAAACAAACAGTCAAGTATCTTATAAAGTGTACTTTCCTATCACCTCCTCAAAGAAAATAGGTTGAACTTTGAGCCTGCCAAATCCTTTCAGTTCCGTATTGTAAATACCAAACTATATTATTTTTGAGTCTAGAGTATTATAGAAAGTTCTCAGTGTCTCTGAGATTATAGCTTTAGAAGACTTCCCCAGGCCCTCTGCTATCATACTATTAGTCACTTTTTTTTTTTTTTTTTTTTTAAGATTTTATTGGGGAAGGGGAACAGGACTTTATTGGGAAACAGTGTGTACTTCCAGGACTTTTTTCCAAGTCAAGTTGTTGTCCTTTCAATCTTAGTTGTGGAGGGTGCCGTTCAGCTTCAAATTGTTGTCCTTTCAGTTTTAGTTGTGGAGGGCACAGCTCAGCTCCAGGTCCAGTTGCCGTTGCTAGTTGCAGGGGGCGTAGCCCACCATCCCCTGCGGGAGTCGAACCGGCAACCTTGCGGCCTAGAGGACGAGCTCCAATCAACTGAGCCATCCGGGAGGCAGCTCAGCTCAAGGTGCCGTGTTCAATCATAGTTGCAGGGGGCGGAGCCCACCATCCCTTGTGGGACTCGAGGAATAGAACTGGCAACATTGTGGGACTTGAGGAATAGAACTGGCAACCTTGTGGTTGAGAGCCCACTGGCCCATGTGGGAATTGAACCCGCAGCCTTCGGTGTTAGGAGCATGGAGCTCCAACCGCCTGAACCACCGGGCCGGCCAGTCACATTTTTAAAAATGAGTAAAAGACTGATTAAGCATGAAAACTTTACCTAAAATACAAGTTCTAAAAAAGATAAAGACTCCTTTAACCACTGTGCATATTTTTGGAAAGGACCCCAATTTGTGGCGTTGGAAAGGCATCATAATTTGATAGAAAGAGCATAGCCTCTGGAATCACATATAACTGGATTCAGTTTTTGGCTTTGCCTATAACCAGTTATATTACAATCATTACCTTGAATAAGTTGTATCACTTTTTCTAAGCCTCAGTTTCCTCATCTGTGAGATAGATACATGATGATTAAATTAGGATACACCAGTAAATTTTAATGCAATATAATAGGTATTATAAAAATTGTAAAATGCTATGGGAACAGAAATAGGCAAGTAATTCATTTGGCTCTGGGGTAAAAATGGGCAGGCTGCGAGGACAGGGACGGTTAGATCATGAATGATGAGTTGGAGTTGATGGAGTACAAAAGGAAGGAAAACACGTTAGAAAGAGGATACTATGAGTACAGAGACCTGGAGATATAAAAGTACAGATGCTCCTCAACTTATGATGGGCCTACGTCTCAATAAACCCATTATAAGTTCAAATACCGTAAGTCGAAAATGCATTTAATCCACCTAACCTACTGAACATTATAGCTTAGTCCAGACTACCTTAAATGTGCTCAGAACACTTATATTAACCTACAGGTGGTCAAACTCATCTAACACAGAGTCTATTTTGTAAGAAAATGTTGAGTATCTCATAATTTATTGTGTGTATCACTTTTGCACCATCGTAAAGTCGAAAAATCGTTTAGGCCGGACCATCAAAATTCAGGGACCGTCTGTATATATCCTTAGCAAAAATATTACCGCCTCTAATATGTTTCTTAACTCTCCATGTCTTAAACCCTTCTCCCAACCTGTTCCCATAGTTTTCTTTACCATAAGTCAGTAACTATTAGCCTGTTCAATTTATCTCTGTTTTCAACTAAACTATAAACTCCTTTTGGGCAAGAATCTAATTTCTCTACCGTAGTCCATTCTGTATACACTAGACAGTAAATATTCATTGAATGGATGAAGAAGCAAAACTACATTAAGAAAAAAAAAGTTTTCAGAAGTACATTTTGAAGTGTCCTGAATGCCACACACTGTGAATTTAGATTTAGTTCTGTGAAAAAGAGAGGTGTGATAGCCATCAAGCAAGGGAATTAGTTTTAAATAGAAAGCAGCAGAGGATTCAGAATTAGAACCTTAGTTATACCTAGTTAAATGACCTCCTCTTTGGGTTGCCATTTCCTTATTTGTTTAACATTATTGATGATTTCTAAGTTTGCTTCCAACTATAATTCAAGGATTGTGTGATTCCTGCTACTAGGTGGTTACCTAGATGTGAGCCTTTGAGAGGAAAATAGTGCTTGGCATATGGTGTATGCTCAATATATGTTCAATTAAAAATCCAAAATGTAAATCAGGACTTCTTAATTGGAGAGATTAAACAGACTCTCAGAACTTTCACTTCTTTGAGGTACAAGACAAGCATATAGAGCTAAAATTACTTTTGTTAATTGGTTTGTTTTGTTGCTGTTTTGACAACCAGATGGGAACATTGCCACTAAATATGCAGAATTAGGTTTTTAAATGGTAGATGAGTTTGAGTTTTGTTCCAGGAGTCAATAAATAATTGAATGGCTTTCCAAAAGTGACACATTTTTATACTTGCTGGGAATTTTGGGGTTGAAATTCTTTTTATTGGTAATGTTCATATTGAGTTGAGTTCTAAGAAACTGTTAGATGGGAAGATTGAGTTTTAAATAGACTTCTGATTTCTTGCTATGTAAGGTATTTCCCAGCTCTAGAATTTATGATTGCCCTGCCTTGAATTTGGTGTGTCAATATGAAATTTTGTTTCTTAAAAACATGTTAGTATTTAAATTTAAGTATCCATAATGTTAGAAAAATCTTAGTTATTGTCTTAAATGCTTGCAATATCATCTATGTGTACAGTTTTACAAATTAAAGAGTAGAAAACAGAAGTTTAGTACTTTAATTTTGAAAAGCCACAAATAGAGTTTCAATGTATGCCAAATAAATTACTTTAGGTAGGCAGAGTTATTCTCGAGGGAATATGTCTGATTTACTTACTTGAAATCTGAAATATCTTGGCCCTAAATAACTCCAAGTTCCCTTATTATTTGGAATAAAAAAAACTAAAGTGTAAGTGGTGAAAGTCTTCAGAAAATACTTTGGAAGTGTTGTTTTTTTTTGTTTGTTTTTAAGCTTTTCCATATGTATTTTGTAAGAATTAGAGCATAATTAAATATCTGGCAGACATTCTATATGAGTATCTTTATGGTTTTTGTTTTTCAGGCATTTTTAAAATATTTAATCATTCATGAGTTGATCCTCATTCTTGAGTCATGGATGACAAGGCTTCTGTTGGAAAAATCAGTGTCTCCTCAGACTCAGTATCCACTCTTAATAGTGAAGATTTTGTCTTGGTTTCCAGGCAAGGAGATGAGACACCATCTACAAATAATGGAAGTGACGACGAGAAAACGGGACTCAAGGTAAAGACTCCATAACCTAAGTTTCCTTTGCTTAGCCTTGCTAAGCCCATTGCAAAACTCAGCCTTAATAGGAAGGTATATGGAGTGCAAGTGGAACATGGAAATAATATCCTTTCTTTTGTTAATGCTGAAGAGTTTTACTTACAGTTAGTGATAGTGACAAATTTATATTTGATTAAGGATTTTCAATTTGATTGCTTATAAACTTCTAAGACCTCTCTCAAAACTAGTGGTCATAATATAAATTTGTCACTTTAGTATTGTTTTCACTTTCCCATTGAATTAGAGGTGATTGTTTCTTTTGGTGTTTGTAGCATTAAGGCAGTGGCAGGTCAGCAGTGCTATTTATAAAAATGAGTTTTAGGATTATTGAAATGGAAATTTAAATTCCACGCTTTTGGCCACTTTTATTTGTTTATATTTTCTTATCCCAACAGACAACTATTACTTCTTTTCCCATACTCTGTTATTGTTCTGCTCTTTATGGATATAAATAAAAACAGTTTATCTGTTAACATCATTTAAAATATAAGTAGCTTTAAAAATATTTCATTTCCTACTTACATCTTTTCATTCAACAAGTCTTTATTGAGTATTGTCTGTGTGCCAAGTACTATTTTAAATATTGGGGATACAGTCAATGGTGAATAAAACAAGCATAGCCCCCTCCCCTCCTGCAGCTTTTATTCTAATGGGGGAAACAAACTCTAAGCAAATAAAAAAATGAGTATCAGTAAATTTAGGTGCTATAAAGAAAATTGAAGTGGGGTATGTGGATAAAGAGTGAAGGGCAGGTACTATTTTAGAGAATGTCTTAAAATGACATCTGAGCAGAGACCTCAATGAAGTGAGGAAGATGGCCATGAAGAAATCTGGGGAAAGAGCATTCCACAGGGAACAGAAGATAGAACGACCCTGAGGGGGACCACCCTGGTTAGGACAGAGATTAGAACAGAGTGAATAAAGTAAATAAAAAGTGGTAAAGGATGAGATTCAGTGATAGGTAGGGGCTGAATTATGTAGTACTTTGTAGAGCTTGAAAAATAGGAATTTGGACTTTGTTCTAAATGTGAAAGGAATTTTTGGAGAGTTTTGAATGGGGAAGTGATCTAGTTTACATTTTAAAAAGCTCACTGACTTGAGACAGATTTCCAGCATGACAGTGTGAGGAGCTCTGTAGACCTGCTCCCCAGCAAAACGTGATAACTATTAAAACAGAAACAAAAACATTTAAAGTCTCTGGAAATGTTCTAAAGGACACACAGCAAATAAAGAAACATTTATTCAAGGAAATTTACTAAAATTTGGTAAAGAATCTGTGGTATTTTTTAACCAAGACCCATTTTTCCCCTCCTCTATCCCAGCTGAGCAAGATAGTAACTCCTTTCCAGATTGGTGTAGTCAGGGAGATAGGATTACCTGCCTGTCCCAGCTCCCAGTCGGAGGGCTATCTTACAGGGAATGGCAAGACAACAGTATTTCTTACCCTGCCTCCAGCTGCCTTTTGCTGGCCAAGTGTGAGGGGCTCCCTTTTTTTCCTAGCCCTTACTCTTGGGATAGAGGCTCTTCTTTTGGCACAGTGCTTCTGAGGATACCGGGAGTTTGATTGTCTTGCCTTGGCTCTTGCGCTTAATGTGGTGGTTCCACACCAGGAGAAACAAGCCAAGAAAACCCGAGACTTCTGTACCGTCTCCTATACCCACCAAGTGCTCAGCTTCTAAAGATGGGGTGTCACTCAGAGAGAAGCATGCGTTTGTCCATCCTTCCAGCTTCATAGCTAAGACTCAGAGGTTTTGCCTGTAGTGAGAAGCTGGCCATAAAATAGCTCCTGATCTCTTCCCAAAGGAACTGACTTTATTTACAACAGAGTGCAGAGAAGTTAAAACCTAAAGGTACTCTCAAAAACAGTGCAGATTGTGGTGGAAGGTAATTGGGAGGAGATTGGTAGATTGCTTGGACTTATAGGTTTAACTGTAGGATTGCTGGGAGGAGACTGCTAGGATCAGAACAAAACTAAAATACTGACACCTGAAACTCTCCCTTCAAAGTAACCTCAATTTGATTGATGTATTCTATGGAGCAGTTTATATCTGAGTGCATTGTTGAAAACTGTAGAGCAATCAGCCATAATTACTGGAATTTAACATCTAGGTGTGGTCAGAGAAAGAGACAGAGTGCTCTGTCAAAACTCCTCTCATCCCAGGGTGACTGTGGACAAATCCAAATCTGAGGCCGCAGAGGAGCAAGATCAGAGACTTAACAGCATGGGAATTAGCGGAATGGAATTAACTAAAACAAGCCAGCTAGTTGCTAGAACAAACAAGCAATCATGAAAAATACCAGGTGCCAGAGTGGGGAGACCAATACCAAAATAGGTACAATATATTATCTAAAATATCTAGTTTGCAACAAAAAAGTTGTGAGACATGCAAAGAAATTACATCATAAAAAGGCAGCAGATATTGCTTGTGATAGTTGTATGTTGGATTTAATATGCAAATTCTTCAAAGCAGTCATTATTAATATGTTCAAAGAATTAAAATAAATCATGCTTAAATAAATAAAGTATGAAGATGGTATCAAATCAAATAGAGAGTATCATTAACAAGATAGAAATTATAATAAAAAAAAGAACCAAATGGAAATTCTGAAGTAGAAAAGCGCAGTTGAAATGAAAAATTCACTATAGAGGCTCAACAGTAAATTTCAACTGGCAAAAGAAAGAATTAACAGGAGGTGATGTCTTCAAAATGGTGGTACAGGAATTTTCTACCATTCTGCCCTCAAAGAACATTTATGTAGACAATCATAAATAAGCGAACCTTTGTGGAAGTTCCGGAGCCCAGCATACTGTTGGAGGAAAAAATATCCAAGATTGGACCCATTGAAAACAATAAAAGGAACAGTTTCACTTTACCTGTGTCACTCCTCCCCCAAGATGGCACAGCTCAGTGCCAAGAGAGATTTACTCAGCTTGTGACTTCTCCCCTGGGGGAAAGTAAGAGTGTGTGATTGAGCACCTGGTTTCCCCAGCTGTATGAGACACTCGCTGAAAGGCCCGTTTCTTTTTCATCCCATCTATAATACTAGTGAAATGCATGACTTGGGGGTGAGCAGTCTTGCTGGGACAACAGCAGCTATGGTTGGGAATGGAACATATCAAAGGGACATGGATCCTACTAATTGCTTTGGGGACTCTTATCAGGGAGCTCAGCCATGAGCCACTGGGGATGCCTTCTAGCTGTCCCTCCAATTGGCCCGTGGATACCTCAAGTTCCATGCACCTCACCCAAACACACCCTCACCACCTGGCTGCCTCCCTGTGTATGCCCTTGAGGGTATGAATGGTGAGTGTGAGTCTTTGCACATGACTAGTGAGCACACCCAGGAAATCAACCTGATTCTGTGGGATTGAGAGAAACCATACACTTGAGCACTCATCACCTCCTTAGGTAAAGCAAATGCATAGAGTGTCAATAACAGACTGGATCAAGCAGAAGAAACTACTATGAAGTAGAAGACAGATGATTTGAAATTAGTCTGAGAACAAAGAAAAACATTTAAAAACAGTGAAGAAAGCCTATATGAACTCTGGCATACCATTAAAATACTTTGTGCATTATTTGAATGCCAGAAGGAGAAGAAGGGGAGAAATGGGCAGAAAACTTATTTAGAGACATAATTAATGAGAACTTCACAAATAATGGGGAAAGATTTGACTATCCCAAGTTCATGAAGTTTATAGGTTCTCCCGAAATTTCAACCCAAAATGATCCTCTCCAAGACACATGATCATAAAACTGTCTAAAATAAAAGACAGATTTTTAAAAGCAAGAGAAAAAAAATATTTCACATTACAAAAGAACCCTTATAAGGTTTTCAGCAGGTATCTTGGCAGAAACCTTGCAGGCCAGAGGAGAGTGAGATGATATATTCAAAGTTCTGAGAGGAAAAAAAACAAGTGCCAACCAAGAATACTTTCTTTGGCCAAGTTACCTTTCAGAAATGAAGGAGAAATATTCAGAAGTCAAAGTTGAGAGAGTTTATCATCATTAGATCTTACAGGAAATGCTTAAAGCAGTTCTTCAACCTGAAATGAAAGGACCCTCACTATAGTCATGCACATTAACTATGTCTCCTGTAGATACTGACATAAGGATAGGCATATTGATCACTGGAATACACTTGAGAGTTAAGAAGTAGAAGCTTGTTTCTGAGGTCATCTGATTTAAACAAGAATACTAATACCATTCAATTGGGAATTCCACCCCCTCCCCCCCCAACATACTGTGCCGGGACAACTGGTTAGCCACATTCAAAAGAATGAGTACCCTTACCTCACACCATATATAAAACTTAGCTCAAAAATGGATGCAAGACTTCAACATAAGAGCTAAAATTGTAAAGCTCTTAAAATGGGTAAATTTTCTTGACTTTAGATTTGGTAGTGGATTCTTAGATATCACACCAAAATCTCAAGTAATAAAGGGAAAAATAGATAAAATTGGACTGCATCAACATTAAAATATTTTCTACTTCAAAGGGTACTATCAAGAAAATGAAAAGACAACCCACAGAATGAAATATTTGCAAATCATAAGGTAATTGTATCTAAGATATATAAAGAGCTAAGCAATCTAAATGTTTTGTCATCTACTGAATAAGTAAAATGTGGTATACATGGAACATTATTTGGTCATAAAAAGGAATAAAGTACTGATACATGCTACAGCATAGATGAAACTTGAAGATATTATGTTGAGGGATAAGTCACAACATACCACAAATTATACTTGAAACTTGAACAACACAAGTTTCAACTGTGTGGGTCCACTTATATGTGGATTTTTTTCAATAAATACACATTTGGCCCGCCATACCCCAGGTTTCGCATCTGCAGATTCAACCAACTACAGTTCAAACATTATTTTTGATCCACGGTTGGGTATGCGGTCTGACAATTAAGTTCGTGAACTTGCCTTGTGCGCTTATATTGGCAGCGCTGTACAAACAGATCGGTAAGGTTTTATAACCTTGGTATATCAGTGTCTCACAGCTGTGTTCGTGTCGATGGGTGGTGTCTTGCTGAGTAGCATTCATTATTGTTGCATGTTTTTGTGTTGTCATTGCGAGAATATCTGAGCTTGAATTAGAGCAACAAACAAATGTTAAATTTCTTGTTAAATTTGACAAGAGTGGTAGGGAAATCAGAGACATGTTAGTCCAAGTTTATGGGGCTAATACCATGAAGAAAACAGCAGTATACATGGATTAAATGTTTTTCTGAGGGGAGAGAATGCATCACTGATGAAGAGAAGTCAGGGCGGCCAGTAAGGAACAGAACTGATGAAAACATTGCAAAATTCATCGAATTGTTTGTCAAAATCATCGGCTGACTGTGAGAAGCATAGAAGACCAAGTAAACATCGATAGAGAAACAGGTAAATCTTAACTGAAAATCTTGGCCTGAGAAAGGTGTGTGCAAAAATAGTCCCGAAGGAGCTCACCGATGAACAAAAGCAAAGGAGAGTCTAAGTTTGCCAAGAGCTTTCCGAGAGTCAAGACAATGTTTTGGGCTGTGTTATCACTGGTGATGAAACATGGGTGTACCACTATGACCCTGAAACAAAGCGACAAGTGCACAATGGAAGTCAGCCAATTCTCCATGACCAAAAATGTTCCGTCAGTCCAAATCAAGTCAAAACAATGTTGCTAACCTTTTTTGATATCAGAGAGATTATTCATTATGAATTTGTACCAACTGGACAGTTAACCAAGTTTACTATTTGGAAGTGCTGAAAAGGCTGCGTGAAAAAGTTAGACAACCTGAATTTTTCACCAACAATTTACGGCTCTTGCATCACGACAATGCACCAGCTCACATGGCACTGTCTGTGAGGGAGTTTTTAGCCAGTAAACAAGTATCTATTGGAACACCCGCCTTTCTCACCTTATCTGGCCCCCAATGACTTCTTTCTTTACCCGAAGATAAAGGAAATATGAAAGGAAGACATTTTGACATTCAGGACATCAAGGGTAATACGATGACAGCTCTGATGGCCATTCCAGAAAAAGAGTTCCAGAATTGCTTTGAACGGTGAACTAGGCATTGGCGTCAATGCATAGCTTTCCAAGGGGAGTAATTTGAAGGTGACCATAGTGATATTCAGCAAGGAGGTATGTAGCACTTTTTCTAGGATGAGTTCGTGAACTTAATTGTCAGCCCTATGAGATTGATGTTTAGAAGATATTGTGGCTGGCATCAACAGTATATAGATGGTATTCAAAGGTATGGAATTAGATGAGATACCTCTAATGAGGAGCGCTAACTGTATGCAATGTTTTACATTATTTTATATAAGGGACTTGAACATCTCTGGATTTTGGTATCCACGGGTGGGGGCTGGGGGGGTGTCCTGGAACCAGTGACCTGAACATACTGAGGGATGACTCTATTTAAGTTTTGGGAGAGTCCAAAGTTATACATGGATTTTTGACTGCGTAGGTGGTCGGTGACCCTAGCCCCCCACATTGTTCACAGGTCAACTGTATGTGGCTCCACTAATATGAGATATCTAGAATAGTCAAGTCTTTAGAGACAGAAGATAGATTAGTGGTTGCTCAGGGCTGGAAGTATTGGGGGAATAGAGAGTTAATACTTAAGGGGGGATAGTGTTTATTTTTGAGGTGATGAAAGTAGTTTAAAATTCACTTTGGTGATGGTTATACATTTCTGTGAATGTACTCAAAACCACAGAATGTACACTTTAAATGGGCAAGTTGTATATGAATTATATCTGGCAGCTCTATGGAGAAGTGTAGTAAGCAGGACTGGTAGCAAGAAGAGAAGATAGGTGACTGTTTTAGTCATGAAACGGAGAGATGTTGGCTTGGACCAGAGGGTGAATGTCCTCTGATTCAGGATGTGTTTTCAAGATAGAACTGATTAGTATTAATATGGGCAAATTAGAGGTGGGATTTGAGACAAAGAGAGAAGTAAACAATGATTCTTAGATTTGGGCCTGAACTGTTCAGTATATGGTATAGTGCCGTTTACTGAGATGGGAGAGAGATAGGAAGACCAGGATTGGGACAGGAGACAGGTAATCAGAAGTACAGTTTAGGGTATATTAAATTTGAGATGACTACTAGATGTCCATTTCTAGATGTCATGTGGTTAGTTGGATATATGATATTGATGCTTAGGAGAGATTGTGGCTGGCACCAACAGTATAGAGGTTGTATTCAAAGCTGTGGGATTAGATGAGATCACCATAGAGTGAGTGTAGATACTGAAGAGATGAATGACACAAGTTGATTCTAGGGGTACTTCAATTTTGAGAGAGTTAGATGAAGAAAAACCAGCAGAGAAGACTGAAAAGGAAAAACTACTGAGATACGAAGAAAACTAGATGATTGGAATGTTTGGAAGAGAAATGAAGGAAGTGTTTCAAGAAAGCAGGAGTAACCAGTTGTGTTCGATTCTGCTGAGAGGTTGCTTTAGATAGTGACTGAAAAATGATCAGATAGAAGCCTAGGTGATCCTTAAGAAGATTGGTTTTTTTGTTTGTTTGTTTGTTTTAAAAGAGAGCTGAGAGTGTTAGCAAGATCAGTGTGGGTTGGGTAGTAAATAGGGGGTGAGGAATAAGTAGCAGTAAGTATAGACCACTGTTTTCAGGGATTTCTGCTTTAAAAAAAAAAGCAGAAAATGGAGTGGTAGCTGTAAGATGATATGGATTCCAGTGAGAGATTTTATTTATACAGTGCTAAGAATTATTCAGTAAAGAGGGGGACATTGCTGATACAAAAGAGCAAAATCCTTGATTAGATTAGGGAGAAGGGTTTCCTTTCCATAAGGGGAGGAGTTAGCCTAGGAACAGTTTCTGGAATGGGAAGGAGGACGACGTAAAAGAATACAGGTACAAATGGATCAGTCTTCTCTCCTTTTGAACTTCTTTCATTTGAAAGTTTTCTTGTTAATTTTTGAAGTACTGTTGGACTTATTGTTCCTGTTTCTAATTTGATGATCCATTTATGGTAAATGGGAAGGACCCTCAGGACTCCTCCAGAGAACTTTTTTCTTGCTCTCTCATCCATCTTATTTACCAGAGATACTTCTGTACACCAGGAAATTGAGCAACATGTTCTCCAAATTTAAAATGTTTTCTCTGTGTATTTCCATGTGATTTGAGTATATCTATATAGCATATCGGTTTATTGTGTGATGAACTGGTAAGTGAAGTAGTAATAAAATTATTGGCAGTTAAATCTGAGATGTTACCAGAGGAAAGTGTAATAGGATTACTGCGAATTTGTTCCTCAGTTATGCTCACTCTTTTTGAAACTGTTTTCTTACCCGCTAGTAGATTTTAAAATTGCATTGGATTTAGAAAATAACATTTAAAAGGTCTGTCACTCCCCAAAAGTCCTAATTGAGTTGTTTGTTGAATTTTCAGTTGACAGCTGGTGATCTACCAAGTGCTGTTTTAGGCACTGCAGATAAGAACTCCCATTTTTGGAAATATGATGACCTAGAAAATCTAAAAATGTCCCAGTACAAAATACTTCGGAAAGCTGGATGAAATATAACAAACACTCTTTTAATTGCACAGCTGTATTCATAAGAAAGTAAAGAAAATCCCTAAGAAACAAAAACAAAGAGGTAACTGAAAGCCAGAACAATACATAGAGCTGACATTGGGTCTGCACTAGGGGAATCTGCTGTTCGTTATAACCAGTGGACTTTGGTTTTGATAGCTAAATTGAGTAAGAGATAAGGCCTTGGGTTTTACAGAGAGAGTTGTTGGAACTGAGATTTCCTTATAAAGCGCCCTCAGGCTGCATCCTAACTGAAAGGACAGACTTGAAAAACAATCTGCCTACACTCACTAGAATAAAGAAGCTTATAGATCTTGAAAACTGGTTTGGAGGAGAGTCTTGTTGAGAATTCATAGACATAGGCTTGCCTTCATGTGTATTTGCGGTTTGAATTTACACAACTTGAATGTTCCTGGGTTTGTAATACTCCTGGGGGCACCTGATAGAATCAATTGCAAAACTACTCTGGAGGGACCTACTTGCCACCCAGGCTGCATGGTATTCCCACAGATAACCCTGATAAAGAATAGCACACAATCCAGAATTTACAAACATGCATACAAAGAACAATTCATCGTGAGCAATAGTCAACAAACCCCAGCAGGCTCAGTTTTCACCAAAATACAGACATCTGAGTTAGAAGCTATAACCTTAAAATACATATGATTCAAGTGATTATTTAAAGAAAAATTTCCAAACATTAGAGGAAAAAAAAAGGAAAATATTTAAAAGATCAAGCAAACTAAAAGTAGAACTTCTACAAGTGAAAATTAGAGCCAGTGAAATTAAAGGTGCAGCAGATGTGTTAAACAGCAGAATAGACATGGTTGAAGAGAGAATCAAATTGCTGCAAAATGAATCTTAGAAAATTACCCAGAAGATAAATAGTATTGAAAGATGATAAAATAAGAAAGAGTAGTTAGGAGACAGGCAGACTTGGATGGGAAGGACCAGCATATATGTAAGTATTCCTTAAGAACAGAATGGGGGAAAGAAAATACTTGAGATAATAACTGAATATTTTCCAGAAGCGATAAAAGACATACATCCTCAGCTTCGAAAAATAGAGTGAGTCCCAAGCAGGGTGACAGTGAAACTGCAGAACATCACAGCCAAAGTGAAGCTTTTAAAAGGCTGAATGAGAATAGAGATGAATTGGGCATGGTTCCTATTATCATGATGCTTGTAGCATAGGGTAGATGACAGTTGTTAAAAAATCTTGTTACAGTCGTTTCTCCTAGTCTTTGCTTTGTAATAAACTAAATCAGAACTCAGTGGCTTAAAACAACAATTATTATTATTTCTCATGATTTTATGGTTTGGGCAATTTTGCTGCTTTTGATTGAGCTCATAGAGCTTCATTCAAATGGTACATTTCAACTGGTACATTGGCTGGGGACTGGGCTTGACTGGGATGGCTGGGTCTCTCTCCATGTGGTCTTTCATCTTAGGCCTCTTCATAGCATAGTGGTCTTAGGGCAGATGTGGAAGCTGTAAGGCCTTTTTGTAAAGCTAAGACTTAGAAATTACATGGTGTCATTCTGTCGTCATTTTTTGGTCAAAGCAAGTCACTAGGCTACTCCAGATTCTTGGGTTTAGGGAAATAGACTGTACCTTGTGATAGAGGAGCTGTAAATTCAGAATGTGTTTTTGCTACCTGACTCCTCTGGTGTAGGAATCTTACACCTTTAGCTCTTAGCTAAAGACATTCTAAATGTTGGTTGGCGTACGTCATGAAGTAATACTTTGGCAGAAAATTCACTTAGAGAATTTAAAAAAAATTTTTAATCTTTATAGTTTTTTTCTTGAAAAATCCATCTGATATTAAATTAGTTGGAAAAATGTTGCCACGTTTTATTAAAATCAGATACAGAAGTCGCTCCATTTCACTTAGAATTGCCTAAACTAATCTTCTGATTCAGTTTCTGATATTGTTTTAGAATCAAGTGATCTTGTCCTTTGTAATTCAGATCTTTTATTCAGCAAGAAAAGTTACTGAACCATAAACACAGTTTAATTAAGTAGATCCAGGTGGTGGTAGGGGAGATACATAAGTAAATATAAATTTCATCAAGTGCTAGACTATAGATATAAGAATTCTATGAGAACATAATTGTTGCCTAAAGAAGAAAAGAAAGGTTTCATAGAATACCATGTTTCCCCAAAAATAAGACCTGGCTGGACAATCAGCTCTAATGTGTCTTTTGGAGCAAAAATATCAGACCCAGTATTATATTTTACTATATTATATATTTATTATATAAGACCGGGTCTTATACTGTATTACGTATGACCCGGTCTTATATTACGGTAAAATAAGACCCGGTCTTATATAAGACCCGGTCTTGTATTATATAGTAAAATAAGACCAGGTTTTAAATATCAATTTTTGCTCCAAAAGGCACATTAGAGCTGATTGTCCGGCCAGGTCTTATTTTCGGGGAAATATAGTAGGTAGTAAAACCATAAAGAAGGATTAATAATTTCCCAAAGAAGTGAGTTTGTGACTTGTGGAAAGATTCAGAGGCTTGAAAGGGCCTTGAAAGGAGTCAGGACCGTTGCATATAGAATTGTACGCGCTTGCTTTTCTTCTTTTTCTCCCAAGATGCAAATAGCCTAAAAGAATGTGTGCTTAATAACAGACATTTCAGACAATTAGAAAAGTAAGTAAAACCTAGTCTTAATCCCATCATTTAGTGAAATAATCATAAATATTTTGGGTCTTTCTTTAGCTTTGTTGGATGAATTCACAATGTTCTGTTCCTCCCCCTTCCTTTTTAATTTTAAATTAATATTAATAATTCCTAATGGTAATTTTAGGTGTTTTATCTGGTCCTTCTTTCATAGAGTAAGATAAAGCGGTGCATAATCAAAACAGCTGCAGTTTATAAATGAGGCACAAAGAGATTTAAGGATTATTAAAGATCCCAGGAGTAAGAAGTATGCGAGTGGACTTGAGATTAGTAACTACACCTTCCAATATCCAACTTGGACTTTTTGATTTTTTGGGCCTTGCTTTCTGATAAAACTGACATTTATGTACGTATTTGTTTCAAAATGGCTCAGCTTTTACACTGAAGCTGAGCAAAATTACTCAGTTTGAACCATTTTCATTTATATTTTCTCTACGATGTGACACAAGTAGTGAGGACTGTAGATTATGAAGAATTTGTCCTTAATATTTTGATCATCTATGGATTTCTCAAGCACACACTGTCATTTCCTTTCTTGAAAACATAAAATCTCCACTGAAAAAAGGCCTCAAACTGCCCAACCTAGCTTTGTATAACTGGCAAATCAAGTGGGACCTGGTTGGTATTGTTGCAGTGAAGGGAAACAGGGGCTATAAAAGTTATAAGTAGAAAATTAAGACCAGGAAATGACTCTGGATGTTGCCTTTGGAACATTTTGTTCTTTGGTTCCATAAATGCAGTTTCGCTGTCAAGGAAATAGACTTATAGCCAATTCTACCATATAAGTTATTACCTTTATTTGATATATTTAGAAAGGCCAGATGTTATTCTAGTAATGCTGCTTTTGTACATGAATAGTAGATGTGTTCTTAGTTTTCTGTGGACCATGGAAAGTGAAAGAACTATTTGTTTAAAAAGGTATTGTTTGCTTTTTTTTTTTTAAGATTTTTTGTTTGTTTGTTTAATTTTTTTATTGGGGAATATTGGGGAAACAGGACCCATCAGCTCCAGTTCAAGTCATTGTTTTCAGTCTAGTTGTGGAGGGCGCAGCTCACTGGCCCACGTGGGAATCAAACTGGTGATGGTTGGTGTTATGAGCACTGTGCTCTACCCAACTGAGCCAACCAGCCACCCCTGTTTGCTTTTTTTGAACCTCAACTCCAGTAGATAGATCAGAGTTTATTTATTAAAAAATAGCTGAAAGTGGGGTAGGAACATACTAATTGGATGCTTACTGGATGCTTATTAATTAGCAGGCACTGTGTTGTAAGAAATGAGATAATCCCTGTAAAAATCACAGTGTCTGAAATATAAATAATAAGTGCCCAGTAATCATATTATATCATTGAATACTTATGACAATTCTGTGAGATAGATAAGACATTTGGGGCTCCCAGAGGTTAATTTGCCCACAACCAACAGTTAGTGTCAAATCTATGTCCCAGACTCGGGTCTGTTTTACTGTGGAGCCCACTTAGGGCTGCTAAAGACAGATGCATAGGCTACACTCTGTACAACCCCAGGAGGGTGCTGTTCACCATGGTCTGTGATGTCAGTGGTGCCCCCTGGAGTTGTGCCACAGCCAGCCCCCTGGAGTTGGGGACAAGTCAGCTCTTGTCCCCAATTGTTTTACTGTCACCCTGCTTTGTAAGCAGAATTATGAATAAATCACTTACCGTGAAGTCTCTGTCTTTGTAAACATTTATATCAGTGTTTTACAGCAGCTACTAAATTGGCTACTTTACACTTGGTTTTTTCCTCTCCATTCAGGATTGTTTCCTAAAGAACTCTCCCCTCCTCTTCTTAATGTAGATTGCATGAAGACAAACACAGATCGAAATATGACCCCTATTTGTATTATGCATACATATTTGCTTTGCTTTTTTTATTTTTTTATTTGTGCAACATTAAGTTAGGAGTCTTTCTTGGACTTCAAAATAAAGTTTATTGTTTGTGAATTGCAGCGTGCTATTTGGTGTCCTGTATTTTTTGTTGTAAATGTTAAACCTAATGACACTCTCAGAATAATAGGAAATGATAGTATTTGTTGTTTTTAAAGTAGTTAACAAAGCTAAAATAAATCAGATTACGTTTTCTGTAACGAAACCAAAATCTGTAGAATATCAAATATCCAAATCAGATAAAATACTACTTTGGCCTCTCTTCTTTTGCTTTTGTAAAATTCAGTTCACTAAGCATGTATTGTAGGTGTACTCTGTACCAGACTTTACCTGAAGCTTTGGGAATATAAAGATAATTTAGGAAACAGTCTCTGCTATCTAATAATGCCCAGTCTGGTTCAAGGGACTCACTAAACAAATACTCTCTAAAACAAGTAGCAATGCTGGAATAAATATGTATGCTAAAATTACGGTGGTACTCTCTGAGGGGGGAGTGATTAAACCCTGGATCCCAGGATTAAAATCTCCCAAAGGCGGTAACAGAATTTAAGTTTGGTCTTAAAACAAAGGAGAAGAGGAGGGCTTTTCAGGAAAGAGAAGAATTTGTGCAAAGTCTAGATGCTTGAAAGTTTATGATGTGTCCTGGCAAAGTTGAATAGTTGGATGTTACTGATAAGAGAAAAGAAGGTAGATTGGACGGAGTTCTGAAAAACTCATAGAATTAGTTATGAATTTGGGTTTTATCTTTCGGGCATTGAGGAAACATAGAAGGGTTTTAAAAATAAGGTGATGCTTGGTCAGAGAACTAGAATTTGCAGTTATAACTTGAATGGCAATAGGTCACAGCGGAGAGGAAGGAGGCATGGAAATGACTACTTTTGCCGTAGGCTTATGTAAAATGAAACAGGCTGTCCTAAGGTGTTAGCTACGCAGAGAGAAAGAAGGGAAAATGCACAGTGGAGCAAGTATCAGGATTGTGAATAGTGTGGAAATGACAAGAGTCAAGGATGTTCATGAGCCTTCATTTGGTTGCTGAGTAGATAGTAGGGCAATTCACTGATTTAAAAAACAAAAGGCTACAAGAGGACACTCAGACAGTGAGTTAAGTTTTGACACAGTAAGTTTGGACTATGTAGCTGAAGGTGTCTTTCCAGTAGACAGTTGAGGAAGGGGTTGTAGATACAGATTAGGGATTATAAAATAAGGTTGTTTCCAAACACCAATTCCTGGATGAACGCCTTTTGAGGGGCAGATAAAGAAAAGGAACGGTTGTGTTCTTGAATTTCATCTTTTGTAGAAACCCCATTTGTGTGTGTGTGTGTGTTTTAGTAGTTTTAAGTGTTTTTTTTACAAGTATTTTGTAGATTTAGATTTACGGCAAGACTGAGAGGAAGGTACAGAGATTCCCATATAACCCCTGCCCCCACATATGCATAGCTTTCTGCATTATCAATATACCCTTCTATTTTAAGTCAAGTTTATTGAGGTAAAATTTACACACAGTAAAGTGCAACCCTTTTAGGTGTATAGTTCTATGAGCTTTAATGATTGTAAACTCTTACATAACTGCCACCACCACAATCAAGATAGAGAATATTCTCATCACTCCAACAAGTCCCTTTGTGCTTCTTTTTTGTCATTCTTCTTCGTCCCTTCCCAGCCCTTGGCAACAAATAATCTGATTTCTGTTCTTACACTTTTGTCTTTTCCAGAATGCCATATAAATGGAATTAATAGTACGTATGTAGCCTTCTTTAGTGTCTGGGTTTGTTTACTTATAATAATGCTTTTAAGATTCGTCCTTGTTATTGTGTGTATTAGTAATTCATTCTTTTTTATTGCTGAGTCGTATTTCATTGTATAAATATATGGCAGTTTGTTTATCCATTCAGCAGTCAATGAATATTTACTTTGTATTCAGTCTTTGGCGGTTATGAATAATGCTGCTATAAACATTTGCAAACAGGTCTTTGTGTAGACATGTTTTTATTTTTCCTGGGTAAATACCTTGGAATGAGTCATATGGTAAATGTATACTTGACTTCATAAAATTTACAAAAAACGGCAAAAGTGACTGTACCATTTTGCATTCCCATTGGCAATATATGACTTTTTCAGTTGCTCCAATCATTGGCAGCCCATGTATTATCAGGATTGTTTTGTTTGTAATTTTAGCCATCCTTATAGATGTATAATGGCATACTATCGTGGTTTCAGTTTCCCTGATGACTAATGAAAGGAGTCTCTTGTGTGTGCCATCTGTGTACCTTCTTTGGTGAAATGCCCATTTTGTTTTAACTGGGTTGCTTGTTTTCGTATTGAGTTATGAGAGTTTTTACTCGTATATTCCGGATATAAATCCTTCATCATATAAATGGTTTGCAAATTTTTCTCTAATTGTGTGGCTTGTCTTACCATTCTCTTACCAGTGTCTTTTGAGCAGAAGTTTCTAATTTTGATGAAGTCCATTTTACCAATTTTTTTCTTTCATGCATACTTCTTTGTCCTAAAAAATCTTTGTGTCCCAATTATCACAAAGATTTTCTCCTGTAAGTAGGGTTTCCAGGTTGGAATTCCCGCCCGTTCTCAGAAATTATTTTTGCTTTTCCATTCCCGAATCCTGAGATATAAACTGTTTTCTGTTCTCCACGGTGAATCATTCCCACAAAGTGACGGCTGATACTACCAACCACCTGGGTTCAAGGAACCGATTTTCCCTATTTTCCGACCAACTTTTCTTGGGATTTGGGAGCGGAAAAGCTAAAAAAAATTCCCGAGAACATGTGGGAATTCCCGCCTGGAAACCCTAGCAATAAATAGGAAAAATGTCTAAGAGATACATTGTGAGTAGTACGTTTGTTTTCCATTGTGGGTATTACTGGGTTCAAAGAGCCGATTTTCCTGATTTCCCGACCAATGTTTCTCGGGATTCGGGAACAGGAAAGCGGGGAAAGATTCCTGAGAACAGGCGGGAATTCCCGCCTGGAAACCTTACCTGTAAGTTTTACAGTTTTAGGATGTACAGTTAGATTTGTAATCCATTTTGTGTTAATTTTTGTATATGATGTGAAGTATTGGTTGAGATTCATGTTTTTGTTTATGACTATGTATGAATGTCAAGTTAATTGCTTCAGCACCGTTTGTTGTATTATCTTTCTCCATTGAATTACCTTGACAACTTTGTTGAAACCAGTTGGCTATATACGTGTGGGTCTATTTCTGGATTCTGTTTTGTTACATTGATCTGTATGTTGCCCTTTCACTAATACCACAGTGTCTTGAATATTTGTCCTGCAGTTACATTTATTTTTGAGATGACTGTGACATCTGTTAGGAGTGCTGTTGGCAGCAAGGAACAGAAAGCTCTAATAGTGCATTTTCCTGTTATAACAGGAAGTCTAGACACAAGCAGTTGCTGCTGTTCTATACCAGGCATCAACACACTACAGCCTGCTGGCTTCATCTGGCCTGCCACCTATTTTGTAAATCACCTGTGGAGTTTCTTAAAAATGCGTATGCTCTGGCTCTACCGCTGAGACTGATTTCATGGTCAGGGTGGGAGGTGAGGGGACAGAAGGAGGAGCAAGTGTTTGAATTTTAACGTGGTCCCGTGTAATGTTGGTAATTGTGTTGTATAGTCATTAATCTAAGGTTGGTTCTTAGGATGTGGTCCCTAGACTGGCAGCATCACCATTTCCTGGAAACTTTTTAAAAATGTGAGTTATTGGGCCCACCCCAGACTTACTGACTTGGAATTCAGTTAGGGCTCAATAGTTTGTGTTTTACCAAGTTCTCCACGTGATTCTGATGCATGCCAACGTTTGAAACCTCTAACGGCATTGCTGAATGTTTCCCAGGTAGGTCTACAGAAGATTGACTGTCTTTAAAAAACAAACAAACATACAAAAAAAAAAACCCCAATTGATTTAAGTATGTGTATTATAATATTACAGATAGTAATTTTGAAATTAAAGGTTCACAAATGATCTAATATGATAATTATTGAGTACTGGATTGGACCTAATTATCCAAGGTATGTTAGGTTGCTTATTTTTAAGCAGCTTTTAAAAATCAACTTTTTTGTGCGTGTATATTACTTTTTCCTAGCCTTTAAAAAGGAAGAGTTAAGGAAATAGGAGGCAGTTCTTATGTTTATAGGCTTTATAAACGAGAGAAGAATGCAAGATAAACATGTATAAACACAAGAGACACATAAACATGTTTTGTTTCAGGGTGAGGTATATTTTCATGATTGGTGAGTATATTACAATGTAGGCAGCCAATCCAACAGAAAACTTGAGTTTACTTATCGTATACCCTATAAAGCAAAAAACAAAACCGTATTTCATGGCATGTAAAATTGTCTTCTCTTCAATTTAGTTTGCTCTTTTAATGATAACCTTCCCAGTTATAATCACTAATTGCTTAAACATGGAGTCTAATAATCTTTCCTCCATCCGTTTTCAGGAAGCTGCAACTATCCTTATTTTTCCTTCCCCTTGGAAAACAGTATGGGTTCAATTAGGCTATGTTTTGTTTACTGCAGGTGATACAGTATTTCATCTCCAATTCTGAAAGAATCAGAGGTTAATTGGAACTAGTTTGTTCTTTAGGTGCTTTTAAAAACTTTTGAAAGCAGAACTTCTGTTAGCATAAATTTAATTGCATTTGTGGATGTGTAAGATCAGACCTAAGAAAGAGTTAAAATTACTTAACTGACCCACTTGTAGTTCCGTTAGTAGTAGCTGTAAACATAAAATGAAGTTCACAGAAACAGACATGTCATTGAAACCAAGAGGCTGAACATCTGTCTGGCCCTTAATTCCAAGGCAAGAGTGGCTGGCATGTTAGAATTTCCTTGGGAAAATGTCAGCAAAAATGACTTAAGACTGTTTCTCAATCATAATTTGCAGCCAAAGGGACTTGAAGTTTATAGAGTTATAAAAGATGCTTGAACTGGTTCCTTGGTAGTCCAGAAGTATCTATTATTGGAATTGTGCTTCCCAGCTTCTGTGTTGATTCTACTGGGACATTCTCTTCAATAATCTCATAGCCCCACCCATTTTACTTTTTGTCTGATTTTAGTTTTCAGAAAGCTTCCAAATCAGTCCCCCTTTTTTTCATCATGACTTTCCTTAAATAAATTCTTTTAAATTTTCTAGTGGTTTTTGAATAAGCATTTAATGACAATACTGGGTTTTGTCACTTGTGGTTTTTCCTCAGCATTGGGCAGTCTCCACTTGATTTTTGCACTTGTTTGCTTCTTTGTTGAGCAACTAGTAATAAACCATCATGACTCCAGAAAAATACTTGTCATCACTGAAACGAAGTGCTTTGTTCCTCAGAAAGATTTTATACATGCATCTCCCCAACTTTATTCAAGTATCTCAGAACTTTAAGGAACTGTTTGTGTCAGAGAAGTCTTCCTCAGAAATACAAGACACTGACTTATAGCAGGGGTAGTAAAGTCCATGTGAAAATTTATTACCTGGTAAGTTTGCTTCTATTGATAACTTCTGGAAGCAAACACATTTTTCTTAAAGATAAGAAAAACTGTTAAAGATATTTCTCTTAACAGTGTTATTTCTCACCAGACAGTAAAGTTGTGAATATTTTAATTGTTGTTAGTTTAGGACACTGTAGAAGACTTAATGATATTGACAGACTAGCAAATATATTTCTGGGTATTATTCTCCAATTCACTGTACACTTTTTCATGAAAAACTATGAATTAAGAGAGCAGCTGCAGCTCTTATTTATTGCAGATCTTGATTTATTCTATTTTTTAAAAATATTCAGAAGATTATCTTTGTATCAAAAGAACTGCTGCTGATTTTCTCTAGAATGCGGACCCACTTTAATCAGCACTGGCCTCTCATTCTCACTTTGCTGATTGCGTGTGTTTGTGACCCTTAGATTATAGGGAATGGAAGTGAGCAGCAGCTGCAAAGAGAGCTGGCAGATGTACTGATGGATCCTCCAGTGGACGAGCAGCCGGGGGACAAGGAGCTTGTGGACAGGTCGCAACTGGATGGCGAAGGAGATGGGCCTCTTCCTGATCAGCTCTCAGCTTCGTCCACCATTAACCCTGTGCCATTAGCAGGGCTCCAGAAGCCAGAGATGAGCCTGCCAGTGAAACCCGGACAAGGAGGTTAGGGTTGCTGCATTGCTTGTGTAACTAAAGGTTATTGTTTTTGATATTTGAGTGTCTACCCTGCACTAGGTTTGATTCAGAGCAAGCAAAAACCATTATCTGTGTTCTCTAGAATCTCTAAGCTTCTAGATTTAGGGGGATGTGAAAGGAGTAAGTATAAGTACCTTTCTGATTTCACTTTAAGTATGTGTCATTTATACCAGAGAAAGAGAAACAGTTGTTAAATGACATTGAGGGAATCTTTATTTCAGAATGTTGAAAGATTTTTGCAGGAAAGAAGGAATTTGAGTCCAGTGTTGGACAAATGGAAGAATAATGCGTGGTGAAGAGATGTTTATTCCCAGCCTATATTGTAGCTCTGTGGGAATAGTTGCCAAGTTGGAAAGGAGAACTGAAAGGCATAGCAGGGAAGGAGGAAAAGGGTAATTATAAAGGCTCATTGGGAAAAGTAGGGTGTTAAAACTGTGGATGTTTATTTGGAAAGGGAAAGCAAGGGGATTGAGAGAACATAATAAAGTGGCTAAGATGATGAATGAGAGAAATAATTATAGCAGTGCAGATCAGAAAGAAGACACATAGGATTTTTCAGAATGGTGAAATACTAAAGGTATTTTATAAAGTCAAAACAAATTGGAAGAAACAGAAAAGTAAATCCGATGTGAATCTCAGTCTACCTTTTAGATTTGGGATTGACACTAGAGCCACTACCGGAAAATTTTGGTGTTGATAACAATTCTGGTGAGATTTCTCACTTTAATGGGCATTTCTTCTGGGGCAATGGCATATTATCTCATTAGTGCTTAATTTTAGAACCTAAATATAAGTTGTAGATTTTTACTTGGTTTTCATGTCAGCAAAATATTAAATAAAGTTAAGATAACCATCTCCTTATTTCTTTCAGATTCTGAAGGGTCAAGTCCTTTCACACCAGTGGCTGATGAGGACAGTGTAGTTTTCAGCAAACTAACTTATTTAGGCTGTGCCTCAGTGAATGCTCCCAGGAGTGAAGTGGAAGCCTTAAGGATGATGTCCATCTTAAGAAGCCAGTGTCAGATTTCGCTAGATGTAACCCTGTCAGTGCCGAATGTATCCGAAGGCACTGTGAGGTAAAACCAGCTTCTTGAAATATTTGTAATATTTGATCAGATTTCTGACCTATGGTTTTAGAAAGAAGCAATAGTGAACAAAAGACAATTTTTTTTATTCATGTAATGTTTAATTCTTTTGGCACTTATGTCGTCATGTCTTCCAAGGATTGTGACCCTTATGAAAAGTAGTCACTTATTAAAACAAGTTTTTTACACTCTTCCCTATCCCAACTCTGTGTAGCATATTAGAAATTTAAATGTTTTGGGATAATGGAAATATGTTGACCTGAGAATCTGCCTAACAATTTATATTTTCCATGTTCCCCAGTACAAATAGCTCGACACATTAGTTCAATATGGAGTTTCATGCTGATTTTGGAAATTACAAAAACCTGTTGGTAAATATTAAATATTCTAGTACAGTCCCTTAATTTTTAAGATGAGGAAACTGAGACCCAAAAAAGTCTCTTGAAATGGTTATTATTTATAATAAGTAGAACAATAACAACAATTAAAGATAGCTAGTCAGATGTCTATATTAACTAGCTAAATACAGAATTCTAAATAATCAGATGAAGGTAAAGTAAAATAACTTTTTTTCATTATTTCAAAAAGGACATGCTTATTTCAGACAAATCAGAACATAAACAAGTGAAAATTCAAGAAAATACTCTTAATTTTACTCTTTCATCGATAAATACAGTTAACATCCTGGTTTATTAAGATCCTCTTTGTGTATTTGTATGAGTTTGTGTATGTGTGTATATACCTATATATACGTGTAGGTATAATTATACAACTCTTATAATCAACATTTTTAATAACAATGGAATTATACCATCTTATAACATGCTTTCTTCACTTAGTTTTATGTTGTGAAGCTCTTTGCCTATCAATAAATATGATTAATAATTTTAATTTATGGTGGTACATGATGGGTTATTCAGAAATCACCAATCTCTTGTTAGACATTTTAGTTTTTTTTTATGAGAAAAGTACTAATAATAGCTAATATAAAGCTTTTATTATATGGGCACATAAGTGTTTTACCTATGCTTATAAATCTCATAGGCATTTTTGACCTAAATTTTTTTTTTTTTTTCAATTTCTTTAGAAATAGAACTATAAATTCCTAGAAGTAGACTTACTGGGTCAAAGATTTGCACATGTTTATTGCTTGTGGTACATTGCCAAACAGCCATTTAGAAATATTGGTCCAGTTTATACTTTTATCAGCAGTGTATGAGAATGCATGTTTCTCTACCTTTGGAAGGCTTTTGGATTTTCATAGTAGAGTTGTAGCTGTATGTGGATAGTAGTAAGTTAATTATTTAATATTCCAGTCATCTGCATATGTACTTTTTCTCTTTGAGTATTTAAAGAACTATTTTTTTAAAAATTAAAAAAAATAAAGAACTGTTTTACAAAGACTCATAAATCCTAATTTTAATTGTATTTATTAATGTGAAACGTTTAATAAAATTTATTTAGCAATCATTTCTGTATGCTTCTTAGTCAGTAGTCATTACCCCAATTCAATTTGTACGTTGTTCTAATATAGTTTAATTCTATAAAGTCATGAGAAAACCATTTTCTCTTGCCTCATGTTTTCAGAGTTTTTATCAAAGTGCCTTTGAACCTGGGTTAGGTATTTCCATTATGCACAGGGCCTCCTGTGCTTTCCCCATCAATGCTCCCACCCATTTCGTGTTGCACAGTTGCAAAAAAGAAATTGCATAGTTTCTTTTTAGTCCTGTCTTCAGTGCCCAGAACAGAGCTTGGAATATTATAAGTATCACATAAATATTTGTTGAATGAAGAAAGTTTTGGGAAAAAAAAAAAGTTTTGAACAAATGACATCCCTTTGATTTTCAATGAATGGCATCCTTTTTTATTCTTTAGTTGTTAATATGCAGTACAGTCTCTACTTATTTTCCATGCATCAAAATAACGTTTCACTCTGATAAACACATCACTTTTGTATTTTTTTAAATAATAAAGCAGTTTAGGTCATTTTTTAGGAGATAAGTCATGTTAGTGATTTATTTGGTAGCTAATTTACCTATTGATCTAGTCTTAATTTAGTTAGACTATATAAGAAATGTGTACTTAAATGATAGAATTTATGCCTTACTGATTGCCTCCTTAAAACATGGAACTGTGTAATTTTTAGCACCATGGTATTATGTAATCAGTAACTTCAGGAATCCATATATGACTTAATTATCAAGACTTAAGGTTAATATGATTAGCATAACAAGAAAGTTTTATATGAACTTCTTGCTAGAAAGATGAGTCTTGAATCACAATATGGATGTAGTGAAAATAGTCCATAATTCCTCTCATCTCTTTATATCTTTTTTTCTGTACAGACTCTTAGATCCTCAGACAAACACTGAAATAGCAAACTATCCGATCTACAAAATCCTTTTCTGTGTCAGAGGGCATGACGGAACTCCTGAGAGCGACTGTTTTGCTTTCACTGAAAGTCATTACAATGCAGAACTCTTCAGGATACACGTCTTCCGGTGTGAAATACAAGAAGCCGTAAGTCCTTAAGAGAATACTGTCTGCAAGTGAAATTTAACCTGTACCCTTGCTGTGTTGAAATGATTATAGTATTTATTATGGTCCTTCTACGCAAAATGAAATTATCTGCTAGTGCTTTTACATATACCATTCTGATGGGCTGCAATTTGAATAAACAAAAGTTTGGTTAACCAAACCCTTGTTGCTAAGAGTATCAGGTGGCTGCTTCTTGATTGGGTTCGATAGGCATCTTGGTTCCAACAGTGACACACTACCAAACTGTTTTTTTAGAGCTAAGCTTTTGGAATCATTTTTATTGTAATAAATATACTCAGGAAATCATTTTTCTATTGGATTTCCAGTGTACACAGCCATTTCTTTTTTAAAATTCCTTTTAGTGTTGCTTGCTTTATAGGCCTAACAAATTAGATAATTAAGAAATCAGTGGGGAAAAAGGATTACTCCCCTTGACAAAGCAGGTAACCTTCAGCCTTAATAAAAGTATTTCATTTCTTGTGATAACAGCCTGTCTCCTACCATGTCTGGTTGTAGGTAAGCCGGATACTTTACAGTTTTGCCACTGCCTTCCGCCGTTCTGCCAAGCAGACCCCACTTTCAGCCACTGCTGCACCCCAGACTCCTGACAGTGACATCTTTACCTTCTCTGTGTCTTTAGAAATAAAAGAAGATGATGGTAAAGGTTATTTTAGGTAGGGCATCTTATTTCATTTTTGTTGAGATTATGTTAACATGCTATATTATCTGTGGTTCAAGGGAAACTCTAGGTCAGATTATATAACTTTCATACTATAAAGTGATTCCTTTTATAGGTAGACTTTTTTTTTAAAATGTAAGTGATAAAGGAAAAGAAATAGGTAAATTTGCAGAGGCCACATTTGAAGAATTTTAAAAAATCTTGGGAAAATGTCACATTATTACATTCTTTTAGATTCAAAATAATTGTTTGACAGCTGATACAAAATATAACGGGAGCTAAGTCAGCTGGATTTATAAAGCTGTATTTGTTTTGCCAAGGGGTTTGTTTTGTTTTGGGTTGGTTTGGTTGGTTTTAATACTCTAAAGATATTAAGGGTGTTAAAATCAAGTTTTGCCACTAAAGTTTATTTGAACACATTGGAAGGGGAGAAATGAGGTCTGTGTCTGAAGTCTAACCTTGCCTATAAGGTCAGAAATCAGTGGTTTGGGTTTTTAAGTAAAATGATACTTTTTTGAGTAGTGAAAAGAACCCTGGAATAGAAATTAAAAGTTGGGTTTAGCTTAATTATTGCTACTATTAACAGTGCGACCTTTTCCAAGTTCCTTTACATGTATTGGGTAGTAGTTTCCTTATAAAATGAGGTGACTAGACTCTAAGATGCTTTCTAACTTTAAAATAAGATATGTTTGCAAAGTCATTGGATTTTTTTCCCCTATAGTTCGTATCACAAAATGGGTGCTTCTTCGGATTGTAATTGGCAGTTGCATATAGAAGTCTCTTTCTTCTATGACTGCTTCTTAAAATGAGTAAAGTGAAATTACAGCAAAATATTAACGATTTCTAGTATTTTGCTTTGAAATTAAAAAGCACAGTGACTGGGTCATTTGGAATACTTGGTCCCCTTTCAGAGACTTTGGAATTGTCATGCCATCTGGTGGCCAATTTAGTGCACAGTACAGCTTCAACTTTGATTTGTGCACTGAAGTGTGAGGCTTGCGCTCTGTGCTTTCTCTTTAGCCATATTTCTATTCTCAGCAATCCTGTGGTGTGCTTTCTGTGGTATGCGTTCTGGCCCTATACACTTTGTAATAATTTTTTTTCCTTTCAAAGAAAATAAACAGGTATTTGGCTATACTTTTTTCATTTATTGAAGATATTTGTGTAGATCCAGTTTGTAAATTCCAATTATGAACAGGAAAGATTTCTAAGAGAGATCAGAAGAGAAGAATGACTATAACTTCTCTTCCTTCTGAAATCATGCATATTCGGGGTAGAATGATCGCAATTAAACATCCCTGTTCTAGTCACCCTTACTTATATCAAGGAGATGCTACACATAAAATTCCTGGATGGTCAGATTTGCTTCTCATGTTTGTTAAGGCTTTGCTCTCTTTTTGTTGCATGGTTTTACTGAATTTGTAGTTTATAGTAGAAAGTAGTGTTGTGTAACCTAAAATAGTGATGAAATCAGTGAAGAGTATTCCTGCCTTTGTCAGATTTGAACTTGTCAAACGCAGTTCCTTTTATCCAGTAATTCTACCATACGGTTTTGCAATAACATGAATATAGGCAAAGTGCTGTGGCAAGAATTAGTGCTCTTCTTTTTATTTCTCAAAAAGTGTAATTCTTACATTATTAAAATTAGAAACCTGCCTTTCAATTTAGCCCTTAGGAAGATGGCGCATTTTCATTTATACCATCCAAAGCCCTTCTTTTTTGTCTTATTTAATAGACCAAGTAACCCATTAGGTAGGCTGAGTATTTGATATTATCCTTGTTTTATAAGTAAAGAAATCCAGGGAAGTTAAGCCTGGACCTCAGTTTCTTAATTTATACAATAGGAATTAAATATAAAATAACTTGATTGAATCCATTCAATTATATAATGACAAGACCAGAGATATAATCTAGACCCCCTGACATCAGTGACCTGAACTTCACTGCTTATACTCTGTACTCTGCTTCCTGTGATGGTGGCTTTTCCTTGCCCTCAGAAGCAAAACACCAGAGACAATTTTATTTCCATTGTTGTTTTAAATACTGCTGAGAGATGAGATTACAGTTGACCCTGGAACAACACAGGTTTGAACTGTGAGGGTCCACTTATACGCAGATTATTTTCAATAAACATAGTTGGCCCTCTGTATCCCTGGGTTTCCCATCTGTGGATTCAACCAACTGTGAACCGAAAACAGTAATTTTGATCCACAGTTGGGAATCCACATATGCAGAGGGCCAGTTTAAGTTATATGAGGATTTTCATGGCGGGGGTGGGGGGGCAAGTGTTTGACACCCCTAACCCCCATGTTGGTCAAGAGTCAACTGTATGTTCCTCTATCAGGAGAGTAACTGAAATGAATGAAGCTCTTGCAGAAAATCCAGGACTTGTCAACAGACCTTGGTATGAAGATGGCTGGCTGCTCAAGATGACACTGAGTAACCCTTCAGAACTGGATGAACTAATGAGCGAATGAAGAAACATGAGAAGTACATAAAACCTATTGAGGAGTGAGAATGGAACGCCCCTGAATAAAGTAGTACGAACCAGCTTAATCTAGCATAGTTGTCTTAAATTAGTGACTGATAGAAGATTTAAAATACCAACTTTTTAGCAATACCAATGGAAAAAGACACTACAACAGTGCTACTGGAAGAAAACACTCCTTAACTTTCTAATGATTGCAGATAAACACTATATGCATCTTTTTCACAACACCCTATGATTTTTAGGTTAAGCTACAGTTACAATATTCAGAATTCCTAAAATTATTTGTAGTAAAATGTAGTTATAAAAATTAATGTCATTCAAGGAAAACATTATCTTAAGCCTTATATAATATTGTAACTTGCTTACATGTGTGTCTGGATTTGGGTCAAAATACTTAATGATCTTTCCATTGGAAATAACTGGCAGTGGAGAAAAGGTTTTGTTAGTTGTTACCGTGTCAGATGACAACCAGTACTGTTCTTAATTTTGCAATATACTGCCTTTGCTGTTGCTATTTTTATACAGTGAAGCAACAGCCTTGCAGGAAAACAAGTTTAATAATAAAACAATCAACTTCATTAAAAAAAAGTCAGCTGTATGTTTATTTGCACTTCAGCATCCACAGAGCGGAGACTAGTGTATCTATTATCAGTTGAAAATTGAAACCTGTGCATATCCTTATAGGTAAAAATTCTGTCAGCCACAATAATTTAACAGTTTGGTATGCAAATATTTTTTTTTTTTAATTTTTTTTTTTTTATTTAAGTGTGTTTTTCCAGGACCCATCAGCTCCAAGTCAAGTAGTTGTTTCAATCTAGTTGTGGAGGGTGCAGCCCACAGTGATGCAAAGATTTTTTTTTTTATTTTTTTTTTTATTTAAGTGTGTTTTTCCAGGACCCATCAGCTCCAAGTCAAGTAGTTGTTTCAATCTAGTCGTGGAGGGTGCAGCCCACAGTGGCCCATGTGGGGATCGAAACGGCATCCTTGTTCAGAGCACCGCGCTCTAACCAACTGAGCTAACTGGCTGCCCCGCAAAAGTTTTTCTTTGTATATGTTTGTTATTTGTAGACTGCTTTGCTAAGATTCTTTGATTTTCTAATCTCAGTATTATAACAGATGAGCTTCAAACTAATTTTACTTCTTCAGAGCCACTTTTTAGTTTGAATGGGTACTCAGAGCTCTCTGCAGACCTTTCTACAATTTTCTAATGGTTCCATTGCCATGATCTTGAAGTTGTATAGTAATAGGGTACAGTTTAGGTTTGCTGCATGTTGGCCGATTACCTAAGGCAGATGCTTGCCTTTGAGAACACAGAGCTATAAAAAGTGGTGTTTGGAGACTAGGGGATTATTTTGGTAAAATGTCATTTTAAGAATATTTTCCACTTTTTCCTTAGGCTGATTTAAACTATACCATTAGTAATATTTTTATAGTTATAGGTATCCCTCAGAGATACTGCAGGTTCCATTCCAGACCACTGCAGTAAAGTAATAAAGCAAGTCACGTGAATGTTTGGTTTACCAGTGCATATAAAAGTTATGTTCACACTGCAATATAGTCAAAATTACATAGCATTGTTCTAAAAAATGTACATACCTTAATTAAAAAATACTAGCCATCATCTGAGCCTTCATCGAGTCACAATTCTTTTGCTGATGGAGGGTCTTGTCTTGATATTGATGGCTGTTGACTGGTCAGGGTAGTGATTGCTGAAGGTTGGGGTGGCTGTGGCAGTTTATTAAAATAAGACAACAGTGAAGTCTGCCACATCAATTGACTCTTCCTTTCACGAACAGCATGTGATGCTGTTTAATAGCATTTTACCCACAGTAGACCTTCTTTCAAAATTGGAGTCAGTCCTCTTAAACCCTGTCACTGCTTTACCAACTAAGTTTATGTAATATTCTAAATCATTTTTTGTCACTTCAGTCTCACAGCATCTTCACCAAGGGTAGATTCCATCTCAAGAAACCACTTTTTTTGCTCGTCCATAAGAAGGAGCTCCTCATCGATTGAAATTTTATCATGAGATTGCAGCAGTTCAGTCACATCTTCAGGTTCCTCTTCTAGTTCTCTTGCTATTTCCACCATCTGGAGTTACTTCCTCCACTGAAGTCTTGAATCCCTCAAATTCATCCAGGAAGGTTGGACTCAACTTCCAAACTCCTGTTAATGTTGATATTTTGATCTCATCCCTGGAATCATGAATGTTCTAGAATGTCGTCTAGAATGGTGAATCCTTTCCGAAAGGTTTTCCATTTACTTTGCCCAGATACATCAGAGGAATCACTGTGGCAGCTATAGCCTTATGAAAAGTATTTCTTAAGTCTAAGACTTGGAATTTGAAATTACTCCTTGATTCATGGACTGAAGCTCTTGGGTGACTAGGTGCATGGTCAATGAGCTGTAATAATTTTTAAAGAAATCTTTGTTTTCTCAGTAGGAGTTCGCAACAGTGGGCTTAAAATATTCAGTAAATCATGTTGTAAACAGATGTGCTATCATGCACACCTTGCTCTATTTATAGAGTACAGAAAGAGGAGATTTAGCATAATTCTTAAGGGCCCTAAGATTTTTGGACTGGAAATATACATTGGCTTCATCTTGAAGTCACCAGTTACATTAGTCCCCTAACCAAGAGAGTTAACCTGTCATTTGAAACTTTGAAGCCAGGCATTGACTTCTCCTCTCTAGCTATGAAAGTCCTAGATGGCATCTATCTTCTTCCACTATAAAGTTGTTTCATCTACATGGTAAATTGTTGTTTCGTGTAGCTACCTTCATTAATTATCTTAACTAGATCTTCTGGATAACTTGCTGCAGCGCCTACATCAGCCCTTGCTGCTTCACCTTGCACTTTTATGTTATGGAGACAGTTTCTTTCCTTAAACCTCATGAACCAACCTCTGCTTCAGACTTTTCTTCTGCAGCTTTCTCACTCTGTCATCCTTTATAGAGTTGAAGAGAGTTAGGGCCTTGCTCTGGATTAGGCTTTGGCTTAAGGGAATGTTTTGGCTGGTTTGATTTTTTTTTTTTTTTTTAATCGATGCCATTAAACTTTCTCCATGTCAGCAATAAGGCTGTTTTGCTTTCTTAGCATTTGTGTGTTCACTGGAGTAGCACTTTTCAATTTTCTTCGGGAACTTTGCATTTGCAACTTGGCTAATTGTTGGTACAAGAACCTAGCTTTCAGCCTTCCTTAATTTCCGACATGCTTTTCTCAGCTTAATCATTTCTAGCTTTTGACTTAAAGTGAGAAATGTGTGACTCTTCCTTTCACTTGAACACTTAGAGGCCATTGTAGAGTTATTAATTGGCCTAATTTTAATATTATCTCTCAGAAATAGGGAGGCCTAAGCGGGGGAGAGAGATGGGGTAACGGCCAGTTGGTAGAACAGTCAGAACACACACATTTGTTGATTAAGTTCACCATCTTATTTGGGTGCAGTTTGTGGTGTCCTAAAACAATTACAGTGGTAACATCAAAGATTGTTGATTACAGATCATATATAATAATAATGAAAATATAACATATATAATAATAATGAAAAAATTTGAAATACTGCAAGAATTACCAAAATGTGTCACAGAGACACAAAATGAACAAATGCTGTTGGAAAAATGGTACTGATAGACTTTCTCAACACACGGTTGCCAGTCTTTCAATTTGTAAAAAAATGTATCTGCAAAGCACAGTAAAGCAAAGTGCAATAAAATGAGGTATGCTTGTATTACACAGGTTCACAATTAGGTTATCACTGCTTAAGTGTTAGGCCACAACTTCCTGTTGGTCATATCTTCTTCATTTCTATGATGTTTTTGAAGGCACCTTGTTTTGAAATGCAAAGGATCTATGATAAAGTATCTTATATATTTAGACAGATACAGCAGTAATGATTTATTTGTCAAAAACTGACTAGAGAGGAAAGAAAAAAACTAACATTTTCTTGAGAGCAGATGGGTGCTTGGATGCCACGCTAGGTGCTTTACAAATATTTAATTTTCACAGCAACAAAAAAGAAAAAGGTCACATTTTAGAGGGCAGAGGAGTGGTTTTTCTAGCGTTTACAAATAGTTTAGTGGATTACATACAGTAGTGGTGATATTTGCACATCAAGAGGCAGACGATAGTTTTTGAATTTCTGTTAGGATTTGAAAAACAGGCACAGAAAAGATTCAGATCTGTGATTATTTTGTGCCTCATTTTTAAATCATAACAAAAATCGTTCTAGTCCATGTCACAAGAATATACTTTGCAAAATTAATGAAACATGTTGTTCTACAGTGCAGTTCCGAAAGATAAGGACAAACAATGTTTTAAACTACGCCAAGGAATCGATAAGAAGATTGTCATCAATGTGCAACAAACAACTAATAAAGAACTTGCCATTGAAAGGTAAACATTTTTTGTTAAGTTTAGCTTAAATATAAATTTTAGTTTTTATCAATCTAGTAGAGTAATCATATACTATCTTCAAAAATGTACTTGCAAGATATTTTGTACTAGCTACTTCATTCACTTTCAGTTAACTCCCATAAATCTTCCACAGATAGGCTAACTTTATGTGATAATCAAAGGCATAGAATTTGCTTATCTAGATTGAAGAAGTAAGGATTATTTTGGCAATGGCAATTTATTGATAATTTTAATGTGTCCTTTTTTTCATCGATAAGAATTTTTTTGAAGTGACCTAATTTAAACATCATTTTTATGTTCTTTTTTCCAAATTTATGTCAGTTCTTTTTTTGCAGGTGTTTTGGTCTTCTGCTTAGCCCAGGAAAAGATGTACGAAATAGTGACATGCACTTGTTAGATTTGGTAAGGATTTGTTTTGTTTTGTTTTTAGGTTATACACTATTTCCTCAATAAAGGTTGTTTTACTTTATCTCATCTGAGTCTAATGTTAAAGTACATTTATGAAGGTGTTCTTATAAGCTATACAGAAATAAACAAAGATAAGGGAATTTATTTCTGACTTGCTATTTACTCATTTTTTGACTATGTAATAGTTAATAATTCTTGTTTATCATGTAGGGTTGATGTGGGAATCAAAAGAAAGTTGTGAGAATTATTTGCAAACTATCACAAGTTTTATAAAAGTAGGTGATATTAGTATTATTCCTATTACATGAAAATATTTTCAAAACTAAAATTTATGTAGTAATTATCCACCTGATAGAAGAATTTAGCATAGGTTTAGGTAGTAAATTTTTCTAATGTTGGTACAAGTTGGTATGATTTATAAGCATATATTTTACTGTAACTTTTCAGGAACAATTGCAAAATAATTGCCACATTTTAAATTTTAACTGTAATCGTTCACATAATTCTACCTTATTTTCCTTAAAATATCTGATTGTCATATTCTTAAATTTCAGAACTCCTGTTTTTAAAGGCAGCAAAATGGGGTTAGCTCTTTGTTCCCTTACTTTGGCATTAATGTTCATTTTACTCTTTTATTTAGGAATCTATGGGAAAAAGTTCAGATGGAAAGTCTTATGTTATCACTGGGAGCTGGAACCCTAAATCCCCACATTTTCAAGTTGTAAATGAAGAAACTCCTAAAGGTAGTGTAGATTCCTGACATCGTGGACAGAAATTTTAATCCCAAGAAGATACCTAGAGTTTAGGACCCCATATTTAATGAATTTGAAGTGTTAACCTAATTCTGGTGAAACCAAATAATTTGAATAGTTCTTTGAGTTTATTAAATTTGACCTATAAACAAAGTATCATTTTTCTCCACTTATTTTTTCCTCCCTCTCTTCTCATTTTTTCCTCCCTCTCTTCTCATTTTTTCCCTACCCTGCTTTCTTTTCTATTTATGTATGCATTTATTTACAGATTTCTAAATTTTATTTATTTTTGTGGAGAAATAATATATGCACATATGGTTAAAAATTCAAAGGATATGTACAGAAAAGTAAAAATCAACCCCAGTGCCCAGGGCCCCACTCTAAAGGGGCCACTATAAAAAGTTTCTTGTGTGGCTTAACCTTCTGTGCATAAACAACCTTTTCTATGCATTAACAACCTTTTTCAAGATATCTCATACTCTTCATGATTGTTGTTTAATGGTTACATAATATCCTATTCTGAAAATGTAAAATTATTTGCTTAACCTAATGACTTACTGAGCATTTCTTTTCCTCCTTCTCTTTTTTTTTGGTTATCCATAGCACTGTAGATAAATGGATAACGGATGTAAACAATTACTATTGTTAACCAAGATTTTAAAAGTTGGGAATTCCCAATGTTGGTGAGAGTGACATAAAACAATCATATGTTAGTTTTGTAAAACAACCTGACAGTACATTTCATAAGCTTTAAGTGTACTCATATACTGTTTTCACTAATTCTACTTCAAAGAATCTACCCAAGAAAAGAATTCTCAATACAGAAAAAAATTTTTTCAAAACAGCGGTTTGTCTGATTATTTTAGATTCTTATTTATAATAGTTAATGGATTACCTTAAGATATCTTAAAAGTTATAATAAAAGTAATTACTTTTGCATTAATCATATGAGCAAGTATATTTCCTTTTTTTTATTTGCTTCTTGCCCTCTCTCTAGATAAAGTGCTGTTTATGACCACAGCTGTTGATCTGGTAATAACAGAAGTACAGGAGCCTGTTCGATTTCTGCTAGAAACAAAAGTCCGAGTTTGCTCACCTAATGAAAGATTATTCTGGCCCTTCAGCAAACGTAGTACTACTGAAAATTTCTTTTTGAAACTAAAACAGGTACTGAACTTCTCTATAAATATTGTGGGGGAGGTAAGAAAGGAGAAACAAATTTCGAGGCTGATTTATCATTAAGCTATCAGTGAGATCTTTAAAACAGTTGTGTATTTTAAATGTATTAAGAGGAAAAAATTGTTTTTTATTTTTACCTATTTATCATTTTTATTGCTCTTCATTTCTTCCTGAAGAACCAAGCTTCCATCTGTCTCACTTACCTTCTACCTGCAGAAAATTCTTTTAACTTTTCTTTTAGCAGCAGGTCTACTGAAAACATAAGTTTTAGACTTCTTTATCTGAAAAGTTCTTTATTTCACTTTCATTCCAGTAGGATATTTTCACTGGATATAGGATTCTGGGTTGAGTTTTTTTGCTTTCAGCACTTTAAAAATATCATCCGACAGTTCCTGCTCCCATTTTTTTTGATGAGAAGTCAGCATACATTTATAGTGTTACTGCTGTGTGTATGATGAGTCGTTTTTCTGTGACTGCTTTAAAGTTATTTTTTATTTTTGGTTTTTAGATATGTAACTATGATGTGCTTAGGTGTGGTTTTCTTCCCGTTTGTCTTGCTTGGGCTTCTTGAATTTTTAAACTTTTGTTTTGTTATTTATTTATTTATTTTTAACAATTTTAAGGCAAATCTGGCCCATTATTTCTTTCAGCCCTTTTCCTGACCGATCTCTCACTTCTCTCCTTATGAAATTCCAGTTATACATGTTTTAGACCTTTTGGTATTATCACACAGATCTCTGAGGCTTTATTTATTTTTTCAGATCTTTTGTGTTTTTCTTCAGGTAGGATACTTTTTGTTGGCCTATCTAAAGTTCACTTGATTCTGTCTTTTCTCATGTCCAATCTGCTGTTAAGCCTATTCAGTGAATTTTTTTTTTTTTTTTTTAGTTTCAGATTACACATTTTTTATTCCTGGAATTTCCATTTAGTTCTTTTTTTATAGTTTCTGGTGTTTTTTGTTTTTGTTTTTTACGAGATTTCCTCTTTATTTTCAACAGATTTTATTTTATATCCTTGAGCATAATTATAATATAGCTACTTTAAAAATTCTTGACTGCTAATTCTAATGTCTGAGTCACCTTTTCCTGTTTCTTTGTCTATCTAGTAATTTGGGACTATGTGTTAGACTTTTTTTTAAATTAAAGTTTATTGGGGTGACAATTGTTAGTAAAGTTACATGGATTTCAGGTGTACAATTCTGTATTACATCATGTATTAGACATTTTTAATGATAGCTTGTAGAGACTCTTATTGTTTTCTGAGTGTCTGCTTTTAAAAATCTGTCAGTTAATATGGTCAAAGTCAAACTCCATACTCTTTCTTGTGGACAGCAGATAAAATCTGTGTTCCTTTCATTTAGCTTGTTGTGTCCAAGTTGCCCCAAGATTTTTTGTTTTTTGTTTTTGCTTTGCTTTGTATCAAAACTACAAGAAAGAAATCAATTTTACAATGACCTAAATTGCTAAATCCAGTGGTCAGTCTGAGTCTTTATCTTACTTGACCTGTCAACAGTATTTGATCTAGGTGATTGCTCCCTTTTCCTTAAATATACCTCTTACACTTAGCTTTCAGGACATCTCAAATGTACCACGTCCAAAAAGATCTCATTGTCTCATCCCCCCACCCCTAAAATGTTCTATCTCTTCTGTCTTTACTATCTCAGTTCATGGGCATATTCTCATATTAGTTGCTTAGGTCAAGAATTTTGCTGTTCTAATTTTCACACCCCACATCCAGTCTGTCATGAAATTCTGTTTACTTTCAAAGCATATCTAGAATCTGACCACTTCTTACCACCTAGATTATGCTAACCTCATCTGAATCATTGCTCTTATTTTAATTATTGTAGCCTTTTGCACTCATCTCTCTGTTTCTGTTTTTGTCCCCTTTTGACACATTCTCAACATAGCATCCTAAGGTCAGATCACATCATTTTTCTGTTCAAAACCCTCTAACCCTATTTTACTTCTTAAAAGCCAAAGTCCTTACAGTGGCTTATAAAACCCTATCTGATCTGCTACCCATTGCATCATAAACTAATTTCTCTCTTACTCTTCTTCCTTCTTGCTTGCTTCCTCTGCTCTAACCATGGTCTTAGGACCTTTGCTATTAACTGTTTCTCTGCCTAAAATACTCTTCCCCTTGATCCCACTTGCTATTATTCACCTCCTTCAAACCCTCATCTTCTTCAAGTCTTTGCTCAGATTTACTTCTCAGCAACTTGTGACTACCCCCATTTAACACTGCAGTTTGCCTGCTCTTCCACTGGTGCTGGTACTGCCAAACCCCCAACTGATATATTTAAAATTTTTTTACAGGGCTGTTATTTTCCAATATACCACATAATATACTTACTTTGTTTATCTGTTTTCCATATTAGAAACCTCTATGAAGGCAGTATTCCTAATCTGTCTTGTTCATTGATTTATCCCAAGCATCTAGAACAACATAGTGTTTCTCAATAAATATTTGTTGAATTGACTTTATTTACATGTAACTTTGATCTTCCATTATACAGTATTATAATGTTGTATGTGGATTTAGTTGAATGTTCTACTGTACAATAAATATTTTGGTTCTGTATAATCACGTTAGCCATTTTGGTTATAGTTAGAAAAAGGTAGCAAGTAGAACAGGAATACAAGATTTCCGTTTAGTATTGTCTTAAGAGGCAGAAAGTAAACCTGGGTCCCGGTACTATTCTCCCACCTCTTCACTGTGATAGGACCAGAGGATCAGCATGGGGTCAGAGTACGTGGATCTTACCATTGACTAGCTTTATGACTTTGAGCAAGTTCCTCAACTCTCTGAGCCTCAGTTTACTGAGCTGTAAAATGGCAGTGATAGAATCTTCCTTAGGGTGTTACTGTGACATTAAGTGAGAAACTATGCAACAGACTTGGAATAGTTCCTAGCACTTAGTATGTTCTTTATACATTTTCGCTATTATTATTGAGAGGGACCGTGGAACCTCAGTGGGACAGAGGAAGGATAAAAACACTAAGTCATGAAATCAGAATAGCATTGATTATTTAGAGGATCAACCTCAGGGGAAGAATGCTTCAGAAAGAAAACCAATTTACAAGCATCATTTTAAAAGTTTAGGGAGTGAGAATGATTCATAACAGTTTCTAGAGTAAAAGATGATAGATAAATTAATTATGTAATATTTTTAGTATGAATCTATATGTAAAAAAGATGTTCCTTTTAACTAAAGAGAATATAAAGAGTTCTGTTTATCTTCTCTTAGTGAACATAAGTAAGAACCCCTGATCTTGCTTAACCCTTTGAGAGCTTATCTTACACAGCCTTGGGTTCAAAGATTGTATGGACTTACAGGAATATTACTTCTGTACTTCGGTCTAGAATAATGTATCTAATTAGGCTAACAAATGACTTGGCAGGGTAAACTAGCCCCCAAAATATGTATACCACATACATACTCTATGACTGTTTGTTAATGTTACAAGCTAAACAGGCTGAGTTGTCAATATTTTTTTTGCAAACCGAAGTTTATATGTAGAAGCTGGGAGGAGGGCAGGGAATTCCTGAGATTAATCTTTCATTGTTCTCCTTATTTGGATAAGTCTTATTGGGGGTGGGGGGGCTTGTGTGAGGGGGTGAAGAGTAAGAAAGGAGAGAGAGAGTGAGAAGAAATTGACCAACTTTTTGCTCTCATAGAGCAAGTAGAGCACTGTTAATCTCATCCATTGTGACATAATAAATTTATTGATTTCCTCTTTTGCATTCATGGCATTAAAAGGTAATAGCAGCTGCCATTAATTGAGACCCTGCTGTGACCATCACTCTACGAGCTACTTTCACTTTTTCTGTCTTACGTATTTTCTTAGTGTTGCAATGAGGATAGTATTCTCATTTATAGACCCGAAGATGTGAAATAGTAGATTTTATGGACTTTTTGTGAAAAAGATACATACCTAAACTTTCTAAGAGTCTCAGTCAGGGTTCTTTCCATAGAAAATGCTCCTTTTGTCTTTCTGTAAGAGTATTTTTAGTTTTTACTTATATTAAGCGTAATTAAAAATTTTAACCCCTTTGCAGTTCTCATTAGACAGAAAAGGAAATAATGCTGCAGGCTAAATTTTTTAAATATACAATATGCAGTTTCTGTTTATTGCCATAAGTATGGGAAAACAATTATAGAAATGTTTTTAAAAATACATGTTTAAAAATTGATTCTTTTTCCATTCACTAAATTTATCTGGTGACTCAGTAACTCCTTTTTAGCTTGGAAGCCTTCCCAACTGTGGAGATTGTTATATTAAGATGGCATCATATTAGAGAAGAAACTTTTGAAATCAGTGGGGGAAAAAAGATGGCTTACTTGGATTTAAATTTTCAGATATCATTTACTAAAAAAGGAAGAAAATAGTCTAAACACCAGATTTTTCAAATAGTAGCATAAGGTGAATAAAACACCAACTAAGCATTCTTCTTTTTTTTCTTTCAATTAAGCATTCTTAAAACTGTAAATTTAGGGAATTTTTATTTCCAAAGAGACTTTAAAATCTTTTATGAAGTTATTATTTTATAAATGAATAAGCTGATGTCTGAAAGACTAAATAGTGTCGCCAATGTCATATATAGAGAAGTAATTAGTATAACTGTACTGGAACCCTGGGCCTCTTATTTCGCGCGCATGCATGTACAGCCACATGCACACATATGTACTAAACCACTGCACCTGAAGATAAAAATATGAAAAGGCTTTCTCTACTAGAAATCTTCAGCTAAATCAGGAGGCACATGGTAACTGGTTGGATGTTCCATTCTTTCTGGGAAGTGTGATCACTTGGTTAAGGTGGTTTACCTGACTTTAAACCACTGGATTTCACATTTGTAAAAGAAGCATTATCTAAAAGTAGAGCTTTCTCTTTGCATTTAGCAAGTAATCTTTGGGGTCGTACTTTAGCAACTTCCACATGTCCTATTCCTCCACAACTTTCTAGCTAATGGTTTTAGCATCCATTGATGATTCTTGCTTAAATCAGTTGAGTTCATTCACATATTTTCAGTAGTAATTTAACATTACAGAATTGTCTTCTTTTATATTTATATACCAGGAGTGCTAAAAAAATGTATACACGTGACTTGTATTCATCTTTTGTTATCGGTATATGAATATATTGAGTATTACAATTCTAATACAGTTTGTTTGCTTTCTTAAAATGTGTATACATTTTTTTGGCACCCTCTGTATTTTTTAATATTGACTGTCTCAGTTATAGCAGTAATATATTTGACTTACATGTATTTGCTTTATTCTACTTCATCAAAGAATTTAAAAATATCAGTAGTCAGGAAACACCCTTAATGAATGGTCTTTATTGTTCCGAGCAAATTTATAACAAAATTTTTATAAACTTGTTAAATGTCTGTTGAGAAAAGGTACTATTATATGAGTTTATGAAATAGATTCCAATTATTTAAAATTCCAGTGAGAACAAGCTTATATTTAGTACAATTACTGATATAGGTAATTAAGCATCAGTTAATAAACTTGTACCATTTCTAAAATATATATGACTTCAATGCCACACTGTAATTTATGTGTAACTTAATGGTTATACAAGTTTCTTTTGATTGGAAATAAAACCCGTACTTTAATATCAATGTATAAAAATCATTATGTAAACATCTAAATGAAAAGGTTTCCACAATATTTAGTGTATTCTGATCTTTTCTGTAGGTGCTTCAACGAATTGTGGGAGAAACATCTGTAAATATAACCATAGTACCTATGTAATTTTTGCAGGTATCTCATTTTGCAAATATGAAGAATAGGGGCATATAATATGAAATTGCTTGAATTATATAAATTTAAATTCCCATGTGTTGATATTCATTTAAAAAAATCAGTATTGCAATTAAGAGTGAAGTTTGAGATTTTATGGGACTTTCTTATTCTTTGAACATGTTCAGGAAGATTATAAAATTAGTACTGCGTTCAACAGTTTCTTCAAATATTTTTTTAAATTGTGGTTATGTTACCATTTGAGATATAGTTAGGTTCATTTATTTTCTTGCTTTCAGTATGGGGGATTGGCATTTTTAACCCGTTTTGTTTCATTTTTTTGAATATTTAAAATACTCATATGGTATAAAAGTCACAATTATGTAAAAATGTATACTGAGAGGTCTTGCTTTCATCTATACCTGTCTCCTGCCAACCCCATAGGAAACCATTCTGGGTTATCTTTCCAACGTTTCTTTTTGTGAAAATAGTAAAATTCTCCTATATTAATACCCTTTTTAGACAAAAACTAGCATACTATATAATCTGTCCTGCACCTTGCTTTTTTAACTTAATGTATCCTGGAGATCATTCCACATCAGTTCATAGAGATCTTTCTCTTTCTTGTTTGTTTAATGGCTGCATAGTAAGTACTGTGTTTGGATGAATCACGATCTTTTCAACTAGTTCTCTATTGGTGGATACTTGGCTTTTCCCCCAATCATTTGCTATTTCAAATGTTGCAGTATAGAACCTTCTGTTATTTTGATTTTATGAAAGTGCGTCTTAGATTCCTATTAGAGTAGATTCCTGTTGGCACATGAGGTAATTTTGCATATGTGACTTTATTATATTTGCTAAATTCTCCTCAATAAAGGTTATAGCTATTGAGATTAACAGGGTATGAGAGTATCTGTTTCTCCAGTCTTTTCAAGAGTGTGTTGTCGAACTTAAGGATCTAATGGTAGTTTTAATTTAGCTTCTGGTAAATGAAAACAGGCATTTTTCCATATGCTTGAGGGTGATTTTTTTTTTTCTTTTTCTGTAAATTGTTTCTTCATATTTTTTGCTCAGTGGTTTTGGTCTTTTTCCTCTTAATTTTTAGATGTCCTTTTTATATTCAAGAGATTAACCCATTGAGATATAAGTTGCAAATATTTCTCCTGGTTTGTCACTTGTCTTCTGACTTAAATTATCATGGTCTTTTGGGCTCTTTTGTCACACAATTTCTTTTTATGTACTCGAATTTATCAGGTTTTTTCCTTTAAAGCTTCTGGATTTTGGGTCATAATTAGAAATGCTTTCCCTACATAAGTGATAAAGGAAATTATACATTTTCTTTTATTATTTTTATGGTTTCATTTTACTACCTTTAGATCTCTGGTTCATTAGTATTTTATTCTGGTATATAGTGTAAAGTATAGATCAGATTCAGTATTTTTCCAGGTGGCCATTCACTTGTCCCAACACCATTCTTGGAAAGCCTAACTTTTCCCTCATTGATTTGCAGTGCCACCTTTATCATATATCACATTTTCATGTGAATTTGGACCTCTTCCTGGTTGTTATATTTTTTCCCATTGGTTTTTATGTTATTCATGTACCAATACCACACAGTATTAATTATGTAGACTTCATAATATGTTTTAATACCTGATAGGGCTAACTTCCCTCTCCACTTGTTCTTTTTCTGGGTTTTGCTGGATATTCTTCTTTACTTTTGATAGAAACTTTAGATTCAACTTTTATAGCTCTCAAAAAAATTATTGGTATTTTTCTTGGGGAGAATTGACATCTTTATGATGTCAAGTCATCTTATCTATAAATGTGATTGATGTCTTTCCATTTATTCAAGTCTACTGTTTTTTTTGGTCTTTCAAGAATTCTTTTTAAAAAGCTTTTTATTACAAAAACTTAAAAGATGCACAGAAACAGAAAGAATAGTATAATGAACCCCAGTGTAACTATTACCCAGCTTTAACAGTGAACAGCATTTTTAATAGCTGGAGTACTTGACTTACATTTGGGGTCCAGTTCTTAACTCTATGTTTATCTGACTTCAAAGGCAATATTTATCTGGTTACTATTACAGAACAGTTTCTAGGGGGACTGCAGTGGTTATCACATTTATATAAGTCTCCGATAAATTTTTAAAAATATGTTATTAATGATAATGTTTCAGATAGCAATTAACTGATGTTTCAGAGAGTAATTTATAACAAAACAAAAAATGTAAATCCTATTGCCTGTCATATAATATGTAAAAGTTAAACATCATAATTACAAATTTAGAATGAACGTGTCAAAATTTTAATTCAATTCATTAAGTAGTGAGGGAACCAGTAAATGCTAAGAGTGGTTCTAAGTATTTGAGGAACTTGAGTTTAAAAAACTAAAAACAAAATATTAGAAAAAGGTTGCTAAGTTAGAAAAAACTGGTTAATGTCCTATGGGTAACCTTTGGGTTATCCTTTCTATTGGACAGAAATCATTTGCATATCTACTGGATACAAATCTACAGGTTAATATGTAACTTCGCAGAGTCTGGGTTCTTAAGTAATAGTAAGTAGCTAAGTCAAAATCATTTATTCATCTAGAGAATTAAATAATCCTTGGGTGCACATGTTAAAACAAAGATGGCAAACTATAGTCTGTGGGTCAAATCTGGCTTGGTACTTGTTTTCATAAAGTTGTTTTTGGAACAGAGCCATACTCACTCACTGTCTATGGCTGCTTTTGTACCGTAATGGCAGAGTTGAGTAGTTGGACAGGGATTCCTGGCCCACATAGCCTAAAACATTTACTGTTTGGCCCTTTACAGAAGAGTTTACTGACTCCTGTATTAAACATTGCTTCAGGATGATATTGAAAGGACATTGCCATTATCTTGGCCTTCCACGATTGGGGTAATTTTCCTTAACCCAAATGAACATGAGAAAATCTGCTCTGCCTGGTATTTCTGTACTTAATGAAGTTCTTGTTTCTCCCCTTGTATTTTTACTTGATGCGTGTATGTCTGTCTTTTTGGTGTAGTCACCTTTCTAGTTGTCTCTGTATCTTTTCCCACAGTTCTGCCTTTTCCTCCTGCTCTGTATTTCACTCTTTTTTCCCCCTTCTCCTCCTCAAACTGGATGTAATATGAAATGTAAATATGTTTATATAATTGTACTGGTAGAGTTTTATAGTCCCTTTTCTTAGTTTTTAATCTAGGTCAGTTTAAACTGTTATATGCTTACTTCAAAATAAAACCAAAACACAAGCCAATTTGAATTACCAAATTTTTTGTGGATTCTATTAATCTCTTTTCTACTACCTCTCCCCCAGCCCCTGTTGTAGCTTTCAGTTGAAGAAAGTTTCCTACACTGTTTTAATTAAGCTAAAAGAGTGGGGGCATAACATGGAAAGAAGAGGACTTTTTTAGTCCTAAACTTTGTTTTAGAATATTGTACAACATTTTTTGTGTGTAGTTTTATGTGGGAAACCATGAGGGACACCTTAAAGTAACTTGGAAGCTGCAGAACAGTTAACATTTTAGTTCTCACTTACTGAATGTTGGTAGTTGAATGTTTGATGATACAGTCGTAAGACAGTAAATAAAATTGTAGTATTGAAGTCCTGCTCAGCAAATACCCTATTTTCCTAAGGGTTTTTAAAATCTAAACATTTACTTTTCTATTTAGAAAACATTACATTTAGTGTAGATATTTAAAGTAAATACCTTTTTATTCTCACATCCTATGTGAAGCGCTCAATGAAAAAAAATAATTTTACCACTTAATACATAGTATTTTTTCATCTTCAAGATAAAGCAGAAGGAGAGAAAGAGCAATACCGACACTCTATACGAAGTTGTATGCTTGGAAAGTGAATCAGAAAGAGAGAGGAGGAAAACTACAGCCAGTCCCTCCATCCGCCTGCCACAGTCTGGATCTCAGAGTTCAATGATACCTTCTCCTCCAGAAGATGATGAAGAGGAAGGTAAGTTGTAGGAAGAGCTTCATTTCTGTTTTGGGGTAGAGAACCATGCGGACTATTATACTTTTATCAGGGAATTGATAATGTGACATAGCATTTGGAATTCTTTCAGTAAATACTTAAGAGAGTCTACTATATGCGAAAGCCTGTGGGAGATTCAAAAATGATTAACGTAGGACCTTCTATAAGATAATTGTAATCAAGTTGGACAAAATGAGATTTACACTTAGTCCTTTTTTAAAGATTTAGTCTAGTGCTAGCTTAGTGTATAGCACATTTTTAGAGCAAATTTTACATAGCATCTACCTAAATAATGTTTCCATCTCATCTGATTCACTTTATAGGGACAAGTTCACTTGCCAAGTGGCTTCCACATATGACCCTGTCAGTCACAAAATATATAAAAATATACAAATTTATATTTGTATAATACATTATTGGGTTTCTACACTGATAAACATTAGGAATCGATTAGTTAGGTTTTTGTCCCGCTGTTTTTCATGGTTATGTCAATTAATTTGTTGGTCTGTCGACCTCTGTTAAAATATACTATGTAGAAGTGAGAAAAGGAGGGAAGGGGCACAGGAAAAATGAAAGTTTGGGAGGCATTTCTAATTTATCATTTTTTACCAAAGCTTTATTTTTAAGGGGGAAAAAGCAGATTCTGATAGAAGTTCATATGAGGCATGAGTCTGAGAGGTTCAGAGGAAATGTTCTGGAAATTCACAGAGGAGAATCCATTTTTCTTTGTGGGAAATGCGGTGGGGGGGCATGAATAGTTTTTGAGCTGGGACTTTTAAAATGCAAGGAGTTCAGCAGGGATATATGGGCTTGTTTGGGCACTGCTAAGAAATTACATTAACAATGTCATAGAGGTAGCACGAATGATTGATTAGGTTAAAGGCAATACATATCTGTGATTATATGTATTTTTTTCAAATTCAGAGCAAACTCTGACTTTACATTTCCCATTGTTCCTGTAATTTCTACTTTTGCTATGACTAATCAACTGAGCATCATTTATTAGTAATATTAATAGTAATATTAATTAGTAATAATAGATGCTTAATATGTGATAGGCAGGTACTTTGTTTGCTCTAATCCCCATACTCTAATAAAATAATACTATGTTTATATACTCCTCACAAAACTCCCCCAAAATAGGATTTAGTATTATCTTTATTTTGCACATAAAGAAATACAACATCAGTAAAGCAAATTTGCCAAGGGTCAAACAACTGGAAATCGGCGGGGAGGATTTTAATCCAGGTCTATAAGTTAACAATCTGAGCTCTATTCTATCACCATTTCTCTGCATTTAGTTCACATAAAGCATTTTGAAGTGCAGAGAATCACATGTATCATTTTTGAAGAAGTCATAGAGACAGTTTAGATTCTCCCTGCAGAGCCTTGTTAAAGCTGGCAAGGTAGAATTGTTTCTGTCTTTTGAGATTGTCTACTGTATAACTGGTGGTCTTGAGACTTGTGGTTGCCTTCTAGGTCAACACTGCTTAATATGGCAAAACAAGTAAAAGTTTACAGAACTCTCCTCCACTTAAGCTCAGCAATAAAAACAAACACCACCCAAAATTGAGAAAGACACTATTTATTATGAAACCAGAGAATGCTCTAATCTCCCTACTCTAGATTTTAAAGAATATCAGTTACAAAGAAATTTGGGCCCTGCTAAACAACAGCATTAGCACTGACATCTAGTTCCTAGTGTATAGTAGGCATAGATTTTTAAAATATAATTGAGGGGGTTCAGAAGGCCTTTACTGATGATTCTTAACTAGAGAGAGATAAGGACTAACGGCATCGGGAGAGATTCAGAGAACGCTAGGACACAAGCTTTGTAAAGGAAGACTGTGTCCTTTTTTGGTCCTCATTGTTTCCCTCGTGTATAACAATTCCTGGTATGTGGTAGATGCTAACTGGAACTGAAGAAGACTGCAGCCATGCCATCATTTAATTCTCTCTAACCCAGTATACAAACCAGGGAACAGGTCCTGTTGTGATCTATTTGCTCCTTGGAAAGAGATGGCACCAATCTTCTGGAGAGGCTCCTTATCCATAGGACATTTGTGCTCACAGGCAGGAAACCAGCAGTTATAAGAGTTGGGGGGTCTGTTCAGAAACAACGTTCTGAAACTCAGATTGTCTGCTGACTCCCCACCTGTACCCTTACCTTAGGTACATGGCGTTGAAAACACCAATTTCAAACTACTAATATCCAGATTGTTAAAAGCATCCAAAACAGTAAAAGAAAATTTTATGAGATAGGTTTTTCTAATTTCTTTGAAGGAATTGTCATCTCTTGTAAATTTTAGTACATATTTTATAGCTGCCTTCCCCCAGAGTTGTATTATATTGATATTTTAATTAGTAGAAGAGAATTAGTTGAAGCATGAGAAAGTAGGGCCAATTCTGGCAAAATAGTAAAGTAGGAGAAGTTTATCTTAGTGCCCTCAAGCCTTTCTGTTTTGTTTATTCATCAATCTACAGACGATGTCTCACTTACATTCAATCTGATCTCTTCCCTATCTCACCAACAAAACTGATGATATTGCCTGAGACATTATAATGTAATGAAGTTTAATAATAAGTATCATGGATTTCTGAGCCTTTAATATCAGTGCTCTCTGATAATTTCTATTTCTAGTGGGGATGCAAATTCATGATGTAATCATCAGGTTTGTAAAACTCCACACTTTGTTTAGGTAAGTTAAATCAAAAAGTCTGGAAACAGCTTTGGTTAGGACACATGGAAACAAGTATTGTTGTACCCAACTAGTGGAAATATAGATTGGTAAAACCATTTTGGAAGGCAATTTGTCAGTAAGTTTCAAAATCCTTAAAAGTATGTGTTTTTTTAACCCAGGAAGTCCACTTCTGGGCATACACCCAATGAAAGCAATGAGATATGTTCATCCTGATTCTATTTTTTATAGCAAAAAGTTGAGAACTCCCGAAGTGTCCAACAAAAAAAAAAGATTAAGTCCTTATTTTCCCCCACTTTCGTTCCGCTTCTCAATGCCTCTCACATGCCTTTATTAGTGTCGCTTATCCACTATCTTCTTACCTTACAATCTTTAAATTCGTATTTGCATATACTTTTCTTAATTACAAAATTAAATTTGAAATGATTTATTTTGCTTTTTAAAAATATTTTTGTGCTTCTATTATAAATTAATGTATGCCATTGTAGAAAATTTAGAAAGTCATGAAAACATGAAGGAGAGAAAAAAAGCTATTGTAACTCCATCATTCAGAGGCAGTACTTATTAATGTCTTGACATAGTTCATTCCAGACTGTTTCCTATTCTTAACATATATTAGATCATAATGAAGATTTAGCACTTGAGATTTTTATTTTATGTGGCATTTTTGCCATATCATTATGTAAACAAATACCAACATGCAATTACATTGTAAACACATGTAATAATTTATTCAGCCATTCTGTACTCTCCTGTTTTTGGACACTTAGGCGGTTTGTAATTTTTTTAACTACTGTAAATAAGACTGCTGTATATTTTCATACATAAAGTTTTTTGCCTTGGAAAAGGAGAGAGAACATGCCATATTTTGAGTCCTATCATTTTATAATTTAGTGGCTCTTTTCTGTAGTTGACATAATGAGGACCTGTTTGGAAAGCAAAAGAGAATGAAAGATTGATTACAACAGCATTCCAGCCGGGACCATTTTTATTTTCTTTCTATTTACACCTATATACTAAAAGAGAAATTACAAATTATGACTTTATGCTACCAGTAAAATCTTTCAAATTTGACTGTTACCGTTCCATTCTTCTGGCTAGCATAGTCACCTCTGTTATCTTTTTTGATGTGTTTTGTTTATTAAAGATAACGATGAACCTCTTTTGAGTGGATCTGGTGATGTATCCAAAGAATGTGCAGAAAAAATTCTTGAAACATGGGGAGAACTGCTGTCAAAATGGTAAGTTAGAATAGTTCTCCTTTTCATCTGCAATTCTCATTTTATGGGTAGGGTGTCTTCTCTAACTACAATATTCAGTTTTGGAACCAATAATAGAAACCAAAATAGGAGGTTCGTGTTCTAGAATCTGTTTTTAGAGGTGTATGACAATAGTAGTGAGGACCTGAAATCAGCTTTCAGAATTTCAGAAACCTAATCAATTCTCATTGCTGCAGAAAATATTTATTCAAACATAGAATCCGTGGGGATAATAAATAAGGAAAGAGGTCCTTTATATTTAAGAGGTTGGAAACCATTGACTGGTTAAGATAATACACAGTAGTTAATACAATACCCAGTAATCAGTGACGTGTAGAGCCACTCACACAAGGCACAGAGCCACAGAAGAGACCCCAGGGGGGATTTTCATTATCTGTGTTAGGTACCTCAAGTAACAGCAGAATGTTATAAGCACAGTATATATTAACTGCTCTCCCAATTACTTTTTCTACTAACACTTGTAAAATTCAGGAATTTCTCATCCGCTCAAGAGATAGCTTGACAACAGTGTTAAGAAGCACTATCCTATAAACTGTTGAAAAAGAATACACTATGTTCAGGTATTTATTAGTGACTTACTCTGGTAAGCCAGTTTGGTGAGATGTATGTCGTTTCCTGTTTTCCTCGGTGTAGGATGACAGTATACTCTGAAAAAAAGTTGATCTTGAAAGTGATGGGAGCACTTGTCTATTTCAGACTTTCTGGTTATCAGAGTTGTCACATAAGCACCCCATGGGCCTGTTGCTTGGGGTTTGATTTTTCTCAGAAGTTTTAACAGTTGAAGCCTTTTCCTTTATTCTTAGTAAAACTGTGTCTCAGCATTTAAAAAGAACTTCATGCCCTTAAGGGGTCAGACTACAAATGAGCGTCATCTGCTTCTAGCACTCTCACAAGGTCTTACACTGTGGGTAGAACGCTCCTCAGGTTGGGAAATGTCAGATGTGTACAGGAGGAAAATGCCAACCAAAGCATGGGTTGTCTTTACATAAGTGGTTTTAATAAAGGAACTCTGCAAAAGCCCCCCCCAGAGGAATAGTTCTCGTTTATTTTTGATATTCCTTTAGCAAGCAGGAGATAAACCTGCTGATGCTCTCGTCACAATTATATTTTCAGTCAGTGAATTCAGAGTGTTTGGACTGTTGTTGCTGGCAGGAATTTTATCTGTATAAAAAGATTTCTGCTCTAAAATAGAAATGTAATTGAGTCTTGAATCGTTATATAATAGTGTTTTAAAATCATTTAGAGCAGTTAGTCTCTAGATTTTATTGAATGAACTCACCAGCATTTGACATGGTTACTTGGATTTGTTTTGTGACCAAGCTTTGTTTATTCATTTTGTTATTCACTTAATTAAATTATGGCCTTCTCCCTCTCTCACAAATGTATTAGCTGAGTTTCCATCTGTTTAATCTGTCTTCATGGTGTTTAAAACTTTTTGCTGGTTTTGGTTATGTCTTCAGAAATAATAATATAGTTTCTCCTCAATTCATTTGATTACATATTTTTTTGTCATTATTATATGTGTTCTATAGGTAGGAAGCATCACGATCTCATGGAAAGCTAGAGACTGGTAGATAGGGCTTCAAAGCCTACCGCTCCTGCTTCCAAGCTGTATGGTTTTGGGCGAGTCACTTAACTCTTCTGAGTGTGTTTCTTCATTTACAACACACAAGTCTATAAAACTATCATTTAGGATTATTGTAGATTAAAAATAATGGATGTTGTAGTAATTGTAGTAAGAACTAATTTACCATACACCAGGCACTGTGCTAAGTTATGTGTCTCTACTGTAACAACCTTAGGAACTAGTATCCATTTTTACAGATAGAAAACTGGCTCTGAGATTAAGTCAGGAATTCTAGTTAGTAAATGGCAGGCCCGGAATTTTTTACACAGTCTAAAGTCCAATCCCAAAGCTGGTTTCTTTAACTCCACATTAGATTTTCGTGGCGGTATTAGTAATAATACCTCTTAGCTTTAATTCTCCAAGTTCATTTTAATGTGACTCTGAGTGGATAAGAGAATTAATATTACATAGTATAAAATAGTAACTAAGTTGGATGAAGGTAATAGTGTCAATGACATAAATTATTCTGAAAATAATTCTACTGATACAAATTAATCTAGTGTTAGCAAATAAACTTAGAGTTAGATTTATTTTTTCTTTACAGAATAAATATTTTAGGCTTTGTGGCCCAGTAGTTTGTGTCACAACTGCTCACCTCTGCTGTTGTAGGGTAAAAGCAGTCATAGACAATACATAGACAAGTAAAAATGGCTGTGTTTCATTAAAATTTGATTTACAGAAACAGATGGTGGGCTAGATTTGTCCCACAGGCCGTAGTGTACCAACCTTGTGTACCAGCCTTGAATTAACTAGCAGAATGACTGTTCTTTCTGTTCCCTGCTCTTCAATTTTTATATTTTTTTCCTAAGCAAAGACAAAACTGTATTGCATTGTCTGTAGCTCTTGTATTAGGGTACTAGCATCACAGAATTAACCCTTTTTAATATACTGTGTATCATTCTGCTAGAATTCTGGGGACATTTTGAGAAAAGTCTCAGTCCTTTTTATAGTTTGATAGAGGTTATTTTGTGTCAATAACTTCTGCTTAAATTTGATAGTCACAGGACCTTCTCCATGTAGAATCCTGCTTTATTGACTCAGTAATAGTGGCTTTCAAATCACAAAGCATCAGCGATACAACAAATAGCACATTTATTGGTCTTAGAGTTTGAGGACTACCTCAGTCATTTAATGGACTTCCTGGAACTTTCTTCATCTGTAAGGCTGGAGATACTACCACATACTTCAGACGCTTGTTATGAGGCTCAGATAAGATTGTATACAAAAGCACTTTGTATATTGATACCAATATTTCAAGATAAGTTTTATTTTCCCATTTTACAGATGAGGTAGCTCAATGTCCTGAATCGATTCGAAACGTTTACCTTATCTTTCATGGTCTTTTTGACTTTGAGGAAGAGCCAGAAGTTGCACAGTGCCAGATCCGATGAATAAGGTGGATGAGGGCACACTGTAATGTTTTTATTTGACAGAAATTACCACATACCAGAAGCGAAGTGTGACATGGAGCCTTTCCATTGTGATCACACAAAATACGGTGAATGCTGCTGCCAAGTGCCATCCAATGGAAAGCAGGGATCTTCAATATGGGAAGCGGTAGTCAAACCTTAGTAACAGTGTGTGACAAGTTTTAGCTTGTTCGGTGCAGTCAGTCGGGTGTGAGCTACAGTTCAGAGAAGGTGTGTTTTAAAGTGTGCTGTAAGTCATCCTCCATGATGACAATGCTCCATGTCACACATCGCTTCTGGGACACGACAATTTCTGTCAAATAAAAACATTACGGTGCATCTTCATTGCCTTATTCACAGGATCTGGCACCATGCAACTTCTGGCTCTTCCCCAAAATCAAAATGATTCAGAATATTGAGGAAGCCACGAGAACGCAACTAAAGACACTCATGAGAGAGGACCTCCAGAACTGCTTCAGAAAGTGGCAAGAATGATGGGATAAGTGTGTTTGAAGCGAGAGGGAGTATTTTGAGGGGAATTATTGGCAATGTGTTTTTTACTGTAATATATTTTATTTTAAATTTAAACATTCACCATATTGTTTGGTCACACCTCGTATAGTAGAAACTGTCTTAACCTCCATAGTCATTCAAAACTCACTTGAAGCAAGGTATCATAAAAACTGCTGAAAGCATTTATTTTTGTATTTATTTTAAATATTTATTTTAACTTCGAACAAATATTTATTTTAACTTAGAGTGTGTAAGTACAGTTTGTCAATTTTGATGCAAGGCCAAGCCCTTATCTTTGACTGTGTGTCCACTGGTGGGAATTTTGCTTTGTTTACTTTACATAAGCCACAACCATAAAGCTGTGGTTTCCAGTTTTGCTTTTTGTTAAAAAAAAAAAAAAAAAAAGTAGAGCAATAATTTAAAGATACCTAGGAATAGTCTGACTGCAGAATTCTTTCCTCCTCCCAGTCTTTTACAGTTATCTTGGCAGTGTCTAATTCAACAGCTTTATCTTTTTTTTTATTAGTATGTAACCTTTATTAAGTCTTTGTAAATCATTTAGTTTAGTTTTCATAAAAATAACACTCTTTGTGGAATCTTTCTTTTAAGTACTTCTGGATTATGGCTTTATTTTTAGGCATCTCAACTTGAGTGTGAGACCAAAGCAGTTGTCATCCTTAGTAAGAAGCGGTGTTCCTGAAGCTCTTCGAGGAGAAGTCTGGCAGCTGCTGGCGGGTTGTCACAACAACGACCACCTGGTAGAAAAATACCGAATTCTCATCACAAAGGTAAGGGGATGATAATTCAGCTTCAGTATTAATACTTTTAGAAATTTGTTATGAACAGATCCTTGTGGCTGTTTTATTTCCAAGAAATTTTTTTATAATTCCTTCATCTAATACATGAAGAGAACTTTCATACTTCTAGCCCAAAGTTATTTCTAGTGTTGGCACAAAGAAGGCATCAATATTCTTCCTTGATTGACTTCACCTCATAGGCAAAGGATGTCCTGTACCCATTGTGTATCTAAATCCTTTTTGATCATAGTTACATTTTTAGTCACATCATTTGTGCTGTGCAGTATGTAAGAACTTCCTTGTTTGCTTTAATCCTTTTCACAGTTCACAGAAATGCACCCTTTGTAGATGAGGCCTAGTTCTAGTTTCTGTAATTGAAAGAACATGGTTCTGTTGTCTTAAACCATATTCCCTTTAAGCTCATTTCTCTAAAGTGAAGAATTCTCATTTTTTATAGTATCCCCTTCTCACGTTCATGCATTCCTCAGGGTTTTACAAGCAAAATAGCAGAAACTACTCCTTCCTTATACAAGCATACAAGAATTTGAAATTATTTTCTACAAGGTGAAGCAATGCTTTGTGTCTTTACAACCATGTTATTGGTTTTAACTTTTGTTTTTGTTTTCTCAAATTCTTGAAATATTTATATTTAAGAAACAGTTTCTCCAGTGGTATGCAAGTCCCAAACCTGGGTTATGAATGAATTGCTCAGAACCCTCAATAATATATGCAAATTTTTCAATGTGACAATGCACTTCATTTAAAAATATATTAAAACCTTATACAAGACGAATAATACCTCTATAAAACTACTGTTTAAAAAAATTTTATAAGGGAGGAACAGCATTTGAACATGAAATTGGATCTTTCCTGACCAGGTAATGACACTGATTTGCTCCAAATATTGGTGTTCTTTCTCATCATCTTATTTCTAGACAGATGTTTTGCACAGGGAGTTCTTTGTGGAGTTATAGTTGTTCAATTTGTTGTAAATTTTAGGGGAGATTTCCAGAGGCTCACCTCAACGCCACCATTTTGATGACATCCTAGACAGATGTTTTTTCTTTCAAGAACTAATATTCTTATTCCCTCAAATGTGTTGAGTTTTTACATTTTTAATATTGATATAATTGTTTAACCAATATCTATTGAGCGCCTATTACGGCCATACTGCTGGAGTTAGGAGGTCAAACACAAAAGCAGTGAACTGTCATACAAGAGACATATGTCACGTGATAGTCCGAAAAAGCACAGTGGGAAATACCAAAATTAGTGATAAATTCAGCCTGTGAGAACAGGAGAGTCTTTATCAGGAGTATAACATCTGAGATGGATTCCAGAAAAGAGCTCCCAGGCATGGCAGGATGAAAAGCATTGTACTCGTAGTATGTATGAATGGAGGCACCGAAGGAGGGTACGTAAAGTGTAGTGCTGGCGAAGGTACAACTCATTGATTTTTTTTCTTCTGGTGGCAAATCACATTTTGGGTATATAATTCTCAGTTGTAACTCTGTCTTTCTAGTTCCTATTTTGAAGTCCTTTGAAATAGTGGCCAAAAATTATTTCTTAAATATTTTTGATGTGGCTGTTCATACAGATAATTTAAAGACATGAAGTATTCTGTTTTTCTGGTTCCATGAAAATGGTGATATCTGTTTCTCGAATAGGAACTTGGTAATTATGTGATGTGTAAAAAATCAGCTGTTCATAATATCTGATATACTTGATTAATGTTTTATATATGCTGATGTCATGTGCTTTATATTTCACATAAACCTTTTATTATGCTAGAACCTAGCTAGAACCTAAAAAGATTTCTAATAGATGTGTGTATTAGTTTAACTTGCTGGTAGATGATCATAAAAAAATACAAATTATTTAGCCATCATAATATGGAGTACTTTGTTTTATATTATAGTATTATCTAATATAAGTTGGTATTGCTTTTCTGTCTTCCTAGAAATAATAATTATCGTTGTATGGGAATGCTAATTAACATTTTTTAATTTGTTCTGAATTTTTTTTGAGGGGATAAACTACTTTAAATTTTTTAAAAATTTATTTTAACAGTGAGCTATAATTTACATAGGCTAAAACACAATTTTAAAGTGTACAGCTTGATGATATTTTACATATAAATACACTGCTGTGACCACTACCAAGAGGAAGAACATATTCACCACCCAAAAAGTTACTTTTGCTCCTTTCTGGTCACAACCACCCCTGCTCTGCCCCAGAAGAACCATAATTCTGAGTTCTCTCTCCCTAGATTCGTTTTGATTGGTCTTGACCTTCATTTAAAGGCAGTCAGTCATATGTACTTGTTTGTATCTGACTTCTTTGGCTCATCCATTTTGGGAGTGTTTATCAGTAGTGGCTCTTTTTTTTCTTTCTTTGTTTTTGTTTTTTTAATTGTTGAGCGTGTTCCATTGCATCAGTAAACCACACTTTAATCTGCTATTATAGGTGTTTGTGGGGCTTCCCCCCCTCCCCCCAGTTTTAGCTATTATGAATAAAGCTGCTATGAACATTCTTGCATATAGGAGGTGCTATGGTCTGAATGTTTCTGTCCCTTGAAATTCATATGTTGAAACCTAACCTCCAAGGTGATGATATTAGGAGGTGGGGCCTGTGGGAGGTGGTTAGACAGGGACTAGTGGCCTTTATAAAAGAGGCTCCAGAAAGATCCCTGGTCCCTTCCACCATGTGGGGACACAGGAAGAAGTCAGCAGTCTGCAGCCCAGAAGAGGGCCTCACGAGAGCCCAGCCCTGCTGGCACCCTGATCTTGGACTTGCAGCCCCCAGAGCTGTGAGCAGTAAATTCCTGCTGTTTGTACTCATAAGCCACCAGGTTTGTGGTTTTTGTTACAGCAGCCCACATAGACTAAGCAGGATTTCTACATACTGTTTGTTATACATATGCAGACAATAATATTTATATACGTATATATTACTAATTTTTGGAAGTTATTTATTCTGTACTTGGGTTCTTTGCCAGATACGTGCTTTGTGTTCTGAAATTTCACATATTACCTTGGAGACTTTTTTGTCTTTTTGTTTTTTGCTTAGTTTCTTCAAAGACTAAATTTAAAGTAAGAAAGAGTGACTTGATTTATAGAGTGAAGGTCAAAAACAATTAACTTGCAAACCTGATGAATGCCTGTGTCATCATCTTAACTTTAATTGTCAAGCCTGTCTTGCGAAAAGTATATGTTGGAATTACATATGTTGGAATTACATATACATGTGGCTTTTGTAATGTAGGGACAAATGACCTTTCAGTAATATAAAATACATAGATTAATATATTTTTTAAGGTGTTCCTTATTTGTTATAAGCAATGGCATTTGGAGGCACTCTTTCTCCCTGGCTTTTTTCTTTCTTTCTTTCTTTCTTTCTTTTTTTTTTTTTTTTAAGAGTTTATTGGGGAAGGGGAACAGGACTTTATTGGGGAACAGTGTGTACTTCAGGACTTTTTTATTTTTTCCAAGTCAAGTTGTTGTCCTTTCAGTCTTAGTTGTGGAGGGTGCCATTCAGCTTCAAGCTGTTGTCCTTTCAGTCTTAGTTGTGGAGGGCGCAGCTCAGCTCCAGGTCCAGTTGCCGTTGTTAGTTGCAGGCAGCGCAGCCCACCATCCCTTGTGGGATTCGAGGAATCGAACAGGCAACCTTGTGGTTGAGATCCCACTGTCCCATGTGGGAATCGAACCGGCGGCCTTTGGAGTTAGGAGCACGGAGCTCCAACTGCCTGAGCCACCAGGCCGGCTCCTCTCCCTGTTTTTTTTTAAGGGAAAATTTTTTAGACTGTTCATCTCAAGAGGGACAAAATATAACAATAACTGTCCTTTTCTGGGGGAAAAAATATAACAATAACTGCTCTTTTCTGAGTACACATATATCATGCTGTACTAAGCACTTTATGTCCATTATCTCATTAATCCTAAGAAAATCCTTGTAAGGTGGTAATTACTGTTTCTGTTTTAGAAATGAAGAAACAGGTTCAGTGAAGCTTAATAATGTGCTTACAATGACTCAGCTAGTAAATAAATGACAGACAGGATTTGAACTCAGGACCGGCTCCAAATCTGATTTGTTTCTATTGCCCTCCCTATTTGTTTGTCCTTGAACATGAATAAAAATTTCTTTTTACAGATACATACTCATATAGAATTTCATGTAAACAGGTGATTATATACTTATTTATTTGTTTTTAAATGTAGTCTTTTATTCATCCGTTCTTCTATCAGTAGCCATTTACTTTGTTTCCAGTTTTCAGTCTCTAATTGTGTTTTACTAAACATCCTTATAGGTATTCTAAATCTTTTACTTCCATGAAGAGTCTCAGAAGTGTGATTGCTAGATCAAAGGGTAGCATGTTTTTTAAACTGGCTATTTAATTTACATATTTAATTTACTTATATCCTGTTTGCTTATCTAAAAGGCTGTAACAGTTCACAGTTCCACCAGCAATGTAGGAAATTACGTGTTGACCCATATTCCAAACAGTATTAATTATCACTGTGTTTAATTTTTGCTACCAATGGATGTGATTCCCACATAGCTTTAGTTTGCATTTTCCTGACTACCAGTAAATTTGAATGGTTTGCTCTTCTGTGAATTACCTCTTCATATTCTTTGTACCTTTTTCTATTAAGTTTTTTAAAGATGTCCTTTCTAAACACTGTGTGTATATATATATAGTACAATAATCCTTTGTATGTTCATTATAAATACCTTTCTAAAACTTCAATTTTCTTACTGACTTATTATAATTTTCTTATTTCCTGCCATACAAAATGTTTTCAATTATTATGTAGAAAATTGTGTCTTGGTTAAGGTCTCTCTTACCTCTACATTTAGTAAATGTAGTTTCCAAGATTTTCTTGCAAGATTTTTATTGTATGTGTTGAGTTTTTACATTTTTAATCCATCCGGAATTTATTTTTGTGCCTAGCATATAATGGTGGTCCCGTTTTACTTTCTCCCAGATGGAGAACCAGTCGTGCTACTCCTATTTCTCTGTTGAATAGAACTGCCATCTCTGTTACATCTTAAATTCTCATATATACTGGGATTGACTTCTAGATTGTTCTGTTGATTGATCTGTTTGTGTATTTTTATACCAGTACTGTTTTGGTTAAAGTGGCTTTGAGTTATGTTCTAGTATGTGGTAAAGCAAGTCTTTTTTCACTCTTTTTTATTTCATATTTTTCTTATCTATTTTTGCATATTTAATCTTCCATATAAACCTTAAAGTTATTTTCTCCAACCATACCACCACAACCACCCTATAAGGTTATATAAAGATTCTAATTTGAATCACATTTAATTTACATTTTAATTTGGGGTATAAGTTACATCATTATAATATTTTTTCATTGAAGAATATGCTGTGTCTTTCCACTTGTTCAAATCTTATTTTATTATGTCTGTTAGACTTCAAAGTTATGTCTTGTGCCTCTTCTTTTTATTTCTGAGAATTATCTTAGAATATCCTTGCTATAGGAAATGGAATACTTTTTTTTTTTCAGTTTCCATTTCTAGGAGCTAATTGCTACGATAGAGAATAGACATTGACTTTTAAAAAATTCTCTGTCCATCTACCTCTTGAAATTTTGATTAGTCCTTGTAAGTTTATACTAGTATCTTGATTTTCAGGTACACATTAAAATTAAAATCAGCAAAAAACAGTTTTCATTTCTATTTTCACTGTTTGTGCAGTCTGCTAAATTTTTTTGGTTTTGGTTTTGTATTTGATAGGAGCATTATACAGTGTTAAATGATGATGGTTATAACTAGCGTCCTATCATTGAGTTCCTAAGTTTAATTAAAATAGCTTTCGTTTTTCAATCTTTTGGAAAGCATGCGCTTCTTTTTCTTGTTGTTTTTGGTAAATAATTTTTATGTAAGTGATTTTTCTTTTATCTCTGGCTTTGGGGTTTTATTAAGAATATACTGAATTTTATCAAGAGCTTTTTCAGCACTTAATAAATATGATTTTCATTTGTTGATAGAGGAGGATACATAATCTATCAACATGTGATAGACTTCTTGATATTGAATTACCGTTGGCTTCATGGAATAAATTTCTACAGACCAACTACTCCTGGGTTCTTTGTTCTCTGTTCTTCCTGGTCTTTGACCACGGGCTCCTCAATCCTGTTCTCTAGATAGAATGTGTCAGACAGAGAATGCAGGGGGAAGAAACCCTAATAAGTAATCCACAGGGACTCCCGTGGCCTCTCTTACTCCCCATTCTGACGAATCAAATAAATTGGAGTTCAGAATGGAGGGAAAATAAGGCACAAATTCTCCAATTTCCAGAATCATCCTCTGGCCATCCTTTCTTTTGGTTATTTTACCTCTTTTATGTCAGTGACTTTTGTGTTTCTTTTATTTATTTTGCTTTTCAGTAACATTACATCAAAATTGCTTCCTTAATGAATCATTTTAATAATGAGAGAATAATGAAATAGCAACATATTCTGATGATTCCCTTTCCCTCCATTCAATCAGCCTTGTGTTTTCTGAAAACACAAGGCTGATTGAACATATTTGCATTGTTTTTTATAGTGGTTTAAGTGATAAACTTCAGTGATAAGATTCTTTTGCCATGTATTTCAAGCTTTTATACAGAATCTAAACTACACCACATAACCAATATTTACATTTCTAATTGCCCGAGGGATGCATGCCTTGGAGACCCAACCACATTTTTTTCAGTTGGAAAAATAAATACCTAATTATAATTTCCTTATTACACAGATAATTTTGTTTTTAATTAAAAATACCTCTCTGGTAGATTTGGTAATAGTTAAGGATTCAGTAATATTTAATAATGAGAACCTGCCTCTAGAGACCAAACAAAAAGGGGGTCAATTTAGCAAAAAGAATACTGGCCATGTAGTTAGGAAGCCTGAGTGCTAGTTTCATGTCTGCCATTAGTTTCTGTGACCTCAGATGAGGTTCACTATTCCTGACTTATTCTGTAAAACGAGGTTCCTTTAAGCTTTCTCATTCTGGAAAATTAGATAGTGTATTTGAGTTCTGCCCCCTAAAATAGCCCATGATTCTACTTTTTCACAACTGAGTACTCTTGCTGTCAGATTGTCTAAGAAAATAGGTTGTGAGTGGACTTTTAGAACTATATTGTCTGCTTCCAAATGGCAATTACTATAGTAGGTCTGCTGCAGATTGAATGTTTGTGTATCCCGCCCCAAATTCATATGTTACAATCCCACTCTCCCAATATGATGGTATTTGGAGATGAGACCTTTGGAAGGTGTAGGTCAAGAGGGCTGAGCCCTCATGAATTAAATTAGTATCCTTATGAAAAAGATCCCAGAGAGTTCTCTTACCCCTTTCACCATGTAAGGACACAGTGAAAGACGGCTGTGGGTCCTCACCAGACACTGAATCTGCCAACACCTTGATCTTGGACTTCCCAGACTCCAGAACTGTGAGAGATAAGTTTCTGTTGTCTATAAACCGTTCAGTCTATGGTATTTTTCTTATACCAGCCCAAAATGGACAAGGTTCCTTCAAATTGTTATTTGTGAATATAATTTTAAGTACCCATAGCCTATCTCTGTAAAGTCGCGTTCCCACTAGTGTATTTCTGTAAGTCATATCTGTTCAGGGAGTTCTAAAGTTTTCCTGAATTAGAAGACTGGAAATGTGTTAGGTTTGGTCATATTAAAATTGCTGATGTTTGACAATTTTTGGTCTATAATAGGCAATTTCATGTACCTCAACCTACTAATTATAGGTGAATTAAAGTGGTCATACTGTGGTTTCACTTGAAAGATTTTAATATCTGAAAGCAGAATTGCTTGTTTTATTAAGGTATTTATTTGGTCGATCAGAAATACCTTTGAAAGTCAGCTTTGTACCAGTGTTGTGCTAGGTCTCATGGATATGCTTACGAGTAGAAAGCACCTGTTCCCTGCCTGGCTTGGGGGCAGTCTGCATGCAGTCTAATGAGGGAAGTAGGCAATTAACTAACCATTTACAATAAAGTTTCATGAGAGCTGTAGAAGAGAAAAGACATATTGCTGTGTGGCAAATGGCAAGAAGGACTTCTCATCAAAGGGTTCAAAAATGTATCTGTTCAGAAATTGTCCAGGAAGCAGGGATTGTTGGGGTAGGATGGCGTTCTTCATGGCGTGCGTGATGTTACGTCAGAGGGAAAAGCATGTGCTCAGGGGTGAGAAAGAGCGTGGCAATTTCATTGTGTGTGAAAGGAAGTAAGGCCAGAGAAAGTGGGGAGGACCAGATCTCAGAAAGCTTAAATAAGGTATATTTAAGATTTCAGGCCTTAGAATGTCATTGATGCATTTTAAGCAGGCAAATCACGTATTCCGGCTTGGAAGGCAGTGAGCAAAGTGGTATAGAGTGTCCATCCAAAGGCAGATGGTCTTGATTCAAATCCTAGCTCTACTTTATTCAAGCCATTGACATTGGGTAATTTAACGTCAGATTTGTGTTTCTTTATGTGTAAAATGGGGTAAAGGTACCTTATTTGTTAGAGTGGGTGGAATTAACTTAGATAATGTGCATTGTTTAAGTATGAATGACTGCTTAGTTGTTATTTGTAGCATCATGATTAGTTTTAGAAGCATCGTTCTGGTTAATGGAGTTAGAATGGAATAAGATTAATCACAGTGAAACCTGTTAGAAATTCAGGCAAGAGGTGATGGTGACTTGGGTTGAAATAGTGGCAGAAGGGATAAAGAAAGAGATACTATTTGAGAGAAATTTCAGAGTAAAGCCCTTGTCACTTGGTAATTGAATGAATATGGTAGGTGAGGGAGAGGGAAGAATAAAAGATGAGTCAAAGAACCTCAAATTGGTTTTGGAATGATGTTGCTATAAATACATTCCCATCACCTGCCCTAAAATAATGCTAGTTAAATCAACACTCAAAGCTCACTTTTACTAAATAATAAGTGACAGAGAATGCTCAGAAGTGAATCTTACGAATCTGAAGAACTGAAATTGACCCTTTGTCATGTATAATATAGTTAATCCACTGAATAGGGAGACAGATAAACATAATTTGATGTCTTTTCCCTTTTTTATTTCATGTTTCCTTTCTCTTTCTGCCTTATTTCCTTTTTAGTTCTGTCATTGTGTTAATTTTTTAGTATTGGTTGAACCATATGTGTAAAAGTTGCCATTTCTGTAAATTAGAAAGTATTTAACCAGAAAAGCAATGGTTAAACACTGGCAATTTCACGTTTCATCCAGTTGCATTTTTATTCTCTAAGAATTTTCTTTCTTTTTTTTTTTTTGGAAAGAGTAGGTTTTATTCCAAAATGCCAGCATTAGGGGACTCCCTGTCACAAAGACTGCCTTCCATTCTCTAAGAATTTTTAACTGAGGCTCTGAGGGTTCATTTTGAGTTAAATTGAGTACCAATGACTATATGAAGGAATGTTGCTGTGATGGCATAAGGACAAGTGGAACTGAGCCCCATTAGGTGACTTAACCTGCTGTCATCCATTCAGTGGATGATGAGAGAATATCTTGTGGCCAGTTTTTTATTTTGTTAGCTTAACCCAAAGGGACGTATTTTATAATATTTTGGCTGGTTTTTAAAAACCTGATTAAATAATACATAGAAATAGTACATAGAATTTGGCAAATTCATAAAACATAGAAAGCCATAAAAAAGAAAATAAAAAATCACTTGTAATCCCACTATCCAGTGAACAGTAGTTGAATTTTAATGTATTTCCTTCCAGTCATATATACACATATATACAGAAATAGTACTTTGTCTTTACTTAAAAAATAAATAAATACATAAATAAATAAATAAATAAATAAATAAATAAATAAATAAAATATATATGTGTATATATATATGTATGTATATCGTGAGACTTCATTATTTTATAAAGGAAATGGATGTATAGGTTTTTGTGAGGGCATAAATTTATTGTCTCCCCCATGTCATTAATAATTTGTCTCTTCTGAAGAAAATGCTTTTAAGCTTTTTTTTCTATTAGGGAATATTGGGGAACAGTGTGTTTCTCCAGGGCCCATCAACTCCAAGTCGTTGTCCTTCAATCTAGTTGAGTCCGGTCACTGTTTTCAATCTTTAGTTGCCGGGGGCACAGCCCACCATCCCAGGCGGGAATTGAACTGGCAAACTTGTTGAGAGCTCGCGCTCTAACCAACTGAGCCCATCTGGCCGCCCCTCCAGAAGCTCAGTGGCAGCTCATTGTCTTTAATCTAGTTGTGGAAGGTGTAGCTCACTGGCCCACGTGGGAATTGAACCGGCAGCCCTATTGTTCAGAGCTCCTGCTCTAACTAACTGAGCCATCTGGCCACCCCAAGAAAAATGTTTTTTCTTTAATCCAAAACAAAACATTTAACTCTTGACTGACTTGATAAAGTGTGGCTATCAGCCTATTTTTTAAAAAAGTTTCCTATATGAATATTTTGGTCACAGCTCCAAGAGTGGTTTTATTGAAATAGAAACAAAGTTGGAAGAACTATTGTGCTAATGATAGTAAATGTAACAACTTGCATTTTTATTGCATTTTTATTACATTTTAATTATTTCAAGTTATCAGCCAATGTAATGTGTTTTAATCAACATAGCTGTTTTGTTTTCTTATGAGAAACCTGAGGTGTACAGATGAGTTACACGCCCCAATTCTCAAGGAGTTGGAAAAGCCTGGACTCCTGACTTTGGCGAATGCTTTTTCCACTTACTGAAATAATCACTCTCAGAAATCATTTCTTTTTTTTCAGTTCAATATTTACTAAGCACTCAAAAAATGGGAATTCAAAAATAAAGTCTATGCAAACGTATAGAATAGTGAGTAACGTGGTTTGGCTGGAGGACAAGGTGTGTGGGGGGCTATGGAACAGTGGTACCGGAGTGGAAAGGCAATAGGGAGCCATAGACTTCTCCTACAGTGGAGTACCATGCAGAATAAAGTCCGTGCTACTGGTACTCAGTCAGGCAGAAACGGATTAGAAAGTGAATAAGCCAAGCCGATATTGAATGATGGCCTAAAGTAAGGTATTCAAAACTGAAAGAGGAAGTGAATTTGAGAGCTGCTGTAGAAATAGGTTCCCAGGACTTTGTGACTAAGAACAGTACATCGAGGGAGAGTGGTCAAGATGATTCCTAAGTTTCTTTCCTGAGTGCCTGGGGAAATGTTGGGAAAAACAAGAGAGGTTTATTTGGTGGGGAAAATGTGTTTACTTTTGGGTGCGGTGGTTGAAGTCTCTACAGGACATCCAGGTCGAAGATGTGGGACCAGCAGGCAAATTGTAGCTGGAAAGGGGAGCTCATGAGTGAAGTCAGGGCTGGAGACCCAGGCCGACTAATTTGTGTAGAGGGAGTAATTGAGGCCATATCATCAGTACCTTCACTGGGATAGCCTCCGTGTACTAGAGGAATGCGTGACAGTAAAATATCTAAATAACTGTTGTATGCCTTAGAACTGGGCAGTCACAAATAAGAGAGGGCACTTTAGGATTCAGAGGAGCCCAGCCTCAAGCAATGCAACATGGTTGGTAGGAAAACAGGTTGTTTTAAGTGTATGAGAAGAAAGTGAGTAAAGTTGTATCCTCCCTATGTGCTAAGTATTGCTAAGCCTTTTGTACACACTGTCTTCTCTATTTCTTAATAACCTCATGAAATCGGCAGTATGACCCTCATTTCACAGATGGTGAAACTAGGGCTGAGAGAGGCTAAGTAATTTTAGAGCAAGGATTTGAATCACATGGGAGTTCAATGCCATGGGTCTTTGTACTGTGCCACACTTGGCTGTTTTCCAGTAATACCTGTCAAATATGGCTATCAAACTTATGCTCAATAGGTTTTTGAGTTTCTTGCCGTTGTGTAATGAACATAGTGCTTCAGATCTTAAAATGCAGTTAATGGAATTCTGATTATGGGTGGCCCTTTGCCTGCAATGAGAAAGCATGTGTATGAAACAAATAAAAATCAAAAGTTGGATCACATAACATATATCTCCACCCAGGTTTGTAGACATTCTAGAATGCTTACAAATACCAGCATTTGTTTATTTTCTTTTACTCTACTGGATCGGGGGAACTTTATTTAGAAGGATGAATTGAGAGTCCAATGACACCTGGAGGAAAAGATAACTGAAAATACACTTTTTCTAATTAGCTGAAAATTGTCATCATTTATGGCATTACCAGAAGAGCAGACAGTATTATCCCAGTTTGCATTGTTATAAGTAGGCACAAACAAGATTGTGTATTCTGAGATACAGTCAAGCATGGTGCAAATGGGCACCTTTACTTTTCCATCTTTTGTTTATAAGTTTGCTTCTCAGCAAACTAGAAACAAGAAGTGGCGTCTCAAAAGTATAGGGTAGTATCAAATACCGAAGCAATGTAATTCCTCTTTTCTGTGTGTGTACTATTTCTGCAGTATTCAAAATTGATGAGATTTTCTTTATATTTCTCTCGAAAAACTGATTTTTAAGTTTGCTTTGCTATTTTGGTCATCTTTTTTAATATTGGCCGATATCCAATGGATCATGAGAGAAAATTAATGCTGAATATTTAGCCTTTCTAGCTAGAACTTCTTGTGCGGCTGAATTCCAATTCCTCAGTTGCCATGCATTGTTAACATTGTTCTTTGTTCCTTGGGAAAATGCTACAAGAAAATAGGAATTTACTTTCACCATTACCCCTCTGGCAGTGTGTTTCAATCTAATTCCTAGCTGGCACTCTGTCCCAGTTACTACCCCTTCTCCTTACTAGCAGTCTGAATTCTTAAAAAGGGGATTCCAGACAGACGAGGAAACAGCTTTCAAACACTGCACTGCAGGCGTATTAAGTTATTCCCCTACTGTGCAGTCTGGAAGTCGGGGAGTGCCTCTCTGTGATGAATTCTAATGAGCTACTAAGGGTGCCAGAGTGTGTGCACGCACAGGCGTTTTCTTTCCCCTCCCCCTGCGTCTTCCTTTTCCCAAGCCCCCTCGCCTCCCTGTTGCCCCTCCTACTCCTTTATCCCCTCCCTCTGTGTCTCGGTTCTGCAGTAAACGGGGCTGAGGCACATTCCTGCTTTGCAAGCCTTTCTGTTAAGGATGGTCTGTGGCTTTTGTTTGGATTGCAGCATGCAGAATTACAGGTAACACTCTGAAATTTAGCTAGACAGACAAATGCTGTTGAAATGTTTTCAGAGGCAAAATATTACGTGGGAATCGATGAAGAAAATAAGTTATTTTAGCTAATTTTATTAGTAGTAATTATGGTAAAATGTTTTCAGAAATGCTATAAGCAGATTCCTTTTCTACCCCAAAGGCTCCAGTGAAAGGAAAAGAGGGGTCGATTGATCTGACTGTGATTGATTTTGTTTATTTTGATCATGAAAGCTTGCTGGTGCTGTGCCGCCTCTGTAGAGTAAGGACCAGTTTTGTGGGGTGCTACTGAGGGGAGCCATGAATAGTTGTACTGAGTGGGCTGGGATGGAGCGGCAGGAGTGATAGCAGCCTGAGCTAGCCAGAGTCTTTGATTCTTGCATTGGGATGCAGAATATAAAACGCTCTCTCCTTTTCTTCTATCAGCTGTTCAGAGGAGACTCATTACTGCTGCAGCTCCTAATCCTCCTCCCTTCTCCTCTGCCCCTGCCCCTGCCCTCACTGGCCTGAAGACCTTGTGCCCAGAGTTTGACTTGCTTCCCTGGCGCTATGTGTCTGGTAAACTTGACACTATGGCCGTGTCTGGGACTGGCTATACAACTGCTGCTGGCTCTGCCTCTTCCAAGGAAGTAAAGGGGGATTGCGCTGCAGGCAACGCACCAGAGCAGCAGCATCGCGAGCCTGGGCGTTATTACAAACAGAGCTGACCGCAATGACAGCCGCTGCTCCTTTGAACTGTTGGCAGCAGCCAAGCGGCAGCATGAAGTGAGAGATCACTCCTGAGCTCAAGATGAACTCCACCTTGGATGGTAATCAGAGCAGCCGCCCTTTTTGCCTCTTGGCATTTGGCTATTCAGAAACTGTCGATTTTTGCCTTTTGGAAGTGTTGATTATTGTCTTTCTGACTGTATTGATTATTTCTGGCAACATCATCGTGATTTTTGTGTTTCACTGTGCACCTTTGTTAAACCACCACACTACAAGTTATTTTATCCAGACTATGGCATATGCTGACCTCTTGGTTGGGGTCAGCTGCCTGGTCCCTTCCTTATCACTCCTCCACTACCCCCTCCCAGTGGAGGAGTCCTTGACTTGCCAGGTGTTTGGTTTTGTAGTATCAGTTCTGAAGAGTGTCTCCATGACCTCTCTGGCCTGTATCAGCATCGATAGATACATTGCCATCACCAAACCTTTAACCTATAACACCCTGGTCACACCCTGGAGACTACGCCTGTGTATTTTCCTGATTTGGCTGTATTCCGCCTTGGTCTTCCTGCCTTCCTTTTTCCACTGGGGCAAACCTGGATATCATGGAGATGTGTTTCGGTGGTGTGCGGAGGCCTGGCACACCAACCCCCACTTCACCCTGTTCATCGTCATGATGTCATATGCCCCCGCAGCCCTCATTGTCTGCTTCACCTACTTCAACATCTTCCGCATCTGTCAGCAGCACACAAAGGAAATCAGCGAAAGGCAAGCCCGGTTCAGCAGCCAGAGTGGGGAGACTGGGGAGGTGCAGGCCTGTCCCGATAAGCGCTACGCCATGGTCCTATTCCGGATCACTAGTGTGTTTTATATCCTGTGGTTGCCATACATCATCTACTTCTTGTTGGAGAGCTCCACTGGCCACAGCAACCGCTTCGCATCCTTCTTGACCACCTGGCTTGCTATTAGTAACAGTTTCTGCAACTGTGTCATTTATAGTCTCTCCAACAGTGTCTTCCAAAGGGGACTGAAACGTCTCTCGGGGGCCATGTGTATTTCTTGTGCAAGTGAGACCATAACTAAGGACCCATACACAGTTAGGAGCAAAGGCCCCCCTAATGGATGCCATGTCTGAAGTGGTTCAGATACTGGGTCAGAGTGTGTGTGTGTGTGTGTGTGTGTGTGTGTGTGTGTCCGTCCGTGTGTCCGTCCTTTTTATCTCTGTATTCCTGTTCACTAGAAAATCTGGAACAAAATAATTGACTCTAAGCAATAGCAAACAAATGACCCATCCAAAAAGCCTTCTAAGTTTGCAGAAATGATTTTCTAAGAAGAGCTTTTGAATCAGAAGAATCGGGACCATGAAGATAAATTGCTCTTGGTTCCAATTTTTGTAATGTCATGGAAATGACTACAGTTCTCAGATTTAAAATGAATAAAGCCATATCCAACACCTCTCTCCAGCTGGCATGACTGAACCTGAGTGTGAAAAGCGTCAGCATTTTAAAAAGTCATCGTTTTCTTGTTGCTTTTCTGGGTTCTTTCCAGTTGTGTGGGCTTCATATGCAATTGATTTAACAGGGAGGATTAAAATACAGTGATGAATTAATTAACAGGGTTTTTAAATTTTATTTATGTATGCCAAAGTGTAACTGCACAGCAAGTTTCAGCACTGTCATTTAGGAAACCAAATGTTTTATGTCTTATTCTCTTGAGAGAAGTCTCAATACAGTGAATAATGTGGACACTTAAAACATTAATTTTAGAATTTTGCAATGAACCATGATACAAAAGTACAGTCTAATATTATACAATTTATGAAAAACCAAGCTACTTTTTGTGCTATGTTTCATGGAGATTTAAAGAAATGTGTGCATAGAAAGTGATTCTGTTACAGTATTTTTCCCCGTGCCTTTGTGTATGTGTGTGTTGAGAATATTTGAATTGAGACAGATTTCTCTTTTACAGCAAAATGTACACTTAACTAGTTCATTTTTAAAATAGAGATTAAGATGTTCTCTTGTGGTTAAATGGAATTAACTAATAAAATAGCAACTAATTCTTTTTAAAAGCATTCTTTTAGTTAGTGTTAAGGAATCCACATTTGGATGAGAAAAGGAAAAATTCTAATTTATCTGTATCTCTACTATTGCTGTTCTCTTTCTGGGAAAAATCCTTTGGCATACAGTTCTTTCCTTAATAGTTTTGTTTTTTCTTTTAAGCATAAGTACTAGCAAAATCTGTAGGATTTTGTTATTTATTCTGTAGAATTATTGAGAATGCCGTGTATTTGTAGTAGTGATGTTTTGTTCTTAAAAGTGTTTATCTTTTGAGCAAGAGGTTTATTTTTCTAAAAGGAGAGGATTTCTCAGCAGCTTCAGGCCTGAGCGTATTTCCTCTACTTGTCTACTGGTTTTAATGTTTTGGAAGTCTTCAGGGGACTTACAAGGTCTCTGCCTTTGGCTAAATGTAATCTGAACGCGACAGTGATGTTCAGTGAGATGAAAGACACCAAAGGGACGTGGGTGAAAGTGTTTTTTTTAGTCCAGGAAAGGACGTGGGTATTTATAAAATAGACAGGTATGCTTTGGTTTTCCATCACAATATTAGAAAACTTCCTACCCCTTTTAAAATAAAGGGCAGATTTATGATTTTAGGTTTGAGATATCGATTTGATGTTAACCTCAAATGTGTTATATTTAAACTTTGTTTTAAGTGAGTAAGTAATATATGAAATTTACACGTAAGATTCTGAGTTCTTCCCCAAAAGTCGCTTGCTCTTTATATTAATATTTAGTGCTAGAAAATTTGATTCTAAGCCGTTTCAAAATTTAGGCTTCATTTTGAAATTGTAAGTTATATTAGTGGTGTCTTTAATTGCTGTTGCAAGTGGGAAACCTTTTCTGTTGGATTCTGGAAAACCAGTTGTACACAATTTCCCTTTTATTTAAGTGGCAAAATTTTTTTTTCATGTAGGAGCATGTAACTTGTTCAAATTTGCAGTTTGCTTGAGATTTTTTAGTTTAGCAAATATGGGACTCTTAAACACTTAATTTTAATAGAAAATTTGTGTTAAATCAGTAGATTTTTACTTTTGGAGAGCTGAGCCCTTCTAATTTTTCCCTCCAATAGGGTTCCATCTTGTGAAAATAGAGAAAATTTCTGTTTAATTTCCTGGAAATGGCTACAAGCTGTCTTTTAGTAACTGGAAAGACAATTCTTTTAATATGAACTTTTGTGAATAGATTTGTACATTTTTGTCCTAATACCAAATTTAGATGTCATTTAATGTATTTTTTTCATATTAGAATCTCTATCAGTGACTCAGTCTAAACCTGAAATAGAAACTAAGTAGATACAGTAATTTAAAGAAAAATAAAGTTCCCCAACCCCTTGCCAACTGATACTTGCTTAATATCATATGTCTTTCCAGTTTATCTTGTTTTCATTGGACTGTATAAACTCTAAGGTTTCTTCCAGGTATCAGTTCTCTTATCACATTCATTGTCTGTAGTGTGTGTGTGTGTGTGTGTGTGTGTGTGTGTGTGTGTGTGTGTGTGTTGGGGGAAAGGAGACATTCTTGGATGCAAATCAAACAATATTCTGTGGCTGGGGGGTAGTTTCTATGTGATACATGTGGAGAGTTTGTTTAAGTAACCTTTCATCTTGGCACATTTAATACAACATTTGATGACGTTTGGGTTAAATACCAATCTAACTAGTTCAGAATGAGAAAAAAGTATATTTTTAGATTCAATTACTTTGGGCGTTGGCAAGACGGCACATTTAACTTTATATGGTATATGACTGATATCAGAGGAAGCATAAGCTTTTGGTGATTGTGGTGAAATTATTTCATAGTACATTTTAACATAAGACTAATACTAATTGTTATATTTATAAATTAGTTGTATTTTTATACAATGATTTATTTCAGTGGAGTTGTATTTTTTTCGTTTTGTTTTTAGAGCAGAAAAACAATTAACAAAAAAACAAGTGCTCCACTTGAATGAAAGAACTATCTTACACCTGAATGGATATTTGAATTTTTCATGGACCTATTCACTCACCCTAAATTCCATTTTGGAAAGGGTTTTCTTTAAGCTTTATTGCTGGATAAATTCATTTTTGAGCCTTTCTTACTGGCTTTTCCTTTTTACTTGAATAATTTTTTAAGGATTTTAAGGATTGGGAAAACTTGAATTTTTGTGCTATGAATGCATTGTCCACCTCTTTGAACTTGAAAATAAAGCAACAGGGTTACAGACTCTCAGGTAATAGAGTGGTTTCTGGGAGCTTTCTAAGCTTTTCAGGTTTGATTTAAAAATCTGCACAGTGGTGTTGTAGGAAATGTTTTAATTTCACTATGTGTGTTTGTATCATAAAAGATGTGTTAAATAAATTATTGGCAAACCAGAATTTATTGTTATATGAGCAGATTTGGGGAAGTTTAAGGATGGAAGAATTGTGGCACTATGAGATTTTTTTAAAGTCTTCATAAATCAGTTTATGTGTTGATTTTTGCATAATTTTTCCATTTCAGGTTGAAGGAAAACTCTTATATATTAAATGTACATATTAATATATTTTTCAGACCTCGGGAATATTCTAGACATTTTTTACACTGTAAGTCATTTGGCTCTTCTTCACAATTTGGGAGACAAAAGGATGTCACAATATGATTCAAATGAACTTTGAACTGAGAATCAGAAAATCTAGGTTACTGTTACTAATTAGTTTTTTTATTCCTTCTTTTGTAATATTAACAGTCAGCCAGAGATTACTGGTCTTTTGAGAAAGTCTTCTCACATAAAATATAGAGCCCAGAACAAAAGAAATCAGAGGAAACAGAAACAGTGCAAATCACTGAAGGAAACTTCCCAAAAAAAAACAAACAAAACCCAACATTTTCAGAGATTTTGCATCCAAAACCGTAGGTGTCCGAATAGAAACTTTTAAATTGACCCGTGTGACCTTGTATAACTGGTAAAATAAATTAGACTGAACCAACACAAATTTAAAAATAATTTGACCCACTGACCCCCAGCTGACCCTGCACTCCTCAGCTTTCACCCTCACCACTTCCCCATTCTTCTTTTAGTCTTCCTGTGATTCCTTTCTTCACTGTCTCTTCTCTTTTCCTTTATTTCTTCTTTCCCAGGTTTCACTGTGGTTGTTTAAAAAAAGAGAGTAGAATGCCATAGGTGGGGGGGGAAAAAACAAAAAAAAAAACTCAGAAAGATAATAAGAGCTCTTGAAATTTAAAGTATAATCAGACACTTTTTTAACCAGAAAAGTTAGAAGATAAAATTGAAGTAGGCCAGGTAGTAAAACAAAAGACAGTAAAGTAGATAAAAAGCAAGACAATTAGAGGCCCAATCAAGGAGGCCCAATACTCAACTAGGTATGATTTTCAGAAACAGAGTAGAGAAAAAGAAAGGAGGAAATTCTAAAAGAAGTATCACAAGAAAAATTTCCAGAACCCCAAAGGGTATGAGTTTGTTTTTATAATGGAAAAGACCAGCTTAATGTAATAAAAAGATTTTGACAACAAATTGTTATAAAATTTCACAACACTGGAGATAAAGAAAAATCCTAAAAGCTTTTTGGTCTGGAGTAGGGATGGGAGAGTGGAAACACACTAAGTTCCCACTGAATAGCATTGGACTTTCCTTCTCATTAAAGGAAGATAATGACGAGTAACTTCAAAATTTTACAAAGTGATTTTTAACCTAGAACTTTATGGCCAGTCAAGCTTTTCATTCAAGTGTGAGGATAAAATAAATCCATATTGAGATATGCAGGGTCTCAAATATTTACCTGCCTTAAATACTTTCTCAGGAAGTTACTGAAGGGGTATGTTTCCATAGAATGAGGGATGAAATCAAGAAAGAGGAAGATACAGAACCCAGACAGGCACTCCAACACAGGAGAGAGGTGAAGAGAATTCCCACGGTGATAGGGAAGGAAAAGCCTAGTAGAAAATCGGATGCGCAGCAGACTTAGAGAGCACCTCGTCCTGATGGAAGCCCAAGGAAAGGGGCACTGAGAGTTACATCTTCAGGAAAAAATAATTGGGAGGAATTTACAATTCTGTTTGGTCTGTAGGGAAAGAATTGATGACAGATACATAGCATACGGAGTGAAAAAAAAATTAGGCAATTAGTACCTTCAGAAAAAAAAGGAAACTTAAAAAAAGGGAAATCTAATCATGATATACAATGTGATTCAGTTATGAACAGTATTGGTTTAACTCAAATTTAGCAAAATTATGTTGAGAATCATGATGGGCAGGGAAGTATGGGGGTGGGGGCATTGAGGTTGGGGACTGTCACAGAGCTATAGTCTCATCTCCCATACTAGATGTCTGAAAAAATAATAACAATTTAAGGATTTTGTTCAGAAATATGAAGAACAAACAAACAGCTGAAAAATGAAAAGGTTGCCCCTGGGGAGGGGGAGCAGGGGGCAGGGTGGGAGAAGTAAGAGATCTGCTGTTTTTCATTGTAAAGTTTTGCACTGCTCGACCTTTACGTAGATGTATTAGTTTTTATGAAAAGCATAGACCACATTTAGGAAAACGCACATAAATATCAGCAGAAGTAGAAGGAAACCAGGGAGAATAGATTTAGAACATGTTACTGAAGTAGAAAATGAGAGCATAATAGCTCTGTGTTACCTATGGCCCTGTACACGAGCAGTTTCCTATTCATTCCATTTTATCCTCCTACGAAAACAGGCAAAGGGGATATTATCCCTCTTTTACAGTTGTGGAAACCGAGTTTTGGGGCTGCAAGACCTTTTTGATTCCTAATTCAATATGTCGCTATGCCTTGTAGGTTATCTATTTGGATCTTTTTAGATTTTTAAATTTTGGTTTTTTTACCAAGAGAAGATAGCAGATACCGGAAAGCATCTTCTTTGACATCATAGGAAGGAATACATGAAAGCAAGCAAACAAGCGTGTGTGTGTGTGTGTGTGTGTGTGTGTGTGTGTGAAGTGTCTAATGAGTATGCCTGGACTAGTATACAAGTACCTACAATATAAGACCTAGCATTATGATATCACGAGAGGAATGCAAAGTACTGTGTGGTAGTCAGAGGTAAGGAGATGTGTGTGAGGTCAGTTTCCTTAGAAAGCAGTATACGAGATGGGCTAGGCCCTGGGTAGAGTAGGATTTCTACTGCCTTATCTCCGTCCTCCTCCTTGAATGAGGTTGACATAAAGTATCCAGCGAGACAGAATTAACGAAACCCAAAGGATCAATAGACAAAAGACCCTAATAAAGTAACCTACAATTATCAAATAATATATGACATGAGAAAGCCCTTTGCAAAGTAAAAAGCACATCTTTATGTTAAATTACCATGACTATAGTCACTTAATGAAAGATTTATTGGTTTGTTACCCAAAGATTGTTGTTGACTTTGAACAAAAAGAAACTACAAGAGTCTTTTCAAAGTAAAACTTTAAATTCTGTGTCTGTTAGCTTTCAACAAATACTTGTTGAAGTGAATTAGTAGGACAGTATTTTGGGAGGAAAGCAAAAGTTGCAGCATTGAACAGTATGATTTATTTCTGACATTTCTTCCAGAAAGACTGGGGAAACCCCCATTGCCAAAGCCATTTATTTATAGCTAAACCAAAAAAAAAAAAGAAAAGAAAGAAAAAAGGCATTTGTGGGTCTCTGTCTTCATTGCCCCTGGGGAGCAGAATCTGACTCAAAAGACTTTTTCATTTTTAAAATTTCTCCTTCTTCAGGACATAATATTTGTCAGGATCAAAACCATTACTATTTAGATTTTGGTAACATCATGTATTGTTAGCATCATCGTACTACGGATGTGTATTGTAGCCTACAGAGCACTGGAAATAAAGTTAAAACAAAATGAGGTCCTACTCCAGGCCATTTATCAGGTAACGTCAATCTGTCTGAACTTCAGAAGGATACTTGTCTTTAAGTGAAGATGACACCAACATTACAGGCATTGGTTCAAGACCAGATGCATGTTACACTAATAGTAAAGCTCTTTACATTGTTACTGGGATTACTTTATACGCTTGGATCACATTTTTCCTGAGGTAAAGAGGAAGGTAGTGAAAAGAGCATGGATTTTGGCATCTCTGGTCGTTGGTTTTTTATTCTGTGAAATGATTTCACTCCCTTGTTAGAAAATTAGATACTGTCACATCTTCAGAGTGTAAAATTTTGCATGGTGGCACCATAGACTCTGTAAAAGATTGCTGCTATTATTTCTTTGTCACACAGAAATCAGTTTCCCAGTGACTGTAGGGCCTGCCGCAAGTCGGCATATAGCCCCAGACGAAAGGCCCTGGGTGAATGTGGGTAGCTCGGTGGGCTCCTGCCTCTATGAAGATACTGGTGTTTTATGTAATTCGTCCTGCTTTTATAGATGTTCTGCAGGAGGATTAGTCCCATACAATTCTCAGACATTAAGATGCATATATTTAGGTGTACTTCATCAAGAAACAAGTCATTGAGGCTTAGAGTAAGAGCTTTAGCAGGTTAGCGGTGGACAGGAAATTTGGGACTGAAGTAATAAAGAGGTATCACCTTAGCTGAACTTTAAAAGTGAGTTGTATTAGGAAAAAAATAAAATTGTAGCAAAGGGTGTTCTAAGTTTCAAAGGCCTGATTAAAAGAGGGGCCATTTTTAATCTTAAGGTATGAAGAAACCATATAATATGCAGTAGTTCTTGAGAGGCAGACAGACCTGGGTTTGAATCACTTTACCAGCTGTGAGACCTAGAGCAAGGTTCATAATCCCGCTTAGCCTTTGTTTTCTTAACCAGTCACATGATTTTGTACAAATATTGCAAAGATTAAATGAGCTAGTGCACATGACGCTCTTAAGCACATGCTTGGCACTCTAAGCGTTCAGCACGTTAGCTGGTGCTGCATCTTCCTGGCGAGTAGGGCAGCATGGTGAGCCAGAGATGTCCAGGGGAGGAATGATGGAGAGGAAGGTCAAGAAGATAGAGTGGAGCTACCTGGTCTGAAATAAATGCTAAGGGATTTAATTCTAATTAGGAATTGGAGATGGACTTACAATTTTTGAGTAGGTGAATGACATAAATATAGAATCTCGAAGTGACAGAGCTAGATGATCCCTTAAAGGTCGTAATCTGACTCCTCCTTTCACAAATGGGGACAGGAAGACCCAGAGTAGGGACTAAGTTAGTCTGTCATAGAATTAGGGCTAGAGTCCGGGTCTTAGACTCCCTTAGACTCAGTCATGCCACCAAAGTAAGTCCAAAGCGTTGTTCAGCATTTGTCAGGTGCTTAGAAAATGGGAATTTCCAGCAGGTTTGGGAAAAAGAAAAGTGTTCAGATTTTGGTGTGTATTAAATAAAATAAGTAAAAATAGCCTTTCCTTTGGTACTTTGAACCAAATAAGTTAAGATTTGCAAAATCTTAGTTAGAAAGCTCTCTTGATCACTGACAGCACCTCAGAAATGTTTGTTAGGGAGAGTAAAAGTACATGAAATGGGTGGTCCCACCTTCATTGGTATTTGTAGTATTTGTGCTCCTAGTGAGTCAGAGGTTAAAGCTTTTGCATTAAAAAATTGAAGCTCACTGCTTGTCCTGTACCTTTTTAAAGTTGCTGTTTCCTGAGAATTTTAAAAAGGAAAACATAAAAATAATTGAATTCTAGGAAGCCTCTTACTAGCTGTATAGTAAGGCATTACTGCATAGGTACTAACAAACTTTGGTTGGTATTATACCTGTGTGTTAATAATTTTTTAAGTTTTTACGTTGATAGAAAAATATCGACGTAATTACAATTTTATCCATTAATGATGAAATAAGATAGCTTTTAAATATTTGTTTCTTGATAATTGTTTCTGAAGATGAGTTCTTTAGTAGAAAAATTAAAATCCCAAACATTTTTCTTTTATATTGGGGCTCATGGATACATAATTTTTGCCTGAAAGTTATATAAAAATATATAACTGAAATAAATGTTGAGACCCAGAATAAATATACACACACAAACACACACACACATATATAAATATATGTACATATAAATATATAAATGTGTGTGTATATATCTATATTTATCTATATATATCTATATATATGTAGTCTGTGAATGTATATATGAATGCAGACCTCTTACAGAATTCTAAATGCAATTCAACAATTAACACAGATTCTTATTTAACTGTTGTAAGAGCAGGGAACTCTATAGAGTTGTAAAGTCATTTTTTAATATAGCCATTTTACAGCAACTATATATGTTTGGTACTTAATAGGTACATTTAAATCTCTGACTTAAGACTTATTTTCATAAGAAACTAACTTTGTAAAGTAAATCAGTATTTTAAACATTATAAAACATAAACGTTTTGTTAAAAAATCATGATTTGATGGATTTGGTTATATAAAAATGTAGCATGAGGAATGTGGGTCTTGATCATTACTGTGTGTGGTGTATTATGAGATTGATTTTGAGATTTTGTTTTTAGCATATATAATGCTTTATGCAATTTTTAAGCAAATAATATAAGTCAAACAGTAATTGTATTAAGCTGTACTGAGGGCATTTGATACTCAGTTTTGCTCAATAATGCAAAAATACAATAGAAATAAATATTTGTAAGTCATCACAGTTATCAGAAACATTTGTTTGGAATACGACTTTCTGTATAATAATTTTGTGCCTTCTAATTTAGCTGACTCATAAATTATCTCCCCTACCACGTTTTTACTCAAAATAACACTTTTAGTGTTCACTTTTGTCAGGTAACAGTTCTTGAGTATTTCCTGCTCCTTTGGCCTCTCCACGATGGATTACTGTAAAGGCAAATCAACAATAGCAACGCAGGAAAAGGTTGACAGTGCAGTTAGCATTTATGCCTTATCTATACATGATTTGGCCAAACATTGAATAATTTTCCTGTGGGAAACTTGAGCCCTAAAAGGAAGTGAGCATAGCTAAAAGGCCGCATGTCACATGGGACTTAGATTTATTTTTAGAATGGCACTATAATGCCATATTTGGATTGAAATGTGATAGCATTACACTATTTTGCTAAAGAGCTGTCTTTTCTGAAGAAGTCATCTAGTTTTCTATTACATTTGTATGCTATAGATTCAACATACTGTGTATGTAACTGTTAGCTCATGCAGTGCTAAAGCATATGTGAAAGTTACAGGCTTACTTGACAAATGTTTCTGGAGCCTGCTTTTTGAGTCTGCTTTCTGTAATAAAGATTCTTTGACAGTTCATTGATTATAGTACATAGTCGTCATGTTTGGAGTAAGTTGTTTTCTTTTTTTGGAAGGCAAAAAAGAGAGTAAATAAGGATTAGTACCAGTGGGGGTTGGTATAGTTACTTGATCGTCTTGAAATAGAAGAGCTCTTTACTAAATGAGGCAATGATGGGAGAGAAACCCAGATGAATTTTGCCTCTGAGAAATGATTAAAAATATATATATAATTTGCGAAGGTATTTCATACTGAATTCTATCTACAGTGTTTTGGTTAGTGTGGTTCATAGGTTAAAAAAACATATTGCACCATTTGTATTTTATATCAGTTTTTTTCTGCTGCCTGATTTATCTTCTTCATAATTTCATTTGGGTAAGATGAATTATGATGTTGGTAAAATACAATGGATTTCTGAGTTGCATACTATCTAAAATTGCCGATCCCCAACAGGGCACTAAGTTCCAAAACATAGGAAAATCTGCCAAATACACATTTTGTCCCTTGGCCACTCTCCCAAGGTTGGAAACATGCCACCATCATAAATTTCAAGTCTGATGGGAAAGAGCTACCACTTATGGATAGGCCTTATGCTACCTGCTTTCCATTTAGTACCTTATTTGCTTCTCATAAACTCTGTGAGGCAGGGACCCCATGTAGACCTTACCGACAGGGATGTGAAGGCTCAGACTAGTTAAGGCTTTTGTCCAAGGTCACACGGTGAAGTGGAGGGGCAGTATTCAGAGACAGAACCGCCTGAGCCCACAGCTAGCGTTCTGTGCGTCACATTGTGTGATCTAGGTAGAGCACCTAAATTCTGTCTTCTCCATTCTTTGCCGGAAGTCCAACTCCAGTTTTCACATTGTTGTGGCCAGAGTCTGAAATGCCTTCAGTGACTTCCATGTTTATGTGAATCTATTCCAGTTTGCTCTCTGTTTGACATGTTGGAGCATGTGTTTGATGTGTTTGGAATGGAAATTTTAAAACATTAATTACTGAATACCTACACAATATTTCATTTATCTAAATATGTTAAAGATCAATTTCTAGTCTCTTTGGTTCAGCTTTTGACGTCTTTTGTTAAGCGTTATTTAGTGACGTTTTACTGGAATTACAATTCTTGCCTCCAAGAGCAAATCACCAAGATAAATATACAAAGCAGTGTCTACCCACAAATCCCTGCTTTTGCATTGGTGTGGAAGAACAGCACCACAGATTGAAAGGAAACTGGTATGAAGAGCAGTGGTGCTAGTCACGTAGTAGGGACAAGTCAGAATATGTGTGCATAGGTACACGTTTTATGTTCTTGGAATCTGAATTTAAGATAAAGATGTTTTTGCATTGTCAGTGGTAAGTGAACCCATCAATCAGATATTTATTTATAGAATTCTTGTTGATTAAACTATGAAATGAACTTGATAGGAGCTTTTTATACAAATGCACTGTACCTCATATTACTAAGGTATTGAGGTATTTCATTAGAATACTTATCATGCAACAAAATAAGAAAATGTAAATAAGAAAGAGATTTGGAAAACAGAGGTGGAACAGGAAGATAATACACAGATATACAGCCATGAGATCCTGTGTGGTTTGATTGGGCTGTGGATTTGGTTCTGAGCTTCCCGGAGGCCAAAAGAAAACGTTTAGTCATTGCATGGTCTGGGGGGGGGGAAAAATACCCATATTTGTTTAGGAAAAACAGAATTTCTGAAAGAGACACTGAGTCATATGGGAGCTGTCCTCACCTTCCTCACTATGCAATACAAGGTTTCAATAGCAGTTGTTTTTTTGTTTTGTTTTGTTTGTTTTGTTTTGTTTTTTAACAGAATCTCAAAACATTCCAACCCAGAATATTTAAAAGATTACTGATTATTGTTTTTATCTGAAATAATTAAGATACATGTTGGAGGTCACCTAGCATTTACAGAAAATGCCTTTTCTTTGATTAATTTATAGGAGGGCCACATGTCAGATTTTTTTTCACTTGTTTTTAGGTTTGAGAGTATCATATATTTCTCTTGTCTACATGTCATTAGAGCCTTAGTGATTTCTGCTTTTTCATAAACACTGAACAGCTTTCATCCAAGGAAGCACTTTCTTTCATATGAGTAAAAAGAAAAGGCACATTTCAAAGTTTGGGTCATGTCAATTTTAGTTTATAAGAGTCTAGAAAACAAAACATTTTAAAAAGATATATGTATATAGGGAGTTATAAGTGCCACTGACTACTGGTAAGAGAATTTCTTCACTTTTATAATGTATTTATTTGAGTTAAGATTGTGGACTAGGAAGAAACCAGTTGCGTTCCAGTCTCATCTCCTCACTTTCTAGCCAAGTGATTTAACTTCTTTCATCATTAGTCAAATGGGAGAAATCCTAGAACCCAGCTCAGAGGGTTAAGATAGATAGATCTATGTGATCTGTCTGTATATAGGTGCTTAGAACAATGTTGCTTAATTATTTTTAAGTCTGTCAAAGTGAATTTGTCAAAATTACTTCTGACAAGCTGTAGCTGACTTTTTAAGAGCAAACTGTAACCAAAAGATTATTTCTATGAAGCATGTTTTAAAGATGGGGTACGGTATAATGGGTTAGAGTGGGGTTTTGGTGGTGTTTGTTTCATTCTGTTTTCTTCTTACGTGATGGCTTTTGAGAGAGAAATGTATAACATTTCAAATTAGATTTAAGAAGATCTAACTTTTTCTTCAGGCAGTAAGCTACTTTGGAAATAATAATCTTCCCTATGCTGGTTATTTCTCATGGCAGCCTTCCACTGCATATTCTTTGTTTAGGTACTTTCTTTTTCTTCCTGCCATTCTTAGCTTTCTATTTTTCAACTTGAGTTTACAAAGGGTGTGTATTCAAAGGGTTTCCGCCAGTTCCCAGTACCTTGTTAATCCTGAGAAGTTACCCAGTGGGCCAATTCTCACAGTAAGATATAAAAATAGTCATCCAGAAAAATTACAGAATGTGGTACCACTGTGATTTGAACTAATGGACAACTTTCAAAACCAAGATGGGGAGAGGAAAACAGCACAAACATTATCATTTCCTTAGATTTTTCTCTGCACAAATTAATAGGAGGGCCTTATTAAACAGTAACAAAGCCTCACCATTGCTTTATCATATACACTAAAAAGAGCATAAGAATTGGGACCAAGAAAGAATCATCTAGAAATCAGTCTCATGAACAGAACCTACTTTTGATTTGTATTGAGTTTATACCCACAGTGTTCATTTCACCAGTTTCATTCCACAGATTCAGTCCAGCATTTGACTGATTGCCTAATAAGTGCAAATCATTACTGGTATGTGAACTTGGGTGGCTTAACCTCACTGAGCCTAAATTTCTGTATAGTAAGGAGGTGATACCTTTTTCTCTTTTAATAAACTTTATTTTTAAGAATAGTTTTAGATTTCCAGAAGTTTTAGATTTTCTGTGAAAATAGTACAATGTTTCCATATACCTTGCAAATGTTTTCTCTGTTGTTAGCATCTTACACTGATGTGGTACATTTGTTATAATTAATGAACCAATAGTGATACATTATTATTAACAGAAGTCAGAGCTTTATTTAGATTTTCTTGGTTGTTACCTAATGTCCCTTTTCCTTTTCAGATACCATCCAGAGTATTAGGGTCCTTTTGATTGTCATAGTTTTTTAGACTTTCCTTGTTTTTGATAACTTTGACAGTTTTAAGTCATGCTGGTCAGGTATTTTATAGAATGCCCCTCAGCTGGCATCTGTCTGATGTTTTCCTCACGAGGTATATGAGTTTGGGGGAAGAATACATAGGTAAAGTATTATTTTCATCACCTCATGTCAAGGGTACATACTGTCAACGTGATTACCACTGTTGATGACTTTGATTTATGGCTGAGGTCATGTTTGTCAGGTTTCTCCACTGTTACATGACTCTTTTTCCCACTTTCCATACTGTTCTCTTCCAAAGGAAGTCACTGTGTGTGGTCTTCACACAGGAGAGGGCTCCTTCCATGAGAGCAGGCTGTGTAATGAGATTTGTCTCCCCTCCCCCATTCATTGATTTATTTATTCAGTCATTTATTTATATAAGCATAGACTCGTGGGTATTTATTTTATACTTTAGATTATAATCCAGTACTACTTCATTTATTTTGTTGCTCAAATTGTTCCAGCTTTGGCCATTGGGAACTCTTTCACTTGACTCTTGTGTCCCTTTGACACACTCCCATTGTTGTGGGTTTGTTTTCGTTGTGGTGGGGGCTTGGGAAGCACTTCCTGACTCTCTGACACTTGTAGATTGTTCTAGGCTCATCTTGTATATTTCCTACCCCAGGCATAGAATCAACCATTTCTCTAAGAAGCCCTGGTTCCTTTTATTGGTAAAATGTGTTAGAAACCAAGGCACAAGGTGTGCTCATTGCTAGTGGGAGTTACTGCTTCTAGGCCCTCTCAGCTGACAGAGCAAGGAACTATATGGACCGTAGTGCCTTTTACCAGCCAGCATGTGTGGTCAGCAAACAATACATTGGAGTTAGAATGGGTGGAGTCAATAACCTTTATATGCAGTTCTTTATATGCAGATACAATTTTTAGTTATATATAGGCTAAAAAGAAGGAGAGCAAGACAAGTACATAAATGACTGTTCCAAGCCAGCAGGGTAATTGCTGTAAGGATTCTACCAATGTGGTGTCTAAATTGATGCAATTTTTCTGGAAGACAAATTGACAGGCTTTATTCAAAATTCAAAACCTAAGCATTATACTGGATCTTTGGGGGGAATAGAGTGATTGTGGAAATTATCTCCTCTCCCTTAAGAATCATGTCTCTGCTTTACAGCCTCGTTTAGAGCAAGAGGAGTAGAACAGCCTGAATATTCCAGAGTCGGAGATTTGGCATTGTAAATTATGGTATAGCCATGTGACAAGTTACTGTGTAGTAAAAATGCTGGGTAGAATAACTGTCAAGTAATGTGAAAAGATGCTCACAACATTTTGCGGTTAGTAAAAATTAATTTTCAAAGCAAGTGTAAACTCAAAAATAATTATGTAAAAAGATAGGCATATGCCCGCCTAACATCAGCTACAGTTATTCTGAGTTATGAAATTATCTTTTTTTTTTTTTAATGTTTTCCCAGTATTAGAAGGAAGCAAAACATAAAAAAGGTTTGTTGTTATACTAAGGAAACAGAAAGCTAGATTTTCCTTTTAAAATGCAATAAGGTATATAATTAATGTTGGGTTATATTTGCGGAACAGTGAATAATCCCATTTGGCAGGAGTATGGGAAGGGAAAATAAAAAAGATTTGGATTTTAGTGTAGGTGTTAATTCTCAGCATTTGTTTAGTGAATAAATTTAAAAAGTGCTGATATTTTAGAGTACAGTTTTTAATAAAATTATTTCCAATAATGTATGTATTATTATATGAACATGCCATAATTTGTTTATCACTTTTTCTACTGATGGACATTACATTTGGGATATCTAGTTTTTGACTATTACAAATAAGGTTATTGTGAGCATTCTTGTACTTTTTTTTTTTTTTTTTTTTTAAGTTTTGCCTTTTCCAGAATGTCGTAGTGTTGGAATCTTAACAGTATGTAGCCTTTTTTTTTTTCCAATTTTATTGGGGAATATTGGGGGACAGTGTGTTTCTCCAGGACCCATCAGCAACAAGTCGTTGTCCTTCAATCTAGTGGAGGGTGCAGCTCAGCTCCAGGTCCAGTCGCCATTTTCAGTCTTAGTTGCAGGGGGTGCAGCCCACCATCCCATGTGGGGATTGAACTGGCAACCTTGCTGTTCAGAGCTTGCGCTCTAACCAACTGAGCTATCCAGCTGCCCCTCTTATACATGTTTTGTTTCTTTTGGACATATGTTTTCATTTTTCCTGTGTAATACTTAGGAGTGGAATTGCTGGGCCTGAGTCGACCTGTATTTAACTTTATAAGAAACTGCCTTGTAATTCATTGAAGTGGTTTTTCATTTTACACTTCCATTAGCAACAGTTGACTAGTTCCAGTTGTTGCATATCCTCACCAACATTTGGTATTGTCTTCTTACTTTAGCCAGTTTAATTCGTTTCATTGTGTATGTTTATAATTTCTGAGCTGTATATACTGTTTGTATTGCTTAAAATGTAAGGACAGTGTACCATTATAATTACAGGGTTTCATTTAAGCCTTTACTACTACACAGGAGATACAGAAATACTGCATACAGACTTTGAGAATTGAATTTTGTAAAATGTAGCAAACATTTTTAACATTTGTTATTATATGAAAAGCATGTGTTCAAAAGAATATACGTTGCAAGTTACTGCAGCTTATTTGTGACAGAATTTCTACAGTTAAAATGTGTATGAAATTAATCAGAAGTAGCATGTCAGTGTATTTAAAATTATTTAAAAATCTTCTCTCTAGTCATGCTGCCCATGACAGATTACTGTGTTGTATATTTAGAGCAGGACGTGGCACAACTGTGGCCTGGGGGCCAAATTCAGCATGCTTCCTGTTTTTGTAAATAAAGTTGTATTAGAATACAGAAATGCTTGTTTATTTACATATTGTCTATGGCTTCTTTTGCTCTGCGAAGGGGGAGTTGAGTAATCATGACAATGAATGGCCCACAAAGCTAAAAAATTTACTGTCTGACTCTTAACAGAAAAAAATTGCAAGATATTAATACTACATAATCATATGGCATTTTAGTTTTCTTTTGGAGATTAAAGCTGTTTTTCTTGCAATAAATGAAGCCAAAACATAAAACCAGCTGATCAAAAAAAGAACTACCTCTGTCATAAATTCATAATTTTCAGGACATATCAACTGACAGTAGTTTTGCCATTCCCTGTTCTTTTAATTTACATCTCTACACGACTGCCGTAAGTACATTTGTAAAAGCTTGTCTGTGTTAAGCCATTTACCAGTGGCAGTCTGGTTGCGAGAGGATGTATATGGTTGACTTAATCAGTCTCTCCGTAAATAGTGCTATCCAGCATGTGCCAGGTCAGCCACTCCCTGTATCAGCTACGTCTGTGTTAACTCCTTAGAAATAAAAGACTTCTGTAGTGTTGCATAAACCTTAATTTTACAAGCACTTGGGTTTGGATGTTTTGCAAAAAGCTCTTTGCAATGTTCTCTTAGGAAGGAATCATCCATAATGTTACTGTGATTTGTTTTCAGAATCTTTTCAAATTTAGTGATGTCATTATTCTGATAGGAATTTACTACATTTGTCATTGTTAGAATTTATGGATCATTTTTGTACAGTTTGGCCTCTGGCAAGTCAAATAGATTTACTCCCAAGTTCTTAAGCATATTTCCTAAGACCACATATTTTAAGCAAGTGATTCACATGAAACTCAATTTATTCTCATTCTTGAAGTCATCAAAAACTCAGCATGTGAATTTTTTCAAGGCCATTTTACCTCTTAATCCTGTGATCGTTGGATGAGGGGTGGCAGATTGGTGAGAACTGATCAGTTATAGAATATTTTCAGTTTTTTGTTATTTTCCATCCCCTGTGCGTTTGAGTTTCCAAATCATGTATATCTAATAACTGTCCTTTTCAAGTATCTTCATCATCATTGTGATATGACATATAATTGACATAAAATATTTTAAAGCTTTCCATATTGCTCTCAGTTCTTAATATAATTTTCTAACTTTCATGTTTGTGTTAAGCCACAATCTATCATTCTTAGCATGTTTCAGAACTCCCATTGTTGTTTTATAGAATTCCTAAATTCATCCGACATTTAAAACATCAGAATTCTCTTTAGAAGTGAAGGTATAGTTCACATGGAGATATAATTCAAGAATGGAAGTTACAATTTTTTCAGAATAATTTCTTGTAGCTGCATCCCAAATACAGGTCACTAACATGTCCAGAAAGTTTGTCAGTGTGAAATTTATCATACTCATTGTTTTAGTGGTTTAAGTCCTCTTTCTTTTTTTTAAGTTCCAGACCTTTTAGAAACTGCTTAATGCTGCTTTGGGTCATCATCCTTCAGTACTTTGAAATTAATAATTCTGATTTTTTCAAGTCCCCAATTACTCTCTTCAGTGTTCCCGTTGTAGCCCTCTTGGTCATTGCACAAGAAATAGTTCTCCTTGGCAGACATTGTGGCTGGCTGTCTCGTTGCGGTTTTAATTGACATTGCCCTGGTAACTACCTTTTCATTTGCTTATTTGTCATTTGTGTAATATCTTCTATGAAATGTCTGCTCAAATTTTGTCCATTTTATTATATCGTATTTTCCTTTGAGTTCTATATATGTTCTAAAAAGTATATAATTCTTTTATAGATATAGGTACTGCTTCCCTATGTCTTTTCTTAATAGCATGTTTTATAAGCAGAAAAATTTATAATGACATCAGTTTATAGTTTTTTCTCAATGATACTAGGAGTGAGATAAGTTTTTATCATGCTGCCGTTTCAGAATTGAAGCTGGTACTGTTTATGGTTCATTGTTTGTTGTTTGAGCTATTTGTGAAACAGATACTTATTAATGGTAAAGATTTCTTAATTCCCGAGCAAATAATTTATGCCTGTGGTTCCCTCTGTGTTGCTATTTCACATTCTGTGTGTTTGTTAAAATTAAAACTGAGTTCAGGAGAATTCACATATCCTAAGATGAAAAAGAAAATACCTTAACCCACAATAATAAAGCATATATTACTGCTATAGACCCCTTTCCTTGTTATTTCTCTTGATAATTACAGGATGATTTATTTTACATTTTGAACTAAAAGACTCAAAGTCTGTACTCTGTTGTATTTCTCATTACAGTTATTTTCTTTTGCCTGCACTTTACACAGTTTTGAAGTTATTAATGAGTCAATCATTATAGCATTCTTGGGTTTTTAGGTATTTAGTTACATTTCTTTTAAATGATTCGGTTAATAAGGTTCTTTCCTGATTTAGTTCGGTGCCTTAGCCACGTGGGTCTCGAATTAACCATTAGCATTAGAGACCCTGGTTTGGGCGGGGCTGTTGACCACATAAGCATGGCTAAGGCTTCATCTCAAAGAAGCATTTGGACTTCTCGTAGGTCTCCTCCAGCACTGCCTGTGTGCCGTGCCTTGTGCTCGGTTCCGTGGAAGTTTCAAACTGAATCATAGCATCTGCCCCTTCGTGAATAGTTTTATAGAGAAGATAAGATATACAAAACTAAAAATAATATCTATTCTGGGTACCACATGCGTGTGTGTTTCCCGTGTATCGGTTGTGGTGTGTGTGATCAGAGGACAGCCCCACCAGCTCTCAGCTTGCTGGAGACTTGGCTTCCTTTCACTTTCATCAAGTGTTTTCTATATACACATCAGACACTGCTAGAAGCTCTTTATGTATTTATAATTTATATGTATAGCTAATGTAACCCTCACTACAACTCTAGACGTTGGGTGATACTAGCCAGAGAAGATAAGAAACTTACCTAAAGTTGTTTTACTAGTAAGAGACCGAGCCAGCTTTCTGAATCTAAGGCCTTGAGGTAAATGGATTTACATCATTTTCATCTTTTAGGTATATATACTTAAAGTAGTACAGGGAACGCTTAATCTAAAGGGTTAGAATTATTCTGATTCTCTTTTTTATTTGTATGTGTATCCTTTTTTGTTTTTCCATTGTAATTGGAAATAAATTCCATATGTACAATAAAATTCACCAATTTTAAGTGAATGGTCAATACATTTTAACCACAGATGTGATGGATAATATTTTCATCACTTCAGAAAGTTCTCTCATGTCACTTAAGAATCAGCCTTCTCTCTTTAACCCCAGCCTCTTTCAAATAGTGACCTTCTTTCTGTAACTTATGATTTTGCCTTTTCTAGAATTTCATGTTCATGGAATTATAGGTAATAGTCTTTTGTGTCTGGCTTCTTTCACTTAGTGTAATGCTTTTGAAATCCATCCATGTTGCTTGTATCAATAGGTTTTCCCATTTTTGTTGCTGAGTAATATTCCTCTTTATGGATGTACCACAATTTATTCACGTACCCATTGAAGCACATTTGTATCATTTCCAGTTTGGGTTATTATGAATAAAGCTGCTATGGACATTTGAGTTAAAATCTTTGCACATATTCATATTTTCATTCCTCTTGGATAAATACCTAAGATTGGAATCACTGAATTGTATGGTAAGTGTATGTTTAACTTTACAGGAAACTTCCAAACTGTTTTCAGAGTATTTGTACCATTTTGCATTCCCACCAGCAATGTATGGGAGTTCCAGTTGTATCACACCTTTTGCCAACACTTGATATCCTGGATGTATAGTGGAATCTCACTGTGCTTTTAATTTATATTTCCCTGATGAGTAATGGTGTTGAGTTTTTTTTCATGTGCTTATTTGCCATCTTGGTATCTTTTGCAGAGTATTTATTAAATGTTTTGTCACCACCACCCCTTTTTAAATCAGTTGTTTGTCTCCTTATTTACTTTAAGAGTTACAGTTTGGATACAGCTCCATTATCAGACAGATTTTATAGGTGTGCTGTCCTGACCATGGCTTACATTTTCATGTTTTTAACATTGGCTTTTGCATAGTAAATGTTTTTTATTTTGATGAAGTTCACTGCATCATTTTTCTTTTTATGATTCATGATTCATGGGGAACCCTCTAGATGGCTCTCTGCTCTCTCTGTTTAGTTTTTCCTCTCAGCATTCTGACCTACAATTTCTAGCTACCTTGCCCTCCTCAAATTCTGCTCCCTCTTTCCCCAGCTCAGGGAGACACTCCCCACCCTCAGCTCTGTGTCTGCCCCCCTCCATGCACTGCAGCCTGGAAGCTGCCAGCAGGCAATAACTGCTGTAGTGTAATGTCTCACCATGGAGTTTGTCCTTTTGTCAGGAATCACCATGGTTCTGAGCTGCCTAATAATGTATTAAAAATAAGTAGGAATATATGTCAGTAAAGCTGTTTGGAAAGAGTTTGGCAATGTCTTTGAAGGTTTAAAGAGTTTACTGATTAAGAAAGAACATAGGCTTTCAAGTTAGTTCAAATCCCACAACTGTGAAGTATTTATGACCCAGGGAACATAATTACCCAAAAGGCTAGAGAAATTACTGGAGAAGAGAGGAATATCACTTTCCTTTTTTATCTTGAAACAGGAGTGTCAGGCTGTTGGATGGTGTCCTGAATATGATGTAGTCTCATCAAGGAGAATCAAGGCTATTGTCTTAGCTATGAAGACAGTGCTTTGTTAAAATAGAAGGGCATGTTTATGAGCTCCAGTTCTGGGCAAATGCAGTTTAACAAGGGGAAGATACTAGAAATAGCTAGATGCTTGGTATGTTTTAAGAAGGATTGTTGACATTGACATTTGTTCAGGTTTAGTTAACTCATTACTAAAGAGGAAACAGTTTTTCTCCATCGGCAAAAGCAAGGCATATTTTCCCACAGCCTGTTTGAATCCCTTGGCATTTGGTGGACTAGTTTCACAATGAGTAGACTGCTGTGTGCATTTTTATGCCATTTGCCCTTAGGATAAACCCCAAATAAGGGGCTTCTCTTTTCCATTTGAGAACCTGGCACATGGGCTTCATTAAAAGCAATATATTTTGTACCAGTTTTTTAACGGGAGCACTTAACCTCCTTTTGAGATTAGGTTGAGTATTTTCCTAGGGGAACTCCATTCTGAATATCACATTTTACCTCCTACAATAGAAAAGTCGCCAGCTGCACTTTCTTGCAACAGGGATGGGAGTGCACATGAGGTGTATGGAGTGAAGTAGATTGCTTTTCTTCCATCTCTTTTTTCCCCTTAATATTTGATTTTGCTTTTGCTTGAGTTTTTGGGTCCTAAAGACAGAGTAACTCCGGGTGTGCATGTGTGGTATATGTCCCTGCATCATTTTAAAGCATGTAAAGGAGAAGAACCTCATTGTAGAAACCCAAACAAATATGTACATGATTGACTACCAAACCTTGTCTTTCCTTGTGTTTCCACAGGAGTCTCCCCAGGACAGTGCTATCACCCGGGATATTAACCGGACGTTCCCAGCCCATGACTACTTTAAGGATACAGGAGGAGATGGACAAGATTCCTTATACAAAATATGCAAGGTATTTCATGTCAAAAACAATGACTCAGTTGTAAATGGTCGATCTGGTTCTTTGAGATTATGCAAAAGATAACTACAAAGTGTAATTTGTGTTTGATGTTAAAGAATGAAAAAAGGAAAAAAAGACTTTGTAAAATCAAAGATAAGAACACAATTTTAGACTATAATGAACAGGAATTGATTGGAAATAAAATGGTAAGGCTACTTTTATCCTTTTAATCTGGACTTTCAGGTGACAGTCCCCTGGCTCCACATGTAGAATTTCAAAACTTGGTTTTGTGAAACCAGTTGAGTCCTTTAACATTGCAAACTCCTTTACTGGTATACGTAGGGTAAGTGATGAACTTGGCACCCAGGGCACGTCTAAGAGTAGGAAGTGCTAATGCCCATCCCAGTGGACTTTTAATACTGATGTCTGTCAAAAGGTCTGTACCTAAAAGTTACAAAGGAAATGATGGCCTGTTCAATGTCAATAATTCATTTTCCAGTAGATTTTAGTACTTCAGAGCCAAGGAGTTGGGACCAGAGTTCAACCTTCCTCTGTCCTGAGAACTAGTCTTTAGTCTTTTCCCCCCAAAACCAGCCAAGTACCTATTTAGCGTTTATTATATATGAAGTACAGTGAAGGCATGAGACATGTTCATAAGGAACTTACATATTATGATTGAAAAGGCAAACTAACAACTAATTTTAGAACAGGCTAGCAATAAAGAATGATTCTCCAATGATAAACTAGGTGCTTTAAACTGTAAGGGCAGTTAGAATTTAGAGAAATGTTTCTTGGGTTTAATTTTGATTTCCCCATAGGCTGCAGAAACCTGTGATTCCTGTTATAATCCTCTTGTCTGATCATCCTTTTTTAGCCCTTTCTCAGTTGTGCTTCCCACTGAAGCAGCCAATCCAGCTTCCCAGAAATAAGCCCTGTGCTCACTGCCTCTGACCCCTTACTCCTGAGCCCGCTGCACTCCAGTTCCTATCTCATGATGCTCTTTCCATAGGTCTCTCTGCCCTTGCCTTCTCACCCTCCTGCTTATGCTCTCCCTTCTCATGTTGTTGCTAGCTCCCTCATTACTTCATCTCTTGTCTACCTGCTCCTGAAACAGAGGTGCTTATTCAGTGGTTGCTCTGGCTCCGCACTGTCTTCCTGGGGTCAGCCCTTTCACCCCCAGAGCTTCCGCTGTCACCGCTGCACAGGTGTACCCAAATTGGCATTGCTCAGGGCCTGCATTTCTAGCCGCTAATTGGTCTCCATGTAAAAGTCTGTTAAGTACATCAAACGAAACAGGTATAAAAATAGAGTTCATATATAAACACATTTTACAGTCGGCCCTTTGTATCCACGGGTGTCGCATCCAACCACAAATTGAAAGTATTCAAGGAAAAAAGAAATCCCAGAAAGTTCCAAATAGCAAAACTTGAATTTGCCGTGCCCTGAGCACTATGCTGAATCCACGGGAATGAAGTGATGTGTAGACACACTGTGCTGCAGCCTGTATGCAAATACGGATTATATGCAAGTGCTACATCATTTTGTATAAGGGACTTGAACATCTGCAGATTTTGATATCCATGGTGTCCTGGAACCAATCCCCTGTGGGTACTGAGGTACACCTGTATTACGAAAATTTTCAGACATACGTAAAAGTTAAATAGAATAATGAACTTGTATATGTCCCCCCACCCGGATTTAATATTTACCAACATATTGCTACAGTTACTTCATCTATCCCTTTTAAAATTTTTCCTGAAGTAGTTTAAAGCAAATCTCAGACAGACAGTATGATCTTAAATTCTTCACTATACACCTCTAAAGAACAAGATCATTATCCATCTGTAGTACCCATAATTATCCATCAGTATCATCCAATAAACCACTCCATATTCCAATTTCCCTAAATGTCTTTATAACATTTTGTTTGAATCAGGATTCAGCAATTTCCGTATGTTTAATTGTTCTATCTTTTTAAATTTAAAAACAGTCTTCCTTTTTTACCCCATGCCATTGTTTTGCTGAAGATAGAATCATTTCTCTGTTAGTTTTCAGTTCCTTCCTTTGGCCATGTTGACTTTGATATGATTGATGTGTCTTATAGCCATACTTCCCCCTCTGTTCACTACCCAGGTACAAGTCTCTATTATATGTTGTCAGTACTGTTACAAATGCTGACTTGCTTTAGTCTCCCTGCCTTTGGATTTTAGCCTATTTGTTATTTGCTCCGTGTTGATCCAGAATTGAATCACTTCAGTGTCCTCCACTGAAGTTTTTAATATTTCCCCATAACCCACAGAATGAAATAAAATTTCCTTAGTTTATTTCCTGGTCCCAGATTCTTTAGCTTAGCATTAAAGGCATTTTATAATATATCCTGGCTTGTTCCCTAAATATTTTATGCTTTGGCAACATTGAACTTCTCGCTGTAGTCTGGTTGATTTACTTGTCAAACTTCCCAATTGAGTTGTGACCTTCTCAAGGGCAGGAATCATTTCTTTTTACGTTAACGTGTAACACGTGGCACAGTGCCTGGCATATAGTAGGTGCTTGTTAAATGTTGATGGATTAATGAAATGCCTTTTCTCCATATTTCTGTTAGCCCCCATGAACCTTATATTGCAGACATTTCCTAAATATATCACGTACTTGCATGTCTGTAGGCAGTCATTCATTCAAACTTTTTCATGAGCCTGAAAAATCTGCTCCCTTCCATTTTCTACCTATAGAAATTCAATACATTTTCATCCTAGTACATAATTGATTGACCCATGTGCTGAGCACTTTACACGAGAGGAGTGAGAATAATACATCAACTCTGTGAAATAAATATTATGATTATTCTCATCTTACCAATTAGGAATGTAAGTAATGGGCCTAAATCCAGACCTAGAGATTAATTATACTGGGAATTCAGCCCAACTCTGATTAACTCTGAAGTCTGTGTTCTTTCTTGACCAATCAACTATTGGTTGATACCTCCACAGATATTGGTTAAACTGCTTTCCACAGAGCTGTGTTGGCATATATTACTACTAGTGTTTAACACAGTCTTAACAACACTGGTATTAACACTCGTTAATTTTTACAAATTTGATAAGTGCAGAGTGATACCTTATTGTGTCATAAATAGATAATTTCTAAGCCCTCTATACATCTTATCTTTGGAAAAGTATATGTTTCTCATTCTGTAACACTCTCATCAGGTAAGCTCTGATGAAATGGGGGTAGAATGGGATTATATTGAATTCTACTGGAACTTAAGGAAGCATGATTTATATATAGATATAGATACATTATATATATATATTTTTTCTTTTCATCTAATAAGCATTGGCATAACATTTCTCTTAAGTGTTCTGAATTCTAAACATACCCAATTCTAAATTGCTTTCTTGGGATCAGTGACTTGGCACAAAAAAATAAGTGGAGAATAAAGGGAGTTTCTCTAGAAATAAATTTGTCAAACAGGAAATAGCATCTTGAATCTATAGGAATTCCCCTTTCCACCACAGCTTACATGAGAACTATAAATATTAATCATAAAAACAAGACTAAAAAACAACTAAAGAACCACAAGGAATGTTAGATGTCAATATTCTGTTAAAGATAGTGCTCAGAAGAGATGGGTAGTAATCATCTGCTGCCAAGAAAAATACAAAATAAGAATTCCAGAAGAACCCACAGATGGTTTCAGAGTAATTCCTCTTATCAGAAAAGTTATTACTGACATTGTGGAAAGAATTGTGTTTTGGCATCTTTGCCAAAAGACTTTTTCCCAGAAAGAAATATGAATACCATTAACAGTGTATAGTGAGTGCCTGCTATATGTGAGGTGCTGGCTAGGTTGAATAGGACATCACCCTGGCCCCTAAGAACCTCACAATCTAGTGAGATGGACATTTAAAATGCTGTGTTAAGTGCTATAATCACCATACATGTGTAACAAATACCAGAGAAGTACAGAGAAGAGAGGGATTTCTGGGGACGTGAAATACAATATATTTGGAGGCTGAAGGAAGAGTGTGTTTTTCAGACAGAGAAGAGGGGGGAAAAAGCATGAGAAAAAACAGAGAGATATGACAACCTTTTTTTAGTGCCGAAGTGGTGTTTGCTTAACGTTCCCTGCTCCTTGGCAACAGAAGGTGGTGTGGTTTCATTTATTATGAAGAAAAAAAAAAGAGATTAGAGAGAAATGTTTGCATCATTCACTGACCATCAAATTGCCACAGTGGAGTGTGGGTCGCATATTCCAGGTTCTTGTGTTGAAGGTCCTACCGTGCTACAGTGGTCCACCAGTGACTACATTAATTTTCACTTCCTGTGTTTGTTTTCCCCCCAGGCTTATTCTGTATATGATGAAGAGATTGGCTATTGCCAGGGCCAGTCATTTCTCGCTGCTGTTCTGCTTCTCCATGTGAGTAGAGGTCTCTGTGATGACTTAGGCCTGGCCTGTCTTGGCTTATACTATCCTTAGACTTGAGCATGGTTTTATATTGCCTTCGGCCCAACTCTAGGGCGTGGATTTTAACTCTTATATCTGGAAACCTTTTCCTTAATTTAATGTCATCCTGGAAGAGAAACATGGTGAGAATAAGTGACAATGTTAAAAACTAGTACAAGAGTAGACTTCATTTTTATTGCTGGGATGATTGATTGGACTCGAGGGGACCTTTTACCTCCTCTAAAGTAGCCACTGTCATTGGTATTTGTTTTGGGATTTATGTTTTGGCGTGGGAAGGAGGCTGACAAGTTGGCTTTCTTGAGTGACATTTTATTCATTCAGCAAAGCCCTTTGTCCTCCAGTTTATTGGTACACTTTCAGATCCACAGCAAAATTTTAAAAATCTTAAGGTGAACACCCATATACTCTTCACCTAATTTACCAATGAATATTTTTCCACACTGTTTTCTCCATCTCTCTCTGCATCTTTCTCTTTTCCTCTTTTTTACACACAGACATTTTAGGTCATCATCTCTTTTCAAGACAATATGAGTTCTTATCATTGACATACACACACATTTTTTTTTTTTAATGAAAAAATTTTTGTGGGAAAGTCAGTAGCAAACATCAGGATACTTCACTCCTAGAACTTCTATCTCCTAAGGACATAAGCATAACACCACAGGGACATCCAGGAAGTGCCATCCGATTCAGTCTTATACACAGTCCACGTTCAGTTTGCCCCAGTTGTTGACTCAGTAAAGTCCTGTATAGCTTTTTTTCTAACCCGAATCAATGAATTGGATTTGGTTGATTTAAGTACTGCATTTGGTTGTCATTTCTCTTTTTAAATCTAAACTGTCTCCTTGCCTTTTCTGTATATTTCATGCCATTTAGAATTTTGAAAAATTTTAGCAAATTGTCTTGTGAAACGGCCCACATTCTTGATTTGTCTTATCGTTTCCTCATGATTCAAGTTAAAATGCTTGACAGAAATACCACACAGGTGATGTTAGCAGAGTTTTTGAGCACCTGTTATAGTCTGTACTATACTAGAAATCAGGAAAAAATAATGTAGACATGGTCCCAGTCGTGGATATGAAGTTAGTGAAGCACAGGTTTATCATTTTTAATTTCAAGGGCACTCTGAAGACATAGTAATAAAAAGTCTGATGCAAGATAAGGCGTCTCTGGGGAGGTAACCTTTAATAATTGACAAGAGTGTGTGTGTGTGTGTGTGTGTGTGTGTGTGTTATATAATATGATGATTTGATACACTTATACGTTGTGAAACGACTATCACAAGCTGATTAACACATCAACAGGTAAAGTTTTTAAAATTTTGTTTTAGTTAGATGTTATATCTCAAAGTCTCACAAGCCTATGTGGTTTGTCTTTGTTCTCAACTTCAGTCCAAGGACATTTATCCCCATATAAGTATCACAAGCCCTTTAAAATGGGTTTCCCCATGAAATCTAGTGTCTTAATTTGAGCTCTGTGCTGCTTGCCGTCGCGTTAAGATAAATATTTGTCTCAGAGTGAATGCAGATGTGCTGCGTAACGTCAAAAATGCCCTCTGGGTCAGACCAGTCTCCCTGAGCATGTGCAAGAGTGAAAGTGCCTTTCACGACAAAAGCCTCAAAGGCCTGGTCCGTGACCCCAAATCCTTACCTTTCCAATAATAATTGGCTATTGTTTTCTCATTTAGTAATTAATCTGATCTGCTCTTTAGCTCTGCTTTATTCCCAGTGATTTCTGTGCTCCGCCCACCTCATCGTCTTGCTTCACAGAAGCCTGCTCACCTTCTTGACATTTTAAAGGCTTGCTACAGTCACACCAAGCCTTAAATAACATTTCCAGTGCTTTTTTTCCCTATTTTGAAAACTACACATTTTGCCAGGTTCTCGGGGAAATATTTTTCCATAAAGCTATGGAAGATGTAGGTATTGTTTTAAGTGGGTAACATCTGTAAGTAGAAGTGAAGTAAGGTTTCTGTAGCATTTTAAGTATTACTGAAAGTGTTAACTGTAGTACTTTCAGCATTGCTCCAAGCCTTAGAATAATACGTAAGTTTTTCTGTAACTAGCTATGTTTTTAATAACAATGAGGAAGAAAAACATTTTTACTAGAATGAAATAACAGCTGAGGAGGTAAAATGATTTAACCAAGGTCTCATGATTTGGGAGCGATGAGACCTACACTTGTGTATCCAGCCTCTTCTACTCAGTTCAAATCCTGTCCTCCCTACAAAGCCTTTTTCTGCCTCCTCCAAGCAGACTCAGGCTTCCTTGTTCTTGTGTTCTCACTGATCTTTCTACCTAAATCATGTTACACTTACTGTGTACTGGTGGTAAAGGGGCTCCTTGAGCACAGGTAGGGTTTCCGGGTGGGAATTCCCACCCGTTCTCGGGAAAGTTTTGTGCTTTCCCGTTCCCGAATCCCGAGAGAAGTTGGTCAGGAAATCGGGAAAATCGGCTCCTTGAACCCAGTAATACGCACAATGGGAAATAAACGTACTACTCAGAATGTATCTCTGAGACATCTTTCCTATTTATCGTTAGGGTTTCTGGGTGGGAATTTCTGCCCGTTCTCAGGGATTTTTTCACTTTTCTCTTCCCGAATCCCGAGAAAAGTTGGTCAGGAAATCGGGAAAATCAGCTCCTTGAACCAGGTGGTTGGTAGTATCGGCCGTCACTTTGTGGAAACAGTTTATAATGGAGAACAGAGAACAGTTTGTATCTCGGGATTCGGGAACGGGAAAGCGAAACAAATTCCTGAGAACGGGCAGGAATTCCCGCCCGGAAACCCTAAGCAAGGAACAGTGTCTGACACAGTCGGCATCACTAAATATTTCTTGGTTGAGTGAATAAATGTTATAAAACACAGCTGCAGGCGTGAATTACTGCATACCACTAAGTTTCCTAGTTTCCACGTAAGAGAGTAGAAGGATGAGTTTAATATACTGAGACCACGTCTGTATAGGTTTTGTGATTTTTTTTTCCCCCCTCCCCATTCCCTGTCTGTTACAGATGCCTGAAGAACAGGCATTCAGTGTTCTGGTCAAGATCATGTTTGACTATGGTCTCAGGGAACTTTTCAAGCAAAACTTTGAAGATTTGCATTGCAAATTTTACCAGTTGGAGCGCCTCATGCAGGTAAAAAAAGAAAAGGAAAGAAAGAAAGAAACCTCATTCATGCATTTGCCAGTTAGCACGCAGGACTGAGAAGTGGATGGACTGATGAAATGGTGCTGGGGAGCAGTGGTGACTGCTATAGCCACCCAGGGTTAAGGGCGGGATTTGTTTTGTTTTGTTTTCATTTCTCACTGTCTGATGGTGATGCCCAGATTAATAAGGTGTGGGCCTGATGGTGTGAGCTGGGTTTTCAATCTCATAAACACTCAAAATATCAGATGACTGCAGGGCCCTTTAGCACAGCCGACTCAGTCAAGAAATATTCTCCAAGGCTCTGAAGCTGACTGGTTAGGAATCTCAGAGCAAAAGTGAAACAAACTTTCCCAAACAGTTCGTAACTTGGAAAGAAAAACTGTCTTTCCAAATAATTGTCACCATTTGGGGGATTCCTCTTTCTTTAGAGCTAGTTTGTGGACTGGAAAAGAGCCAGTTTAATACCAGATAAGTGTTCTTCTGAGCACTTTGGAGGTTTTGAGAAAAACACAAGTATGTGACTTTTGGGGTCTCTTCCTGTCAGATTTATGAGCCTCCTGGGTGGAAGCCCAACAGCTGCCTCTGTGCCTAAAACTAATTAGTTTGCTATTGCAGGAGTATGTTCCTGACCTGTACAGCCACTTCCTGGACATAAGCCTTGAGGCACACATGTACGCGTCCCAGTGGTTTCTTACGCTTTTCACCGCCAAATTCCCTCTCTACATGGTCTTCCACATCATCGACCTGCTCTTATGTGAGGTATGCATCAGGGGCTGCGTCACTCTGGGGGCTGTTGCAGTGTCCTTCCATGTTAGCTGTCAAAATGGACATTTTTCTTCTCAGCTATTTTATTTCTGTCTGAAATAAACCTTTATTTCAGGTTTAAGTGACTCCTCTTCTTCAGGCTGAACCTAATGATCACGTTTTGTTAAAGGTGCTCTCTGCCAACAAACAAACAAACATATTGGACATTTGTATTAGTTAATATTAGGTTGGGCTGAATTTTTGAAGAACCCCAAAACAGCAGTGGTTAATAAAGCAGAAGTGGATTTCTCACGTGAGAAGGTGGGCGTAACCTGCCTTCCCTGGACTGGGAATCTCTTCCTTATGGCTGCTTAGGCCTCTTAGCCACCAAGTTGTATCTAAGCTGGGAGGCTGAGGGGACGGGAGAGAGTGCGTGCCCACCTTTTAAAAGACTTCCTGGAAGTTCCACCTACCTCTTATTGGCCAGAACTTAGGTACATGACCACACCTGTGTGTAAGAGAGATTTTTTTTTTTCAAGCTTGGTAAAAATTAGCTGGGTGGGGGAGGGCTGTTCCTACAAAAGAAAGTAGATATTAGAGTAAATAACAGTCTTTGCCACAGCATAGTTTGGGGGGGGGGTGTTTAAGGAAAAAATAACTAATTTCAACGATAATATAGATTTATTATAGAAAGTGTAGAAAATATCGGCAAAAAAGATTTAAAGATACTTCTAATCCCACTGCCTAGAGGGTAACTACTTTTAACATTTTGGTGTATATTCTTTCAGCCTTTTTTTGTGTTTATATATGTGCATGTATAAGTTCTATATGGAATATTATGTAATTTTATATATATATATATATATATATATATATATATATATATACATACACACACACTATGGGTCTATATATTTAAAAATGTGATTATGCTATATATACTGTTTGGTAACCTTAATTTCATATACTTAAACATCTGTATACAAATCTGTACCATCCTTTTTGTTTAATCTTACCATGTGTAAAACAAAAAACTAAGCTTGAAACGTTATAAGAAGCATTATAAGAAATAACGTTACCAAATGTACTATTATTCTTACTTGCTGTCAGAAATCCCATTATTTGGATATACCATAATTTATGTAAATAATTCCTAACCTCATACCTTGGAGTTGTCCAGTTTTTCACTACTATGGCCCAATGGTATGCTAAGTAATTTCCATAAACTTTTCAAACTGATTAGCTCAGCAAACCCTTGGAAGAATATCAGTTATGGAAACCGCAGCCCAGAACTTAAGTAGTTTCACTTGATCAACAGATGTTAGTGCCTTTCCTCATTCGTCCTTTGCCCCCCAGCACTCCGAGTGATTAGAGGAAAGAAGGCAGGCTGGGGGGAGCCCTGACTGGATTCAGTTCTGGATGTGGGGCTCACAGACAGACTGACGGCTGTACTTGGAGGGGGGCAGCACAAAATAAAGAACTCCACCAGGACTTCACAGCTCTGTGAACCCGATCACAGTTCTGTGAGCCTCATGTTTCGGTTTGGAAGCATAGAATACTTTGGAAAAGAGTTCTTTCTTGCTGAATGTGAGAATCGGGCTAGAAAAGCTCTTCTCGCAGAAAAATGGGAGACTGGGTCGGCTTTAAGTGGTTCTTCAGTGGGGGCTCTATAATTTTTATTTTCCAAGTTATTTTTAAGATACTCCATTTCGTAATTAAGTTTTTACAATTTCTCTATAATTGTGGGATCAAACGGCTTAATAATCCAGATATAAACACTGAAAATGTTCTTTTGTGTTTTCTCTTCTAGGGAATAAGTGTAATTTTTAATGTCGCCCTTGGATTATTAAAGGTACATATTTATTCATACTGAATTATCTGGCATTCTCTGTTCAATTCTTGCAATATCTTGGCCTTAATCTCCATCCTAAGCAGCCACTGTGCTCTAACATTGTCTCTGGCGGTGGTTTTGTGCACATGATTGTGGCAAAGGCTCAGAATGTCTTCTGGGGATTACAAAGGTGCTGGGATGATAAAAATGCTTCTTGTGCATCTTCATGGCAAAGAACTCTTTCTATACACGATTTTATTTTCTTTCTTCAAGACTTCCAAGGATGACTTACTATTGACAGACTTTGAAGGTGCCTTGAAGTTCTTCAGGGTTCAGCTTCCTAAGAGATACCGCTCAGAAGAAAATGCAAAAAAACTAATGGAGTTAGCTTGCAACATGAAGGTAAAATTGTTTTTGCATTAATTCAGATTTTTTTTCCAGTTAATATCACACTATTCCTGATCAAATGATCAGCATTTATAATACATTAATAATAATAGTTTTCTTTTGTGTTCTATAATTTTTTCCAAATATTTTCATATGTATTATGAGGTATAAGGTACATTCTGTGCATTAAGTCTCATGGCCTCTCCCAACCTTTCAACTCTAGGAAAGGTATTATTATCCTTAATTTGAAGACAAACCACAACACAAAAAAGTTGTAGTCCCGTAGAGTCATGCATCTACTTAGTGGCAGAAGTCAGGTTTTATGGTTACTACTGTGCTATCCTTGTACTTTCAATATTTGTTGTGACGGTCAGAAATTCCCTAAAATGAAAGTAATTATACATGAAGGAAACAACTCAGTTTTTTCACTTCCAATGGAATTTATGATTTGTGCGATTTTTTTAAGGTAAAATAATGCATTAGGTTGGTGCAGAAGTAATTGCAGTTTTTGCAGTTATTTTTATCCTTTTAAACCACAACTGTTTGTGCACCAACCTCATAGGATCCCCTTCTGTTCATGTTAAAATAAAATTTCATTTTTATAGAACACGGAAAAGTAATTGAAGGTGTTTAGTTTGGGATTTTCAGGTACAGGCAAATGGGAGACAGAAGAAATAGTTGCACTCAGTTCTTATTGGGTACATAAGAGACTCCTGACACATTTACTTTATGTGACTCCGAGGGCAGAACTGGGATTAGCGTGTCAGGGCGATTGTGGTGGGGGAGAAGCTTCACTGTCCAGTGAGTAGAGCATGGACTTGGCATGAGAACCACCCGAATTCAGCGTTATTTCACGTAAGGTGCAGTTTCCTCATTTGTAAAGTCGCATTGGACTTCGGATTCCAGTTCTGTGTCCGACTGAGCTAACTCACACTACCCTTCTGTAAACACTTGGAGATGCGAAATGCAATACAACCCAAGAAATGTTCAAATATCTGGATGAACTTGAAAGAAAAATGAGAAATTCCCAGGCAGTTGAAACACAGTAGCTCCAAGCTAGTGTATGTGGATTGATAAACGAAGGTCCCAAGGGATATGGATATGAGGATTTTAATGCTCACACAGACCGACGTACGATGTGAGGCAGCTGAAAACTGTAAGCTCTGCATAAGTGAAGACCTTGGAATGGCTGCTGTGTCTTGGAAAGGGGAGATACGAAAACTACCAGTAAACCCAAGAAACAGTAGAACTGATAAGACTAAATGAATGGGGGATTTTTCAAAAAAAAAAAAAAAAAGGGAACTAGAAAATAATCATTAAAGTTATGATTCCAAGTAAAATGTGACCTACTTCACAAATATTATGGATCACTAATATGCTTGGCCATGTGCCAGGTGCTGTTACGTATGAAGATTAACTGCAGTGTAGGTACAGTGCTGATTTTAGGGCATGGTGACTAGTAAAGGCTCAGGAAATGCTGGCCACTACTGTGATTATTTCCTCTCTGGCTTTTCAAGCAGATATAAATAAACCCTTTTCACTGACATTTTCACTGATGATGGGTTTGTGCACATAGCAGAGAACCTGGTGAGCTCTGAGGTTCTTCGAGCCAGTTTTCCCACCTCAACCTGGCTCAGCACATGGGAGGATGCTACCTCTTACTTGCTTATGATTTCTTCCTTCCAAAACCTGTTCCTTTCTCAGTGTCCCCATTTCAGTTCATGGTGTCTGGTTACTCAGGCCAAAAAGATTGATCTCATCCTGGACTCTTCTCTCACATGCACCTCTTCCGTCTGCACATCCAAGCCCTGTCGTCAGAATATATCCTGAATCTGATCACCTCCAGCTCCCTTCCTCACCAACACCCTAACCATCATCATCACTTCTCTCCTGAAATCCTCCAGTGCACGCCTTGGTCTCCTGTTTCCACTGTGGTCTCCTCCAAGGCTTTTCTTAGCCCATCTCTCATTTTCTGAAAACTCTCTCATGGCTTCTCAGCTCGGAAGAAAACTGGAGGTTTTGCCTTGGCCTATAAGGCCTGGCACCGTCGGCCCTCTTGCCATCTATCTGATTTCATCTCCTGCTGCTTTCCCCCCTTACTCTTTCCACTGCAGACACCCTGGCCTCCTTGTTCTCCAGCAGGCCTTTTCCTGGCTGGCCTCTGCCTGTAACTTGCTCCTCAATATCTGTGTGGCTTCACTGTTACCTCATTCAGTCTTAGGCTCAGATATCATGGCCTCAGCGAGGTCTTCTCTAGTGACAGTGTCGAAAATAGCACCTCCCCCACCCCTTATCTCCTCCTCCTGTCTTATTTTCTGCGTATCACTTATCACTACTTCACATTATTTTGTTATTTGATTATTAATTCCCCCTCCCCCCCACACACACACACACAGACACTGGAATTATGCCTATGACACAGGGGACTTGATCTCATTTGTTTACTCCTAAATCTCCAGCACAAGAACAGCATCAGGCATATAAATTTTGGTTGAACAAGTGAATAAATCAATATGTTGTTTAGTTTCTACCAAGTGTTTCACAAAGAAGAGTTAACATGGATTTGGGCAAGGCTTAAAAACATCTTCCGAAGATTTTTACCTTTGGAGCTTTCATTAGCTTGAAACTCTTGAATGATATATGGATCTTTTATTTCCATAGTCCAAGTGGGAGGTGTCTGATGTCTTTTTTTCCTTGCCTATGCTTTCAAGGCGTTTAGGCAGACAAAGCTGCACAGCACACACATTTTGTGCTTAGATACGTAATTCCTTCTGGCCCTGGAGAGCTCTGCATGGCTGGGGTGCACTTTGGATGATTCCCCTACTTGCACATGGTTTTGGGTGAGAAAGACAGTTTTTATTGAAATTGATTCACAGTATGGAAAGCCTCAGATTCCCCAGGACATGAGAGAATGAGATTTTTCTGCTAAAAGGTGGGATGTGATGTGGACAGTTTCGTTAGTGATGGTCAGTTGTACTCTGGCAGCTATACTTAAGACCGGCACATGTTAAGGGAGATAGAAGCAGTAGCAGAGCCAATTATCGGCAGTGAAGCTCAGTCACAGTGGTAATTTGCCAGCTCAAAAATAAGAAAATCCTTGGCAAGCCCTGCCATTATGTGGGCTACCTGAGGAAGGAATGTCTCCGTCAGCACAGGGAGTGCCTGTCATCATCTGGGGATTTGGAGCCCGCTAGACCTGGAAACGGGGTTCCTGCTGTGTGGCTGATGTGGAAACTAGTTTTTGAACTTTGGGGTGTAGAATTGAGAAATGAAACGTTGGCTCTGTAACTCACTGAAATGCCATTCCTTTATGGTATAAAGCAATGCCATTCTTTAATTTTTTAGAGACTGTGGCTCATTTTTGAAAGTTGTACTTCCTGATTTAGGTGGGAATTGGACATTCTTTGCCTCACATGCCAGTCCAGGAAGCAAATACCTACTTTTGTTGTTTTTGTTGTGTTTTAAGAATTGTAAAGTTGTAATTGCTAGTATTTGTTTTGTTTCTGTCAGTATCTCATTTCTCCCTCACAGTACCCTATGAGGTAAGTTAGGGCAAATCAAGCGTGGAAACCGAGGCTTACAGAAGTCAAGTGACTTACCCAGCTGGTACTGGCTGGGCAGTGGAACCCAGCCGGGCCTTCTGACTTGACCTTCCCAGTGCTTGCTTTCCACTTGGTCGCTGCCTCTTCTCATTGCAGAAGTGCAGCAGGAATAAATCTGATGTGGCAATACCTGAAACGGCCACAAGATGGTGTGTTATTCAAAAAGGTCCGTGTTCCTGCCGGTGCCTGAGTCTTCCTTTTCTCTGTAAACCTTTCTCTGTGTCTGTCGTTACTCGCCTCTCTTTACTTTTCTCTCTTTACAGCCCTTTTACTTCTCCACTTCTTCTCCCTCCTTTTCCTTAGTTTATTATGGGACTGAAATATTTACTTTATGAGGAGTTTCTCATCTCCTGCTACTAATCTAAAAGTTAACAACATACATCCAAACTAATTTCGCTGTCCGTTGAACTTCTCTTCCTTTGTGGGTCAGTGTCCTGAGGCAGAAAAATTGTTTCCACTTCTGATACAAGGTCTAAAAGGAATTTCACTTTCAATAGATTGTCCCAGGAATTTGTGTGAAGTCTTAGGAGCTCCACAACCCTTTCATATCATAACTGTGCCATGCATTGTCTTTAAAGGAGGGGAAATGGGGGGGATCATTTTTAGGTCTTTAAAATTTTTGATTCAAGAAGTATATGAGAGCAACTGGTTTTTTATTATCTCTACAGGGATTTTATTTTTACTTATTTTTTAAATCAGTCATACTTTTCTGTCATACTTTTTTTTTTTTTAAGATTTTATTGGGGAAGGGGAACAGGACTTTATTGGGGAACAGTGTGTACTTCCAGGACCTTTTTCCAAGTCAAGTTGTTGTCCTTTCAGTCTTAGTTGTAGAGGGCGCAGCTCAGCTCCAGGTCCAGTTGCTGTTGCTAGTTGCAGGGGGCGCAGCCCACCATTCCTTGCGGGAGTTGAACGGGCAACTTTGTGGTTGAGAGGACACGCTCCAACCAACTGAGCCATCCGGGAGCTCAGCGGCAGCTCAGCTCAAGGTGCCGTGTTCAATCTTACTTGCAGGGGGTGCTGCCCACCATCCCTTGCGGGACTTGAGGAATTGAACTGGCAACCTTATGGTTGAGAGCCCGCTGGCTCATATGGGAATCGAACCAGCAGCCTTCGGAGTTAGGAGCATGGAGCTCCAATCGCCTGAACCGGGCCGACCCTCTACAGGGATTTTAGAGAACAAGTCAGATGTGTGGGGCTAGTTTAGAAGAAGCAGGAATCATACTAAAAGAAATGGCTCAGTGGGTCTCTTAGATCAAACTCGAAGACTTGACCCTTTTGTTGTAGAATCCTGCCGAAGATTAAATGGAATTTCTGAACCATTGTAAAACCGTTGGACTTTGTTATTTCGAATATAAAGGGAAAGTGCTAGACTTCAGACTACCTGTGAAAAAAGACATTATACAAAAATCAAACAGCAGTATCTCCAAATTAATGTAATCCTAATTTTTTGCTATTTGGAGAAACAGAAAACCCTTTGGTGTTTGGCAATATTTGCCCTTGGGAAGATATTTTTTTTTCCCCATGAGCTAAAAGCAACACTAGTTTGAATTTCATTCTGTGCTGCGATCACTTGTGTGTGTTAGGATTTTTAGCTCTGTCATTGCAGTGATGTCATCAGCCGTTTCCTGATGTGTTCACAGACTCTTCCAATGTGTACACCTAGTGACTTAGTCCTTAGTGACCACATGAGGTCATTTTACAGATGTGTATACTGAAGCTTAAAAAATTGAAGAAAACTCCCGAAGGGTATAAAGTTCGTAAGTGATGAGTAGGGATTAGATCGCAGGAATTTCAGACTCTAAAGTCAATGCTTATTGTCAGTGTGCTTTACTGTAAATGAGGGATTGGATGGATAGGACAAGAGATACTTGTATTGGCCCATTTTTGGTGACATTTGTCATATTGTGATGGGTAATTTAGTTTCTGTGTCAGTGTTGAAACTTACTCTCTCTGTACTGTACCTAAGTTCAGTTTCCCTTATTACTAGACTAGACTGTAGTATGGCTTCTCACTTTCTAGAATTAGATTTCATGGCGAAACTTCTGCATGGCTGCTGTTTCTCTGCAATGGAACTGACATTTTGCCAATGCTGCAAGGACAACAGTGGTCACTACGTTCTTACTTTATTGTAATAAGCTGGTTTCCCTTAGTCCTTATCTGTGTTTGGGTTCCCTGCTACTGACTTGCTTCTTGCATTTTAGAAAAATACTCTGATGGGAGAACCAGAATGCCTAACTTTATTAGTGATCTTTCTTCAGACAAGTCGCTTTACCTATCTAGGTCGCAGTTCCCTATCAGTAAAATGAAGGTGATAATCCCTGCCGTGCAGTGTCAGAAAGTTATTTGGAGGATTGAATAGAATAGTAGGTGTGGAGGTATCTTGTTATTTTGATAGTCCTGTGTAAATCTCAGGTTCTTTTAATTAATAACTGAAAAGTGAAGTTCTTGCCCCAAGCATTCTCAAGAAGGGAGATGGACGCGAGTCAGGTTTCTTTATTTAGCATTGAGGACCTTGGGTCAGAATCTCCTGAATGAGCAGGACTTCCTCCTACCCACCTGCTCACCCACAGAGCTGCTTTCAGCCCCGCCTCCTACCTTCACTGGACTCCTGTGACTCCAACCCAGCAGGCGTTCTGACCTTTGCAACAGTTTCTTAAGCCAGCAGCCTGTTTCCTGCTCTTCTGTGTTAAATGGACTTGGTTTAAATGGCTCATTGTTTGCAGCACATGTTCTGAGGATGGTTAGGCCTCTGATTTAGGCCAAGGATGCAGATGATAATAATAATAACAAGTAATAGCTACTCTTCATTAAAAAGACCACACTGTGTGCTGGGGACTCTCCTGAGCTCTTTATAATACATGCTTTATATCATGTGAGCCTCATAATAGTAGCCCTCATCAGGACTGTTGGGAGTGTCACAGATGAGGAACCTGAAACTGAGAGAAGGCAGCTTGACCTTGGGCATCCAGAAGTTTGTTAGCAGAGCCAGGATTCAAGTCTTGGTCTGTCCACCTGCAGACTGTACCATCTCACTGCCCCCCAAGTCAGCAGCCACTCTCTTTTTCCATCTGTGTGGGCCTTGATCAGAGACCACCTTTTCCAGGGCAAGTAGCACATGTTTTAAGAGAAAGCATTATCTAGTGCCTGTGACAGATTGATGACAAGTGAGTGAGCAAGGGGAGGCATTTAGGACTAAATTTGTACTTCCAGCAAAGTATGAAACTGGCCTGTTCCAAGTCTCTGCTTTCTAACTCAAGGTTTCTTAACCAGGGACTGTGGATGGGCCTCAGGGAGCCCATGGGTGCTCTGAAATGGTATGGAGAATGTTTTATTGCTGGGATGGGGTGCGGAGGGCTGGGGTGGGGCAGAGCTGGCTTCTGTCCTCTTTTATAGGGACACTGTTTTTCTGGGAACCATGGCTCTCAGGAGCCTCTCAGAGTGGTTCTGTTCCCAACAATGTTAAGAACCTCTGTACTAATTGCAGTGGAGGAAAAAATTGGTTTTACCTAAATTACAAACTCACTCTTATCCCAGGAAACTGTTAGAGTTTTTAACCCCCAAAAGTACATTTAAACAGAACAGAGTTCAAATTTAATCCTCTTTGAGGACAAAAATACCCCTGTCTGTCAAGCTGTGATTTCCACAGCCATCTGATAAAAGTCAGCCAACCGTGGGTGTGATTCAGAGCTCGGGCTCATTCCATAGCTGTCCTGCTTCCTGAGTGCAATTAAAATGTTAGTGGTGTAAATAAGAGACAGACAAAATAAACCTTGGACTTTTAAGAGTGGGGGCTATGTCTAAGGTATTCTCGAGCGTACTGTGTGCCAGGCATTAGCCATTGGCAATGAGTAAAGTTCTCGTGGACTTTGCGTGTTGTGATCTGCGTACATCTCTGTATCACCAGTGCCCGGCAAAGAACTCTACATGTAGTCACACTCACCTGGTGGGTAAATAAACATCCCTGCTGCATCCTGATTAGGTTAAAAGGAGGCCATTGGCTTTCACTTGTCCAACATCTGTTTATGGGGTCTGGATTATGTTCCAGGCATTGAGCTGGGCACTGGTAAGTAAAATAGATGTGGCCTGTTTCCTAGTGGGAAGACAGACCATCAAGTAAGCACAAAAATAAATCATTGAACTTGGACAGGTGCCATGAGGAATTGACTTGATGCTATGAGAACATATAACGCATGCCTGGCCTAAGAGAGGGCAGAGGGCATCAGGGGAAGGTCACTAAAGAAGTGATGTTGGAGCTCTGATCTGAAAGGTGAATGGGGGTGAAGCCCGTGTGGCATTGTCTAGGGAGGGACCAGGCTCACAGTGTACATTCACTTTGGGTGCCATTTCCATTCAAAAAAGAAGTGGGGGTCCATTCTTACTGATTAGCAAGCATTTCTGGCACTCTGTATGTGCATGGGCAGCGGACAGTGCTGAGTAAGACACAGCTCTGACCTAGAGAAGCATTGATAACGGTGCTGGTCTCTCCTAGGTGCAGCCGCATGTGAGGCTTCAGTTGGTGCTTTGGCTGCTGGTACCTCTCAGTTCCCCATCGAGGTATCAGGCATCAGTGTTTCTCACAGAGTCTGTGCCTCAGAGGCAGCCTGAATTAATTGGCTCCGGTTTGCAGCCCCCATGCTCCACAAGTCAGGATCAGCTGCAAACCCAGTATAAGCAGGGTTGTTTTTATTTTTTGTTTGTGGTGGCGCTGGGGGGGTAAGATGTTTAAGAGAGGGAGGGAGGGAGGGAGGGAGGGAGTGAGAAGCAGTGAGGCTGAAGAATGGGAAGGGAGCCTTAGCTGGTAAAGAAGTTAGAACTCTGGACCAGCAAGCTCTGCGGCAGACGGTGGAGCTTTGTCTGGGTTCAGTCCTGCAGGGTGACCCCTGAGAACTGATTTAGAACCACATGGAGACTGTCATCTAGAGAAATGAGCAAGGCTATCTTAGAGAAGCCTGGAATAATTAGAATTATTTTTTAAGCAGTATTTGTTTTGCTTAGTTATAAAAATGATTTATGCTCAATGCACGACACTTGGAAGACATGGGAAACACATAAAGAAATGCCCATATCCTATCACGAAAATGTAAGCAGCAAATGAGATAACATGTGTAAAGGGTCTGGCACTTCCTCAGGGGCTCACTGTTAACTGCCATTACAGTGAGGGGGGAGAATCAGCCCTTTTGTTCTGAGAGCGAGGCATTTACGTGTATAAGGGATAATGAAACGTAGAAGAAATTATGTTCTAATTAGTCGTTTAAAATGTGTATTTATGGGGGGGAAATGTTCATTCTTCCTTACCCCAGTATGAGAATGAAAAGTTACGGAATCCTGAAGGTTTGGGAGAATGTTTTGTAGGATTTGGTGTCAGTTCTTTTTTAACTTTTTATGAAACACTAAGGGGAGCTTCATACCCACTGCCGGCCTTGTCACTCACCCAGACTGACAGCAGAGAGCTGTGGGAGGAAGTGTCTGCTGCCCGCAAGCCTTGTTACTGTCTGTCCTCTGCTATTGATCGCTTAGGATTGTTTATAAATTTACTGATCACACAGATGTTTTATTTAGGCGCTTTCTTTGTGGATCACATATACAATAAACGTTTACCCTGGCATTAGCCTTAAACCGCAGAAGATCTGAGTTTAAAGATGTCACTCTCCCACTGTGGCCTCACCCCACTGTTAAATGGACATCTTTCTGTAGACTGCAGCCAGGGCATAGTGTGTGTTCTTGGCTACCTCCCCTCGGGCTGCAGCCAGACTCCAGGAAGAAGTTCTGGTTGAGGCCGACCTGTAACATCCCGACAGTGCAGTGTCCATAGAGTCAGGGGCCGAGGGACAGCGGGCAGCGCGCGTGAGGTGCAGAAGGAATAGTGGAGGCGCTGACACCAGCGTGCTGCAAACTGGGGCCGATCCCATCCCCTTTTCTAGTCTCAGTTTCTTCGTCTATAAAGTAGGGAAGGTGGACTGGACTAGTTCTGTCTGAGATTCCTAATTACCTGGAACTGGGGGCTAAAATTTGTGAGTCAGCAGTGTGGTGCTGATTATTAAAGCTTTGGGAAGGGATGAGTGTTAGCTTTGTGTCATTCTTTAAATTGCATATATCTGTTTTATCACTTTTCTATTTCTTATATTTTGTAATTTTTTAAAATGTAAAAGAAAGCACCAAAGAAGAATGGGTTAGCAGTTTAGAGGAAGGAATCAAACAAAAAACTAAGGGTTGCATTTGAAGGCTTGCCCTTGGTTATGGTCCAGATTGAAGAAAGAGAAGGGCCAACCAGTGAAAGGGTGCGGTGGCGGGGAACCTGTTAGGTGGTAGGAGAGCTAAGAGACTAGAGCGAGCGAGAAGAGATTTCCTAGAGAGGAGAGGAGTGGCTTGGTCGTGTTAAACATGAAGTCAAGGAGTTTTGAAGTCTAGTTGGGGAGAAGTAGGACCCGCTGGATGGAGCGAGGGCACTTTCTGTGGAGTAGTTAGAGCAAAAGCTTGATTTAGAGAGAGAGAGGCCATGAAGCGATGGAAGTGAACGGTATAGACCTGTGGTTCGCAGTGGTTGCTTGAGAAACGCTTGAGAGAAGAGGGCAGCAGTTAGGCAGGATGGAAAAGCAGCTAAGTGGAGTGGTCAGGAGAACTGTGTTTTTAAGGACAGAGAGAACAGAGCCTATTTGAAAGCAGCATAGGAGCCAGCAGACAGTGAAGGTAATAGGTGGCAGGATAGTGAGGTGGCTACAGCTTGGACTTTGGATGGAATTTAGCTGCCTGGGTTCAAATCCTAGATCTGCCAGTCCCTAACTGAGTGACGGTATAAGGAGTGAGGTATAAGGAGTCACATAACCTCCTTATACCTCAGTTAACTTACGTAGAAAATGAGGATAATATTGTACCTTGTAGAGGTGACATGAGGTCACAGATTTAAAGCACCTTGCAGCAGTGCTGGTATGTGCTAAATAAATGGTGCTGGGGGATGGGGGGTGATGATGGTAGGACCCAGAACTCAGATGGGAGAGGCTATCTGTAAGCGGGCTCATTCTAAGACTGTTAGTGAAAACCTTAGGGATTTGTTATCCCCAACAGACCCCTGGACACAGTAGTCATCAAGTAGGAATTCCAGAAACCATTGTGATGATTTCCCTCCAAATACAGGAGACACCACTTCCATAGGCCCTGGGGACACCCCGGTCAGCAGAAGTCTTGGTCTTCAGTGAAGGCCCTGAAGCACCCACCTCTCTCTGATACTGTGTAATTTGTGCTGTGGTTTATCCTACAGATTAGTCAGAAGAAGTTGAAAAAATATGAAAAAGAATATCATACCATGAGGGAGCAGCAGGCCCAACAGGAAGACCCTATCGAGCGATTTGAGGTTGGTTTGCTTATGGCCTACATGACATGAAGAGCTGTCAGCCTTTCATTCCAGATAATTGTGCCTGTAACTAGCTTTAGTAAGCTCTTCTTAAAATTCAGTTCACTGTTTCTAGGTTCAAGTTTCAGTTTGAGTTTGCAAATGAGAAAACAAGTTTGTTTTGCTTCCAACCAGCTGCGTAGTTTGTTACACTTCAGTGGCCTTTCGGCCCAGTTAATAAGAAGCAGCTGCTTGACAAGGTCACTTGAATCAGTTAAGTATTTCTCTGTGGAGATAGAAAATGAGAAATTATTGATTGGTAGCACATTAGGACCAGCACATCTCCACAGTTTCCACAGGGCTCAGAACGTAGTTTTGAGGGTTAGCCCTGAGAAATTGTCATTTTCATCTGATTTTTATGTTTCTCTAACTGATTTCCTTTTACCCTTCAGCGCGAGAACAGGCGCCTACAAGAAGCTAACATGAGACTGGAACAGGAAAACGATGACTTAGCTCATGAGCTCGTGACCAGCAAGATCGCACTGCGAAAGGACCTGGACAACGTAAGCCTGACTCCTCTGAAGGGCTAGGTTATGGTAAACGCGACTTCTCCCTTAATCAAGTGAAATCCTTACATTTTAGTGTTTGTTGTTCTAGTTAGTTACCTGCCTCTCGTGATACAACTGGCTCTGGGCGAGCGGTATTCCTTCCCTCCTTCCCTTCAGGGATTATCCATCACCTCGGGAAGCCCTGTTACCACATTCTTTTCTCATTACACACGCATCCCAACACTTTTTGATTGAGACCTTTTGGCTAATTCTTAAGCTATCATAATTGGCAGTAGCATTTAATCATGATGATTTTCTTAACTTCTCCCTAAGACAAGAGATTTTGTTATCTTGTGTATCATGTGCCTGTTGAGTAAGCACTGCCCATTGTAATAAAGCTTAGTGCCCCAGGAGCTTGATTTAATTAGTAATTTCTGTTGGCAGATGTTTTTCTTTGCTGTTCCTAATCTTAAAAAGTTGTGATGGTGGCTTTCCTGGCAGGGTGGTTGTCCGTTTCCTATACTACAATCTTCCCTTAGAAGAAGTGTAGTTTCTTATTCATGGTTTAGGTCAGAGGTTGGCAGACTTTCTGTAAAGGGATAGATAATAAATATTTTATTTAGGGCTTGTGGGCCATATGGTCTCTGTTGTAACTGTTTGTGCCATTGGCTCAGAAGTAGCCATAGACAGTAAGGAAACAGATGAATGAACATGGCTGTTCTAATAAAACCTTTACAAGAATTGGTGGCATGGGCCGTAGTTTTCCAGCACTTGCCTTGGATCTTCCTGTCTGGCTCTTAAGGTTACTTTTCTGCTCATTGGTTTCCTGAGGTTCTAGAAATGGGCTCAGGCTGCTGGGGAGACTTACATGATAGATTGAACCCCACAGGATCTGTGACTTCACAGCGTCCCTGACTTCCACCAAATGTGTGTGAAAATGCTGTGCAGCGCTGTGTTTCTTTGGAAGTCTGCGCTTTCACCAAGTGGTTCACATGTTAGATGAGAGAGACAGCAATATCTACTGGTCCTTATGACTTCTCTTTAGAAATAGAATAATGGAGTAAAACATTTTGAACAGACCTGGATTCTAATGCCAACTACTCCATTTTCAAGTACAGAAAAATGTGGGAGGTAGAATAATGACTATGTCCCAGGGTAGCGTGAGAATCACTTGATTTGGTGTATGTAAAAAGCAGCACCACCCCACCACACCCTCCAAAAAATTATGCACAGGCAGTGTTAGTTCCGTGTTTGTCTGATTGTCGGCTACAAATAGCCGCGTGTAACTGGGAAGGCTCCTTTTTCCAGTTTCTGCAGGGAGGGTGTTTGAAGGTCATTAGCCCTCAGTAACCAGAACCTGGCGATTTCACTGATGTTTGGTTTACCACAGTCAGCTCATCAGGTTTGAGTTTCCTCCCCACGGTGCAGATTCCCAGCATCCCCCATCTGTGCTCTCTGTAGAAACGCTCCATGAAGCATTCCCTCATGGAGCAGGCCTTTGCCGAGTGAGTGGAGGGAGGCTGGTACACATGAGCAGGGGCCCCTGAAGCAAGGCCCAGTGCACGCCTGAGTGGCTCTCAGCAGCTTAGATCCTGCAGAAAGGAGGTGCGAAAGAAAAAGAAGGGAAAGTGGGGCCTGCATAGGAGCTTTGTGTTCTGCAGTAAAATTATGTAAGAGGCAACGTAAGCTAAAATTCCAAGTGGCTTTTCCGTTTGAGCTGGGGCATTCTGCAGTCTGCCAGGCTCAGCGATAACACTGCTGTCCCACTCATTTTAGGTGAATCACATAGACTTCTTATGTGCCAGGAGCCTGCCCCACACAGTTGAAACCTTTTTTCAAGTTGTCTTCGCCTGACACACAGTCGTCAAAGAACTAGGTGACATTCCCGATATCAGAAGTGAGAACCAGTGACCATACTGAGTCCCCACTTACCGATGATCCATGTGACAGGCACTGTGATAACAAGCGCTTCGCCAGCTCTAAATCTCTTCTCCTTACTCAGCCTTGTAAAGACACTACGGGAGCCCCATTGATGGATGAGGATTTTGACCAGTTAGGAAACTTGAGATGCAGAGAGATGAAGGCAGCCAGGAAGAAGCAGAGTCAGGAGCCTAACCCAGCCCAGGCCTTTTCTACACTGTTCAGAATAAATGTGGAATAAGGAGCCATGATTGGATGTCATGACGACATCAGAAACACGCCCCCAGGAGGACAGGTGACACTGGCACATAGCAACAGGTGGCTCTTGAGCCCAACGGCTTAGGTGCTGCTCTGACTGCTTGGTGTTTATCATCTTATCAAACCCAGAAGACAGCCCGTGTTGTATAAGGGATACAGCTATGACCCCCATTTTCCTGATGAGGAAACTAAGGCAACAAGTCGGTCACACTTAGTCAGAGTCAGTGGCTGAGACTTCGGATTGACACCCCGATGGCCTGACGCCAAAGCTTACACTCCTTCCTCGGCTCAGAAGAGCAGGGCGCCTGCTGTGTTTAGGGCGCAAGAACATCAGACTGGGGTCCCATTGTCCAGCCACCTAAGTACTTAGCACACAGCCCTTCACTGCACTAAACTTGGCGTCCCTTTCCCATTTAGTCTCCCAGTTAGTCTTCTCTCATTTCTTGGAATCATCACTGAAAATCAGCGAGGTTCTGAAGTGAGGCCTGTGGGGGCCTCACCTTTGTTTGACTTCAAGGACTCGGGTTTTGAAAGAACTTCATTCCTTTCAGCTCTTCCCGTTCTGCATCCCAGAGAAAAGCTCTGGTATGTGGCTTATAGAATTTCCAGACCCCTCTTGGTATTTCCAATTGATTTTACATCACTTTTGTTATTCCTCACTTGTCACTTTTCTTACGGTCACACAGCAGCTATGGAGAAATTCCCGGTCAGGCACGGAGTCCCTAGGTGACCCCAACCAAGCTTTCTCCTGTGTGAAATGGGAGTAGTGCCCGGACCTGACGTTGGTGCTGAAGGCTGAGAGAGCCTGTGCAAGGCCTCTGACACAGCACTTGGCAGGAGCATGTCGGAGTCCCCGCTGGCGTGGTTACTCTGCAGTAAGACTGTCCTGGGAGAGCGAAGGAAGCCAACTCAGAGCCCACCTGCCCAGATCTGAATATGGGCTCCTCTGCGTGCTAGTTCTCAAACCTTAAGCAGATTGCTAAGCTTTGCCCACTGAATTACTTAGGCCTCTTTATCACAAATCGGTTGACTCTGTATGTGTGGGTCTCCTAGATTCCGTATTACTCCACTGATCTATATATGTACCCTGTGCTAACCCCACACTGTCTTAAAGTCAGGTCATATGAGGCCCCCAACTTTGATGTTCTTTCTAAAAAATAGTTTGGCCATTCTAAGTCATTTACATTTCTATATAAGTAGAGTTTGGTTTGTCAACTTCTAGATATAAGCCTTCTGGATTTTGAGTGGGGTTACATTGAATCTGTAAATCAGCTTTGGGAGAATTAACATCTGAACAATAATTGAACCTTCCAATCCATGAATATGTTATAATTTCCATTTATTTAGGTCTTTTTCAATTTTAGCATTGTGTTTTACTTTTCGGTTGATAGGTTTGCACATATTTTAATCTGTTATAAGCCTTTTTTTTTTTAATTGCATTTTCCAGTTGTTTATTGCTGGTTTCTGGAAATACAATTGATGATGACATGATGTATCCTGTGACCTTGCTAAGTTTGCTTATGATTCTAGTAGCCTTTTTGTTTGTTTTTTAGGATTTCTCCACAGACACGATCCTATCATCTCTAAATAGAGTTTGACTTCCTTTCAAGTCTTTATGCCTTTCCCCTTGCCTTTCAGCACTGACTGGGAGGGACCCTCAGGACAGTGTTGGGTGGGGCGTGGACCTTGCTGCCTGGCCCAGATGTCAGCTGTAGGTTTTCCCTGGATCAGGTCAAGGAAGTTTTCCTTTCTTCCTGTTTGCTGAGAGCTTTTGTCATGAATGGATTTGAATTTTGTCAAATGCTCTTCATGCATCTCTTGCGGTGACTATTTGCTATTTCTCCTAATTCTGTTAATATGGTAAAATACATTGATTTTCCTATGTAAACCAACCTTGCATTCCTAGGAAACTTGCAGTTTCTATGTTTTTATTAAGATTTTTATTTGTATTAAAGATTTTTATGTTTATGAGGAGTATTGGATTGTCTTTAATGTTTTTGTCTGGTTTTGAGGTTGCTAGCCTTCAAAAATGAACTTGGAAGTATTCCTGTTTTCTTAAGTATTTTATGTAGGATTGTTTCTTGATTAAATCTTTGATTTAATTCTCAGTGAGGCCACGTGGGCCTGGAATTTGTACTTAGCAGGAAATTATTTAATTATTAATAATTTCCTGCTAAAATATATTCAGTAAATTAATTTATTTTCAGATATGGAGCTATTCAAATTTTCTAATTCTTCACGTGTCCATTTTGATAATTTGTCTTTAATTTACCCATTTTGCTTTAGTTGTCAAACATATTGGCATAAAGTCATTGATGTTTCCTTATTCTTTTAATGTTTTAAGAATCTGTTGAGATGTCCTCTCTTTCATTCCTGATAATTTGTGCCTTTTCCCTTTTCTCCTTCTAAGTAAGTAGAAATTTATCAGTTGTGTTGCTCTCTCCAAAACCCAGCTTTTGATTTCATTTTTTTTCTCTCTGTTTTGTTTCATTGATTTCTGTTTTGTTTTTTTATTTCCTTCTACTTTTCTTTTGGTTTAATTTGCTCTTTTTTTTAGCGTCTTAAGAAGGAAGCTTCACCATTGAAATTGAACCATTCTTCTTTTCTAAAATGAGCATTTGAAGTTATAAATCTCCCTCAATCACTATTTCAGCTGCATACTACACATTCTGATATGCTTTGTTTTTATTTTCATTTAGTTTCTCTGATTTCTTCTTTGACCTGTGAGTTAATTAGTAGTGTGTTGTTTAATTTTCAACTAATAGGGATTTTTCTAGAAATTTTTCTGTTGTTGATTTCTAATTCAATTGTGATCAAAGTATGTATCCTTTCTGATTCTAATCATTTTTAAATATACTTACGCTTATTTTAAGGTCTACCATCTGGTCAATTTGGGTGAATATCCAAATGCACCTGGAAAATGTGTGTGTGGTATTGTGGTGGGTGCAGCACCCTGTAAATGTCAGTTCAGTCCCCTTGGTTGAGTGCTGTTCCGATTGTCCACAGATGTCCTGGTTTTCTCTCTGCTATTCTGTCACTTCCTGAGAGAGCAGTGAGAAAGTCTCAATTTGTGCATTTATCTTTTTCTCCTTTCAGTCATGCTTTTCCTAGTTTGAATTTATGCATATATTTCTGATTATTACACCTTCTTAATGGAGTGACTCCTTTATTGTTAGGAAATGTTCCTCTCTGTCCCTGGCAATACTCTTTGTTGTGAAATCTCCTTTGTCTGATAATCAATATAATCCCACTTTCATGGTATTACATGGTATATATCCTTTTACTTTTTTAACATACCCGTATCTTTATATTTAAAATGGGTTTTTTGTAGCCAGCATATAGTTGGGTCTTGCTTTTTAAATTCAGTCTGATAATCTCCTTTTACTTGGAATGTTTAGACCAGTTACATTTAGTGTAATTATTTATATGGTGGATTTAAGTTTACCGCCTTGCTATTTGTTCTTTCTGTGTTGTATTTGCATTTTTGTTCTCTTCCTTCCCCCCACCCCTTTTCTGCCTTCTTTGGTTTAATTGGGTATTTTCGTGATTTCATTTTATCACCTCCATGCCTGAGTGGCTGTTCCAGAGCTCTGTCATCTCCAGAGCTCTGCCCCATGGCTTCCAGCCGCCTCAGCTGCTCTGTCTCCTTCGCCCCTTGAGGCGTGCTGTGATTGGAACCCCCACCCTGCTCCTTGGTCCGGCATGAACCTCTAGGCATGAACCTCCAGGTGGCGGTAGGACTCACCTTGTGCGTTCTTCTTCTCCCAGGGACCACAGTTCTGTATTTATTGTTTTCCGTGTCTGAGAACAGTCGTTTTGTATATTTTGCCCACTTTTTGGTTTAGAGTGTTAGGGTGAATCTGGTCCCGATTCGTCCTTCGTGACCAGAAGTAGAAGTCTGGATTTATGCTTATCATCAGCCGACCTTCTCTCCTCGTGTGCTTCTGTGACTGGAGGGGCTGTGCAGTGAGTGTGGCGCCCTGCGAGGCCCCTGGCTGGCTTAGAACAGCAGTCCCTGCACCTGCCCATGGGCACGGTGTTGAGTCAACTCTTGTGCTGGGCTTAGTATCGGGACACCTGGTTTGGGAATCCAGCTGTGCCGCATGCATTATGAGAGCTTGGAGAAATGACCTCCCTACCTAACCTCCTTATTGATGGGGGGGTCATGGTGGGCAGGGAAGACGGGGGTTAGAAGAGTTCATGACCTGGCCGGCCCACACCTCTTCCAATCAGTCTTAGTGTTAATCATTTCCGAGCGTGGTAGTGGTGATGAGTAAACGAGGGAGCGTAAGTGTGTGCCACAGATTCCAAAGTACTGCCAGTCCAAGGCAGAGAAGGGAGAGGCAATAGGGGGTTCTGTTGGTTAAAGTAAAGCTAAATCTTGAACAGGACTTCATGCTCCTTCTTTCTTTCCTACTTATTTCCTCTGTGTTTCTCTTGTCCCTTTTGATTGCTCCTTGGGTTTGAGCTAGACAAGGAGATGACAAGCCACTCCCCAGAAAGGACAGGCCTTAACTCTAAGACCCCATTTACATGCATGCATGTAGTTTGTTAGTAATTAGTGGCCTTTGCAGTTGTCATATCATGCTATTCTCAGTTCTCCATTTAAGGCCCCAGCACTCTGGAACCTGTTTCTTCCAAAGAAGATGCATTAGAAGTGTGGTGTAGAGGAGAGCGCAGGGGCTGTTGCACTGCTCTCGCTAGCTAGGGCACGTCAGAGATGCTGTTCACCCATTGTCAGCAAAGTTGTGTGTAAGCCTAGTGCTCTGAACTCGGAGCTTCCACCCGTTTCCCTGACTGTCCTCTAACGTGCTGCTGTCATTATTCTTCACTTATCCTGGGAATGTCCAGTGTCAGGGACTTAAATCGTTTTCACTTGGACCCATAGATCTCTCCTCCAGACCTTTACATGCTTTAGGAAAAAAACAGGGGTAGAGGATGGCCATTTCTGATAATAAAAGGATGCTAGGAAAGGGGTGACCTCCTTTATCAGGTGACAGGAGAGTGAAATGCAGAACTTGTTTGATGAAACAGGAAATAATTGGGATTTTGGAGGAAGAAACCAGGACTTATTACTATTAATGACAGTGACAGCTATCCCTTAGTGCGTGCATGCTGTGTGCTGGGCACTGCTGAATCCTCTCCATGCTTTATCCCTCAGATGAAGAGCCTGACGCTCAGACAGGATCTCAGTGACATGTCCAAGTAGCGTGTAGTCAGGGAACAATGGGAACTGAGCCCAGGCTCTGTGATGCCAAAGGCTGCACTCCTGAGCACTGCCCTGCACTACCTCTGTGCGAGGCACTTCTGCACGAGTCTAGTCTCAGGGTGACCTTGGGCATGTCATTTCCCTCTCAGGTCAGTTTCCCCATCATCTTAAAATGGGGTTATGCTGGGTGATTCAAACCCCTTCCACTTTTCAATCTTTGTTCTGTAGCAGCGTCTCTTAAATGTTTCAGGCTGAGGAAAAGGCAGATGCACTGAATAAGGAGCTGCTTATGACCAAACAGAAGTTGATTGATGCAGAAGAAGAGAAAAGACGGCTGGAAGAAGAGTCAGCCCAGGTGAGGGGTGCTTCATCCCCCCTCCCCCATATCCCTGTGTGTCTTGCAGGCGCTTGGTAGTTGGGAGTTCCGCAGGAGGTTTCCTGCTGGCACTGGAGAACCTGGAGACAGCTGGCTTCAGTTTCTCTGCAAAGACCTTTTTTATTTACTGTGTAAAGCATAATGGTTCTTAATACTAATTAAAGCGTAGGAGGAGATGCGGGGCAAAGCCCATCTTTCATTGGGGCGGGAGAAATTCCTGTGTGTCAGCATCTGAGTTGGCAAAGAATAGAGTTAGCGTTTCTGCAGAAGGAAAGCAGACATCCTAAAATGTCTGGCTCTTCCCCTACCTGTCCACTGACATCTCCCACACAGAGCAAACCCTGGAAGGCTGTGCAGAGCCAGCTCTAGTCACTGGGTGCGCAGACCTGCCAGGGCCACAGAAGAGCTTTGGTTGCTTTGGAGCGAGCAGCCCCCACCCCACTTTTCCATAAACGTAAACATCCTCTGGTCTCAGTCAGCAGGGCCTGAGGCGGAAGACAAACCTGCCGTATGAGGAGGCCACCGTCCTCTGCTGCCTCCTCCGTCTGCGAGGTTTGTGCTGCCTTCTGAGCTCAGGCCCACAGGCTGGGCCCAATCTGAAGTGGGGTTTGGTGTTTGGGGAACGTTTGACTTCCTCCCTCTCCTGGCATCAAGATGCGGTTAGTACTGCCAAGAGTGAAGGAAGGAGGAGATGAACTAGAGCCTCCTCGAGACAGGCCAGGCACTTATGGGAGCTCGTGCCAGAGCTGCCTTCCCGCTTCCCTCACACGTTCACTTCTGCTTTGTTCCTGTGTAGTTAAAAGAAATGTGTCGGCGGGAACTCGACAAGGCAGAATCGGAGATTAAAAAAAACAGTTCTATCATCGGTGACTACAAGCAGGTGGGTCCGTGCACCCTAGAATTGGGCCGTGTTCTCTGGACGCCCTGCCTTCCTGGGTGAAATGTGTCCCCGCCACACCCAGGTGCTTCCCCGCTCTGCCATTGGCACTGCCGAGTCCCTTCCCTGCACTGGACAGGTTACCTCGCAGCTCCTCAGCTGTAAAATCAGGGAGCTAATCGCTGCCTCGGAGACCTGCTGTGAGGAGTCCCTCAGATCGTGTTGGCAGAGCGCCGGCACATGCCCAGCCTATCAGTGGGCACTTAAGGACTGAACACACACTGTTCTTGGGAGCATTTCAGACTTGAGTTATGGCCAGTGTCATGTGTGGTCTGGGGCAGACCAGTTCTCTTCACGGCTGGTTGCATTTTAAGAACATAACTGAATTGGTCTTGTCTCTTCCTGTACTGGGATCTCACGCTGGCTCATGAGTCTGGCAGGTGTTTATAAACCACTGGCCACTGAATGTGGCACTGACAGGTCCCTGCAAGTCCAGGCCCATGCCTGCAGATGTGGCACAGACAGGAACCTCACATCCCCTCCCGAGCATGGGCTATCTCCATTCCGCCTAGCGTAGTCCCGTGCCACTGGAGAATTCGTCCCCAGCCGTAAGGACGCAGGTGGTGGCATTGATCAAGACTGCCATTTGATGTTATGTTTGTTTCTTTAGATTTGTTCTCAGTTGAGTGAAAGATTAGAGAAGCAGCAGACAGCTAATAAAGTGGAAATTGAGAAAATTCGGGTAAGTCTTCCCTTTCACCAAAGAAGTTTATACCATCTGGCTCAGTCTGTGGCTGGGAGGGGTAGTTTACTTGATCTCAGAAGTGAGAGACTCGCACCAGTACCTGCTGGGGCTCCTGACACAGGCTGGCTCAGTAACTGACAACTGCTGGTGCGCCTGTTTCCTCTGGAAGGGAGTACAGAGGAGCGCTGGCTCTAGATCTCAAAATACAAGTGTCCCTTGTCCTTACAAATTTGTATAACATCCTCCTTGGGCTTGATTGAAAAAGTAAAGCAAGCGCCACACGATTCCCAGGTTGTCATCAGTGTGGGAAGTGAATGCTGTGAGCACAGATTTGGCCCAGGTGGTAGGGGTCACAGGTCAGGACCACGGGGTTGATTTGTCACTCCCTACCCTGTTGTGTAGAATGGGGACACGCCCCCTCTGAGCTGAGTTCCTTCTGCTGTCATAACAGACCCAAGTACTACAGTGAGGACTTGAGTTTTTAATGTGTTGTTGCCAATTGGAGGGCTTTTGTAACTCGGAGCTTTCTTTCTTTAAGCTGTACCTGTATTAGCATACTTACCAAATTTTAGTAAGATGAGTAATTTACTGAAATATGCTTTTCTAACATATTTACAACTCAGTGGACAGGAACGTGGGTTCTGTGCTGGGCCATGTTTGCCCAAAACAACATTTTACCAGAACAAAGTGATACCCGGCCCCCATCGAAAGTACTGTTTAACCAGCAGTATCTATTTTTTAAATACAATTTATTTTGTGATTCTAAAACTAAAAGTTGTTGCAGAAAATTTGGAAAATTAGAATAAGAAAAAAACCCTTATAAGCTTACTATCCACAGATAACATCTCGATTAATACTTTGGTGTCTAGTCTTTCAGGCTCTGCTCTGTTTAACATACAGAATTTCATTCATTCTAAGATATGAATTTTTTTTCATATTCACATCTCTGAAATTAAGACATGTTCTATAACTGATGGCTTTTTGTGGTTTAATTGACAGAATACTTTCTTAGAAGAAAAAAATGGTGTTTCTTACAGTCATCTTACTTTGATGAAATACGGTATATATTTGTAACCATACTGTATATATACATTTTTCTGTCTTAGTTCACCCATCATTTAACATTTTACCATATTATGAAAAATTCCTCAAGAACTTTTTAGAGGCTTCTTCCACAGTATATTGAATTTCTCCCAGGTGTTGGATGGTTTATCCCTTCCCTTTTTTCCTTACCTCTAATTCTGCAGTGAAAATCCTTGTGCATAAATCTTATCTAGTCACTGTTTCTTCAGTGTTTTAGCTGAGGTTCCCAGATAGGAAATTACTGGATCAAGACACAAGAATATTTTTCTTGCTTTCACTATGAAATACCAGCTGGCTTTTCCAATTGGCCATCTGCCAGTTTACAAAGAGAAGGTAGATTTTCAGAAGCTGTAGTGCTCAACTGAGAAACCTTCTCTTGGCCCCCCAGAAAGGAGATGCTCACACCTTCCTAACGGGCCGGTTTCTCCTCTTTGTCTCTTCACATGTGACGTTCAATTTCAGCAAAAAGTGGATGACTGTGAGCGCTGCCGGGAATTTTTCAACAAAGAAGGGCGCGTAAAGGGCATCAGCTCAGCTAAGGACGTTTTAGATGAGGACACAGATGAGGAGAAGGAGACGCTCAAGAACCAGCTGAGAGAGATGGAACTAGAACTGGCACAGACCAAGCTGCAGTTGGTGGAAGCTGAGTGTAAGATACAGGTAACAGCCACGGCCGCCAGCACCCAGGGGGGAGGGACTGCCTGGTGTGGGCTGGAAGCCCAGGCGCCATCTCTACGGTTTGGGATTCTTTTCCCTTTTAAACTTTGACCATAATCCCCACAGGAAGAAGCCCGTAACTTGTTACTTACCAGTGCATGTTTAATTAGTATGTGGCCTGTCCTAAGGATGGGACTTGCTCATGATGAGTTACCCATCGAGCTTGGAATCTTTTTGGTGGAGCAGGAAACACATGATTTGAAATCCCAGCTGCACCATCAAATTCCTTGACCTTGGTTAGTTAGTAACCTCTTTACACTTCAGGTTCCTCTTCTGCAAGTGGAGATGATGGGGGTCCCTGTCTCGTAGTTTGCCCTGAGGACTAAAGATACGATACACAGAAAGGACTGAGCCCAGTGTGAGGGCGTCATAAATGCCCGCGTTCATGTCCCAGCTCTGATCACTTAACTGCGTAGCTTTGTGACTGTGACTACCACCTGATGGTCTGATCCTCCTTCCTGATGACACGGGGGCTTATTGTGCTCACCTTCACTGCATGGCTAGTTCCGTCAGCACCAGTACTGAGCACAGGTAGGCAGTAAGCACTGTTTGCAGGTGGAACCACGTTCAGGAGTAAAGCTTAGCACCCGGTCTCCTACCTCGCACACATTCACTGGGCGTCTGCCTGCCAGGCCGTTCCAGGTGCTGGGGCTGCAAAGCTTAAGACACGGCTTGTGTGACAGTCCAGGACAGTCAGGAAAGGCGTCGCCAAGGCAGCAGTGTCTGAGCTGTGGGCAGAGTGAACGGGTTACAGCCGCAGACGAGGAAGAACAGTGAGCGTTCCTGGGGGGTGGGGGGTGGCATGCTGGGCACAGAGGGAGGAGAGGGCTTGCCCAGTGAGGAGCGTCAGGAAGCGGGGGGCCGGGGGGAGTGGGCGCTGAGCCAGAAGAGCGTCTGCGGGCCACACTGAAGCCTCTCAGATGCCTTGCTAGGGAGTCTCAACTTTAAAGGTTCCTTCTGGAAATGAGTGACGCAGTCTTAACTAGAGCATAGCTCTGTCTCTACCTGGTGTGCAGTGGGTGGGCAACAGAGAGAGACGCTCATTCAGGAGGCGGTTGTAGTACATAGACTAGGCAGGAAACGAGGTCTTAACTAACAAAGGTCCCACCGCTTAGGCAGTCCAGATCTTTCTGTGCCAGTTTGAGATGGGGGAGGGGTGGGCGAGGGGGGCAGAGGCCTCTCAAGAGTAAACAGATTGAATTCTGGTCTTGGCTCAGCTCCGGGGAGGCAACGTCATTGACGCTGGATCCAGCGTCCTCACGTACGTTGTCCTTCTTGCAGGACTTGGAGCATCATTTGGGCCTCGCGCTAAACGAGGTGCAGGCAGCCAAGAAGACGTGGTTTAACCGCACGCTGAGCTCCATAAAGACGGCAACCGGGGTGCAAGGGAAGGAGACGTGCTGAGAGCCACTGCTGCCTCCAGACACCTTCAGAAAGCACGACACCTTTTGTTGCCTTCTTTGGCCAGATGTGTGATTCTGTGACATGTCCCAGGACCAGAATGTCCCTAAGTCAGACTCATAGAAGCTATTGGTAGGTCATTGGACCAGAGCTCCTGACAGGCAGCCTCTGGGGTAAGGCTCTCCTAACTACTGACACTAACAGGCTTGCTAGCCCAACAGCTGCTCTGGACACTCTCTACAAAGTCACTCCTTGGGGTGCCCGCCAGGCCCTTCCCAGTGCAGCTCAGCGCCTCGCCCAGCCCACTGGCTGAGGGGACATCAGATTTGGGGGATCCTTCCAGGCTGTTGGTTTTTTTCTAAACCTTTAATCTTTTTTTAAATATACATATTATATATATATATATTGGGGTGGGGTGGGGCAGGGGATCAGTAACTCATAATTCTTATTTCAGTGCCAGCAGGGGGTCCTTCAGGTAGCTATGGAGAAGCACTTTGTTTTAAATAGGAGGGTTTCATGGTTGTCATTGAAGCCACCTAGTTTTGTTAAACTATATGATGCACAGGTTTTTGGTTTGACATTATTCACGTTTCTGATCAATTCTATGCAACTCTCCTAGTTCCTCTTGTTTTTTAGTGTTAGCTGCCAAAATGACTTCACAGGGCGGGGGAGGGTGACTCGACTGAGACTGGAGCAGTCGTCACATGGACAAATCTTATTTTGCTCAATGTGTCATGTCCGCGCGCATGCGCGTGTAAATATCTTTCCCACATGCCCCCAAATGACAGTGTTTAACCCAGAACAGGACTGTGGTTATCTGGGCACTTAATTTCACTCAAGGCTTGTTGGGTTCTGCTCTCCTCCTGCTATTACGAGGGCTGTGAAGACCCCCTCAACTTCCAGACTCCTGGTGTTTTGCACAACAGGTTGTCTAAGTGAGAAAGGCAGTGAGCGGGGTATGTCTGTGTACATGTGAGTGTGTGTGGGACACACACGCCGAGCAAGACCCTATCCTGCTGGCCTGGGCCCTCCCTGGAGTGTGGCTGGGTGCGAACCTTGCTGTTCTGATGGGCTGCAAGTTCTTACTCCAAAACTATGGAATGGGGCTTTTAGCACCTTTAAAAAAAAACGAAAAAAAAAACTTGGACTTTTAATTTATATGGTGATACGCTGACAGGCTGTGTTGCAGATGGTTTCATCGTCCTCTCCGTGTGCAGTGTGGAGGTGGCTGGTCATATGAGGCACTGGTTTGTATATAAGACACTTGGGTTGTTTTGCATCTTTTTCCATTGGCTGTTCTGACACTGGCTGAGGTCGTCTGTGATAAGGGGGGTAACAGGTGGCAGTCCCCACCCCCCACACCACCCCCTCTACCACTTTGTGTCTTTCTTGTTCAGTTATCAAACCAGCTGTAAGCCCATCTGAAACGAGGTGTGTGGGCATTGTACTAGGGTAGTTCCAGTGTGTTAACTTTATGAACTGAAATATAAACCAGTAAAATTGTATTGCTCTTTCTTCTGTTGGTTTTATTTTAACAGCATATTCATTAAATATTTTGGTACAAACAGTATTGCTTGTAAGAACCAGTTTTATCATTATGTGCTCCTGCCCCTCCCACAAGCAGCCAGAGACGACCATCCTGCGTGCCCTGATTGGTGTGTAAGCACCTCCAGCCACCCAGACACTTAGGCCGCGTGCGGTGCGACACACAGGGGCTCTGTCCCCAGGCGGCTGCTGCCTGCACCTCCCTCGTGAGCACTCCCCGCTCAGAGAAATAAAGTGCTGCGGCCACAGCGGTGAGGCACTCGGTGTGTTTTGAGGTTTAGGGAAATCGCATAGGAGAGGAAAGGGTATAGTTAGGCCTTAAATGACAAAAGATCTCAGCAGGCAGAGCTGGGAGAGGGAATTCGAGCCCCAAAAGTGAATGTGCAGGGGAAGCCGCTAGAGAGCAGAAGGGCAGGGCAGTGCCAGTGCCGGGGGTCGGTACAGTCTGCTAGACCTGGAAGTGGTGGCCCGTTCTGCTCACTGGTCCTCCCAGAGCCCTGCACATGGGGATGAGGCTGCCCCTTGCTCTGCAGCAGGAAGAAGAGCAGTGCTTCCCCAACCCTATGCGTCCCCTCTCTTCTCAACCTGCCCTCCAGGAGCCCCTCTACACCCAGCCTGTGGATGCAAGTGGGTTGAGATGCTGGCCACGAAGAAGGAAGGTGGTGAGCCCCGCCCTGAAGCTGGCCCAGTGCTTACCAAGGGGTCTGGGCCATGGCAGGGGCTCTGGAGCACAGTGGGGATCCCTTTGCCACTCACAGGCTGGTGGGCAGTATTTGTAGGGTCCCCATTCCTGGCCAGCTGGGGCAAGAGTCCAGGACAGCTTTTTTAGGCTTTTCCAGTCCCAAAGGAGCTCAGCAGCAATGCCCACCCCTGCACTCTGTACTCAGGCCCAGACAAAGGAGTCCACGGACCAGTCCGCCTCAGGGCACAGGCCAACGTGACAGATAGATGGGGTCCTGCTCTGCGGCTGTCCCCTAGTTATGTGGAGACCCAGACTAACAATAATTGCAACTGTGCGCTAAGTGCTGTGACAGGCGTATGGGATCCTGTGGGGGTCAGGAGGGCACGTGTAACTGTGAGGGACACAAAGTAGTAGTGAGTTTTTTGCACTGACGACAAGGGGATTTGCTTGATCCAGACACAAGACAACGCTCTGGTGGGAAAGCGTTGTTAGCACTGTGGCTACTGAGGCAGAGCCCTGGGAGACGAGGCCCGTGAGCCGGCGGAGGCCATCCGGCCGAGGAGGACGAAGGGCAAGAGGAACCACAGGAGTGTTCAGCCAGTTTTGGGGGCTTCCTTGTTCATCCTTTAGGAGGAAAGAGTCAGAAGATTCGAGTCTGAGGAGAGGTGATAGCATAGGGAGGCCAGATTTGAGGAAAATTCCTGGAGAGTCAGTGAAACTTGGTGAGAGAAAGGGGAGGAAAGGGATAGCGGCTTGGAGGATAAATTGAGCTTTGAATGTATGGATTTGAGATTGTCTGGGAAATAGAGGCTGGAGGTGTCCATCCTAAACTCGGAATTGTGCGGCCATTTCCAGAGGGTTTCGGGTCCTTGACACTATTAGTAAGTCTGTCGTGGGGACTGTCCTGAGCAATATAGCTGTTTAGCAGCATTCCGGGCCTCTACTAGATGTCAGTGGCATACCCATCCTCCGATTGTCACAACCAAAAATGTCTCCAGATACTGGCAAATGTTCCCGGGGTCGGGGGTGGACACCCCTAGTTGAGAAGCCCTGCTCTGGCGTGTAAGCCGAAGCCAGGAGAGTGGGTAAGACTGCCCAGGGCATGTACAGGTTAAGCAGGCTGCATGGAGGCCGAGCAACTGCCATTCCTGGGGGAAGAGGGAGGACGTGGAGCAGAAGTGCGGCTCTGGTGACACGCAGACGGGAGGATGAGCGCGCATCACCTCGGGTGAGGGCAGGACCCGGACCCAAAGGCTCCTGGATTTGGTGACTGGGCAGTCGCTGGTGCTCAGGGTGGGGTGCAAGGAGGGAGGGGAGCAAGTGTAGATTTTAAGCCTGGCTGCGAAGGGAAGTGGCGGGGGTAGAGGCTTGGAGGAAACTGGAAGGAAGCTCACGGCTTCACGCTGGGAAACTCAGGTCCTGCGTTCTGACCATGGCTGCCCACAAGGTCAGTGGAAATAGGTGGCAGGCGGAGTGGACTGTGGCGCAGGCCCTGCTGAAACGGAGCTGATCTTAAGCCTTGTTAATAACTGTCAGGGGAAAGGAGACAGCTCAACAGTGGAAACGAGGCATGTGCTGAAAAGTCTCCCAGGACTGCTGACCAAGTCCCAGTGGCAGCAATGAGCAGTGAGACAGTGAAGCAAAGGAAAAGCCACCGGAGCTAAAAAGAAGCCCAGAACACCACTCCCAGCTAGCTCAGAGCTGACAACGACTATGGTTAAGAAAACCAGCTGACCGAGGGGAGTGAGTAGGTGACAGGGCCCCTCGCAGCCTGTATCCTCATCAGTCAGCTGAATGATTCAAGGATCCCAGTGCGGCATTGCTCAGGGCTCTGCCTGGTTCTGCCTGGGACTCAGCTCGTCCTGACTCACCATGGGAGGCGGGAAGCAGGAAGAAGGCTGAGGCACTCGCTCCAGAACAGCAGGGCTGAGCGCTGAGTTCTCTACCCTTCCCCCGATTTATAGGTGAAGAAACGGCAACAGAGAGGTTCCTGGCCCATGTCAGTAACTCCCCGTGACCAGCTGGGCCGTTGCTAGAAGATGCCCATGTAGGCAGCAGGTGGGTATAAGCTCTCATAGCACTTCACTGCTGGGTTCAAGGCCACCATGGAAACACACCTCACTTTGGCGAGACACCACCTTTCCGCGTTCTTCCCTTTATCTGTGCAGCGGGGTCAGTGCCTGTCGGCTACTTACTGTCAAGTTCTGGACTCTTCCCACATGTTGTTCTCCCTCCAGTTGTCAGAACACCCTCGAAGTTAAGTGCTGTTATTCTCAGATTTGAAAGTAAGGATGAATGAAAGGCTTGTGAGCCTCTGGTCACAACAGCTGGGATTTCAGTCTTTTCTACCAGGTACCACCAGCTCCTCTAGGGCCCAAGAGCAAAAAGGCCTGGCTCCCCACCCAGGGCCGGCCTGGGCATGGGCTGGGAGCAGCAGTGGGCCTGGCCGGCTGTTCTTTCAGCCAGTTGTAAATCCAAATTGATGGGGTGCAGGGAGAAGGTGAGCCCTGAGTTACCAAGTGAGGCAGAAACACCCGTGCCTTTGCCCACAGCTCTCGGCTTACCTGGAGGGTGACACTGTGGTCTTGGGCTCCGAGGACACAGAACCTGACGAAGGAGCAGCAGTAGGAAGAGCTTAGCTTTGGATTCCAACTGCTGCTGCCTTTGGAAGCTCTGCTTCCTGGGCATGTCCCTTTACCTCTGAGCCTTAGAGTCGGGGTCTGTAATGTCTGGGCAGTGCCCGTGCTGGGAACAGGTGTGAGGATGACGAGTGAGGTTGTGTGAACAGCCCTGGTCAGCACCCATAGCTCCCCACTCACTGCGCTGGGTGAGAAGTTGCAGCTTATGTAAACTTTCTGTACCATTAGCAGAGAGGACCATAGAGAGAAATGAGGCCTTGGCCCCTCATCCCTTGGCATGAAGGGAAGATCCTGAGCCGGAGTCCTAAGTGCCAGGAAAGTGGCCATGCACCTGACCCCTTTCATCAGTCAGAGCCTTCACGGAACCAGAGAGGGTCCACACAGGACAGTTCAGCCCATTGCTGCTTAAGACAGAAGCTTTTATTTTTATTCATCCAAATGGGGGAAATGCAACATGTCAGGGCATTACAGACAAACTGCAGCAGCCAGACAAGAGGGTCAGTCTATGGCAGAGTCCAACAGTCAGTGCGAAGGTGCCCAGTGTGGGCGCTGCCTGTGGGAGTCGGGGTGGCACAAGTCCGTGTGGCGGAAGGCCAGGCATCATCCCTGGGCGAGGCACTGGTGACAGTCCACACATGCAGGCCGCTGCTTCAACCACGCTGAAGGGTTCGAGTTCAGAGTTCTACATGGGATCATTGCCCGAGGGGAAGGACAATCCATGGTGGTCGCAGTTTCCAAAGTTTTTTAACATAATACACAAGTTATTGCCAAGGACTTCGCAAATTATACTATTTACACTCGCGTATTCAGAAAAACACAGTAAATAGATACAGATAGATATTTTAAATAGATTTCTAAAAACTACCTTGGCCATCACGAAACCAAAATGAGAGTAAGATACAGCCAGGAGTCCAATGCCATATGCAAAACCGTGCTGTAGGGAACTAGACTCAAGTCTTCTCCAGGCCGCCTCCTCCAGCAGCCCAGGGCTTGGGGGCTAGACAGGCTGCCTCCCTCCCAGACAGAGTTCTACTTGCAGTGGGTGAGAACCAAGTCTTACAGGCCCCCCTCTCCGGGAATACTCTCAGCAGGGAGATGAGGCATGCGTGGGCTGGGGGCTAACAGGATGAACCCAGCCCCTTTCCTGGCCCACACAGCCACGAGCACCCTTGGGACCAGGGCCATCAGCCTCACTATTTCTGGATGTGCCCTCACCCCAATTAGGGTACAAGAGATCTGTCTTCTCCTAAAGATGTAGCTGGGCCCCCAACCGGCCACTGACAGACATCAAAGGGACAGGCCCACAGATGGGTCCCTGGTGAAAGGCCTGAGTTCAGAGATCCTGTGGGGAAAACACGATAAGCACTGCGAAAAGCTGAAGTCTGCCCAAGGAAGGACTCATTAGAAGGGGAACACGCCTTCACTTTGCCCCCTCAAGGCCCTGAAAAGGAAGTCCATCGAGGGTGGCAACAGCTCACAAAGCAGCCAGAGCTGGGAATCAGGCCTGATTCCCGGGTGGGCAGAGGGGAGGGCCCCCGCTTGGGGCCTGAGGATGCCTGCAGTTTGGCGCCCGTGGAGTTTCTAGGAGCTAAGCCACCTCACAGAGAGCCCACCGCGAGGATGGAGGCTGAGCGGGGCACAGGCGGTGCTCTGTGAACCCCTCCTGACAGCGCAGGGCTGGTACATGAGATGCCCTCAGGAAAAGGGATGCGTCTAATGGTGGCACATGGCTGACAGAGTGACGGGACCTAAATTCCGAATCACACCACGGGGCCGTCATCACGACATCGGGGGTCAGGGCTCAGTGAGAAGATCTGCTCATGAGGCTTGGAGACGGACACGACTGCACCAAGGAAACGAGTCACGGGGTCACTGACCCTCCAGAGCAAAGCTCCTTTAAGCCCAAGGGGTGTTTGTGAGGAGCAGCACTCAGCCCGGAAATGGGGGAAAGAGGCCAGACACATAGAACCAACTTTCTAAATTACAAGTGGAGAAGGGACTTCTTAGGGACAGTCGCCTTTGCTACCCAAAGCGCCGAGCCCTATCCTTAATTCACTTTTATGAACAAAAAGACAGACTCTGACTTCCCAGAACAGCAGAAATATTTAAAAGTCAAAAAAAACCCTCTAACCATGTTTCCCTAAGCAGGAAAGTGAGACAGATGGCACTGAGCCGATGACCGCTTGAGGGCAAAGGCCTCAGGCTCCAGAGGTGCCTCGGGCCCGACTGACAGGGACCTCGGTGAGGGCGCCGGCACAGGACAGGGCACCCCAGCCAGGCCCCCTCCACCCAGGCTAGGCACGCCTTTGTCCTTTCTCCCCCAGCCCAGAAGCACCCCGAGAAAACACAAGGAGTGCTCCTCAGACCTCAGAAGTGACCCACCTACTGTCAAACCTGAGAGCGCCCCCAAGAGACAGACCAAGCAGCAAAATCCAGGGGCCACATCTCAGAGAGGGAGCCCGACCAACACTGCCTCGGAAGCACAACTTGTCAGGTGACTTCCTTCCATAACCCTCACCTGATTCTAGCAACAAGACACCTGCACTCAAGAGCAGGCAGCGGCCAGTTCCCTGCGTTGCCGGTGCTCCTACCCAGGCACCCTCCCACGTCTGCCTGCCCGATGCTCAGGGCAGTGCCCGGCCCCTCATCTTCTGACTCGATCCCCGGAGGACCAGTGTCTGCAGGCTGCGTGGAGCTGGGGCCGTGGGCAGGTGCCTTCCCCTCTGAGTTGTGTGTGACCCTCACCTGCCCCCACAGCCTGATGGGGCTTCAATCAGACTACCTGTGCAGGCACTCACATCACTCATGTTGGGCCTCTTTCTCCAGGCCCCAGTGGTCCTTCCCTGCACACGAGCATACACCCCTCCGACTCCCGTTCACATTCAAGGACAGTGTCGGCATCTCACCGATACTCGGTCAGCAGTAGCTCCCTTCACCTACCCAGAAACCTCTGAGCGGAAGTACTTTGTGAGTAGGAAGCACTATATACACTGAGGGTTTCCTCGCTGCCCCAGCTGTGCCCAGCGGCGGACGCGTGTGCTAACTGCATCTTACCTCATGCTTCGCAGGCTGCCTGAGGGTACAGGTCCTTGTCTGAAGGCCTGCCCTGCCCTGCCCTGTGTGCTGGCCACGGGCAGGGAGGAAGCCAAGCTGCCCCCTCAAGCCTTCCGGCCACGGGACTCCATTCGGAAGCAAGGGATGGGCTTCCCCTAGCACTTTTTACCCTCACACACCAAGGCCCCAAGCCAAAATTAGATTTGAGACAGAATGTTTCATCTGCCTTGGTGTTTTAGATGGCCTTCAGCACAGCAAGAGAAAAGACCAGAAGATTTTGTCAAGCTCTGCATGTCAAAAAGGTGTGGCACTCAGTGGCCCACTAAAGCCAGTGGCCAGAAAAACCGTGCAACTCGGGGCCCTTTCTTTTCCTCTCTTAACACCGACGTTAACCAAACCCTTGGCTAAAAAGTCCAGACTAAACTGAAAGGTACCATTTGTAACCACAGCCCTGGTCTTCCACGACCAGAATGACAGTGTACAAGTGCATCTGTGATCACTTCACCCTCCTGAGCACAACCCTCGCTGGCTCCCACCACGAGTGACGGACCACCATGCCCCGTGGCCCCGCACAGACTGCGCCCAGCGTGCCTGCGGGGCTGTGTACAGGTCTGTGTTCAGCGCACCCTCCCCATCTGGGCCCATTCCTTCTCAAGCTGCCACCTCTTGGGCTCTCCTGATTGACCCTCAGCCTTTCTCAGGGCCCCTGTCACCGTGGACTCCCCTGAGCCCTGCTCTGGATTTCACTCTTCAGCCACCCGCTCTCCCAGTGCCCACCTCACTCAAAACCTAAAGTCCTCATGGGCAGACTCACCTTCCTCATCCTTAGGGCTCACACAGAGCAGAGGTTCGGGAAGATGGATGAGTCTGGGCAGCAGCTGGGAGGAAGTTTCCAGTCAGAATTAAGCCAAAGGGTGAGTAATCGCCACAGTCTAAGGCAGAGTTTGGCAGAATATGGCCCAGGGCCTGTTTCCGTAAGTAGAATTGGTTGGATCACAGCCACGCTAGTCTGTTCACACACCATCCGGCTGCTCTTCCGCTCCAGTGGGAGAGCCGTGTAGCTGTGACAGAGCGAATGGTCCACGAGGCCAAAGACTTACTGTCTGGCCCTTTACAGAAACAACTGGCCAACACGACGTACGTCTAAGGCAGTGTTCCCATATATTTCCACAAAAAAGGTGACATCTGTATGGCCCACTGGGGTAAACATACAAGGCCACTTACAGTTAGAGACACCTGGCCCTGGGTATCTGGCTGCCCCCCCTAGGCTGCCGGGATCCGTGTCTCTGCACCTGTGACCTTTCATAGCTCCACCTTGAAGGCTCAAAACGACAGCTGCCTCTTTAGCCCAAGACAGGTACAGAAACCCACACAGACTCTTCCTTGGGTGTCCCTGCCACCTCCCAGGACGAACCCGAGGCCCAGAGCAAATCCTCTAGTAATCCTACAACGTGACAGGTATTTTCCTTCTTAAAGGACTCCATAAAGCAAGTCTACACCTTCCCACTGGGTAAAGACTTTACAGACTTTGCATCAAATGAGCTCGGCCATTGCCAGATAAAAAACCCGAAACATTACTGTCTGAAAAAGCAGAAGGCCTCTGTATGAATCAACACCCAGTACCTGCCACGCCCTTGGGCGAACCCAGCAGAGCGGAAACTCAGGAAAGGGTAAGATGCTGACCAACCAACCTGCAAACCTATCTACCCGTTGCTAAAAGACACACTTCCCAGAGCACAAGAAAGGGGCTCACAGCGCCCCACCTAAGAGAGTTGGGTCCCCCAAACCCCCACGTCCTAGCCCAGTGGCCACGGCCCTTGCTGCACTGCAACCCCTCTCGCCCTCACCCCTTCTGCCCTGTCAGCAGCCCCCTCCCTCCCCCGCCTTCCTCATCTTAGTCCCCAGCAGCAGTGCCCTCTGTCGCCACCTGAACAGTAGCCGGGAGAAGGCTGGGCAGCCCCACTTCCCACATGTGGGTGCGTTCCACTCAGTCTAGGAGAGAAGCCTGGCCTGTGAAGACACCCCATGCCCGCCTCCATCCCTTTGCTGCCGCCTTCAATCAGCCTCCTCCTCCTCCGTCCCTCATCTGCCTCCTGCCTCTAATCATCCCCATTCAACCATCCAAATCGACCCTCCAGAAGTCTCACCAGTTTGGAAGACGGCGATCACTGAAAGGCCTTCCACAAAGTGGCCCCAAACTGAGCATCCCATCTGCCACTTCAGCCTCCGAACCAGACCAGTTCCCATTAACAAGGACCTCTGTGCTGTCCCAAGAAGGCCACCATGGCCCCCTTCTTGAAATCTCACCAGCTTGCAAGGCACACTCCTGCCCAGCTCAGATGCCAGCCTCAATGGGAAGCCTGTGCCACTTCTGTCAGAGCCCGTCTAACTCCCTGCACATTACTTGGCTCTAAGCACGCGTCCCTGCGTCAGGCTCCTCACAGGCCTGGCTCCTCTGCTGCCGGTCTGTCCCGGCCACGGAAGACGGCTCTGATTCCGCTCCAGCCCTGGCTTCCACTCCCTCTTCCCGTGCGCTCCATCTTGGTCAGGGGTTTCACCTTCTACTCGCTTGTCTAAGCTGAAAATCTCGACATTTTCTCTCACTGTGCCTTCTCCCCCAACACATGGCCTGGTAAGTAGTAGCAGGAGACAGTGACTGTTTCCCAAGAAATCCATGTGTCCAAGAAAGGAGACATGGTCGCAGCAGCATTCTGTCCAAAGCGACACCCCATGGACATCCTCCGCACCAGCCTATCACCTGGCTTCCTGCTCAAGCACTGTACTGACATGGGGTGCGCGTCTCCCCCACACTGCCCCAGGCACCCCAGCCCACCATCATGGGAGGCACATTAGCTCTAACTGCCCAACTGGCTTCCTGTAACTGTCTTTATCCTTCTGGAGCTACATAAAACAAGTAAATGTAACCCCTTAAAAGAGCTGATGGAAAGGTCCACGTTCTCCCCAGGTCTCCCCTTCACCAGCCTCAATAAATCTCATTTTAAAGTGCTTTCCGTTTTCCTGAGTTCTTCAGGTGCCACCTCCCAGAGGATGTCCCCCACGTTTCCCTAACGCAGCCTCCACAGGCATGAAGGATGTTGGGAAGGTGAGCAGCTTCTGAGACTATCTACATGATGGAAGGGTCCAGTGAGATCCCAACGTCAGAGCACCCGGGGAAACATGTCACTGTGAGTGTGACCCACTTGGTTAGAGCACACAATGAAAGCCTAGCCAGGTACAGGTGACAGCCAACCACAGCGGGGTGAGGTGAATGCAGAAAGCACATTTCCAACAGTCCAACCCCTGGGATCTGTCCAGTGCCAATGACTGGTTTGCATTTTATTATAGGGTTTGGTTACAGTACAAAAGGACGGTCTGTGGAAATAGACCCAACTGTGCAGCTGACACAGAAAAACAGGCTGCTTGGCCCGAGGCTGACCAGTCAGTCGCCTTGTCCAGGAGCAAGTGAACAAACAGTTCTTCCAAAGGAACCAGAGAAAGAATGAGCCTGGTGTCTAGATTCTTTTTTTCCCCCATGGGGGGAGAGGGAGGCGAGAGATGAGTTGGGTTTTGCTTGTTTTGTTTCAAACCAAGAAAGGTAAGTAGAATCCACCACAGAGAGAAGATGAAACTTGCCGAAAGGTTTTGGGCTCCAGGACAGGCAGCGGTCTAGGCTAGCACGACAAAGCGCCAGTACTGAGCAGAGCACTGTCGGAATGGATGGGCTCGGCCACTTACTCGCTGTATAATTTTGGGCAAGTTATTTTGTCTAAGCCTCCATTTCCTCATCTGTAAAAGGAGAAAATGTCTAGATTCCCACATTTGTGGTGGAGTTCAAATCTCATCCCAAAGAGCTTCTATTAACTCTAAAAACAGCAGAAGAAATGTTCTTTCTGCTATGTGGTTAAAAAATCCCTGATTAGGAGCCACAATGTTTGCCACAAACCAGTCGAGTGGTTGGGAGCGGTCTCTGGGCTTCAATTTCCTTGTCTGTGCTGTGGGAATGGCCATTTCTCACTGCTCCTCCTCCTGAATGGACGGCAGAGCAGGAACTGAAATGGTGCCTGGGAGCAGGCTTCCCTATGTGCTGTCCTCTACAAGGCCAGGCACTCGGTCTCCCTCACACACAGGTCACTGCTCTGGACCTCGCACAACCTGGGTTCAAAAGAAGGTCCTTTCCACTGTTCCCCTCCAGGATTATGGCCGGTGGCTCGGGAAAAAGAGCCAGTTGCCAAGGATGACAAGCACCTGGGGTGAGGAGGGCTAGCCTTCTCTCACGGATTCTGCGTCCGCTCCCACACGTGGCTACCCCTCAGCAGATGCCCAGCTGCCACTCATTGGCAAAGGGGCTAGTGAAAGGGTTTGCAGCAGCACGGGTCAGACCAGTGCTGCAGAGAGACTCACACCAGTAATTCAGACACCAGCAGCCATCCAAGCGGCTCCTCAAGCAGGCCTCCTAAATGCCGGGATGGCGACCTTCCCCAAAGGCCCATCTGGGAACAGTCCCGGCAGTCAGAACAAGCAACTGCACCCCCCCATCTCCGCTTAGCACCACCGCAAACCCGGGCTGCTGCCCTTCCATGCCCCTCTTACCCAGTCAGAGCCTCACCAGCCTTCCTTCAGAGTCTGGCTCAAATCTTCCATGATGCCCCCATGACCAACCTCAGGCCAGAGAGTGTGCTCAGAAAGCATTAGCTAAATGAAAGCCTACCTCAATTTCCCATTGAGACTCAAACACAAAAACAAGCTCCAAATACAAAAGCTTCCTCTGTTCATACAGCCACACCTTAATCTTCCAGTCTATCTTGCTAGTTTGTTAAACAATCACTTTCAATCAGTCTGAAAGAAAATAGCCCTATTTTAGGCCAGGATATCTGCTCTAAAATGACCTCAAGACAGAGCCCAGGTTGCAGCTCAGGCATCTAGGACGGGCATTGACGCCTGTGACCTCAGAAGACCGGATAAGGCCCCTGGCCGGCTGCTCAGGCCTCACAGCTTCATTCAGACTCGCGCCCCCGCCCCTCCCAACCCCCACCATCATACCCCCTTCCTGTGGCGGCGGCGGAGGGTGGGGTGGGGTGGGGTGGGGGGGGGGTACCCATAAACTTCATTCCCAGACTTTTCATCCACAGCATGGGGTAGTAGAAAGAGAGGCTTTTGGCACTGAACAGAGCTGGGCTTCTTCTTGACCCTAGCATTTAACTCTGAGCCTCATCTTGCATCTGTAAAACAGCTAATTCCACCTCTAGAGGTTGGGTGAGAATTAAGAAGACTGTCCAAGTGCTTGGGACACACAAGATACCAATGTTGGCATCTTTCTTCCCTCTCTCCTACTGCTTCTTCAATCTACTGCTGCACACAGCCCAAAGGGGCCTAAATCGAAGGCTACTGTTAATTACCTGGGACATTTAGCTGACATTTTAATGGAGAGACCATTCATCCAAACCATACAGAAGGATCCAAGGGAGGAGACACTGAAAGCAGAGAGACTGGGCTCCTAGGCAGTGCTAAGAGAATGTCCTCACAGCAGCCAGGCTAATCCTGTTACCTCCTGCAGCCCATAAGCAGCAAAAAACCATGACTCAGACCACACATCTGCAGCTAGGATATGCTAATCAGACTTGCTTAAGTTGCCTGGGCAGATGGTGGCAATCTCCACACTACCCACCAGGCAGCAGTTTGCAGGAACGGCAAAGTTGTGCCAAGAAAGACCAAGACCCTCTCAGAACAACCAAGCAATTAAGATACTGACAGCTGATTGGTCAAGGAAAAAAGGCCCACCCTCAACCTTAGCTCAAGGAGGCAATGATTTCACCAAACAGCCACAGTTGAGGGATGGAGTAACTTCTGCCAGGTCATTGTTATACAAGTAACTCAGATTTAAGAAAAGCCTCTTGACTATAATGCAAATCTATCTTCTTGCCTTAAAAGGTTAACACTCAGTCCTGGTCTACACACTTTTTATAACCTTAGAGCATCACAGAACTCAATCTGTCTTCTCCACTTGGCTCATCTACCAACTGACGGGGACGAACCTTCTCACCTTTCTTCTGAGGCTCCTGAAGTCCACAGACACACTAGCCAGAAAGGGATGGGAAGATGTATATATCCTTTACTCAATCCAATAGCGTCAATTTCACCATCTACCCATTTCTCCTTTTGCTGAAAAGTAACTTACCAATTGTGTCTATAGATATAGATAAATGGCTAGATGGACAGAGACAGACTGATAGACAGGTTTTTTTCTAAAATTGACAGAAAGGAGGCCTCGTGGTGATGAGTGCAAATTTTTTTCCCCAAAGTGTTGAAGCAAACTTGGAAGAGAGAAGCTGCAGGAATGCTCCTCAGAGAAGCATATGAGTCCGTAGACTTCCAAGCATGCCACCCAGTCTCCTCTTTCTTTTCTGTGGTTTAGAATAACTTGCTTTCTACCTGCCAAACACTGGTAAGCTCTGAGTGTTAGATTCCGGGGTTAGCTGTAATCACACACACACTTTTTTCTTATTAGTGCACCGGTAGGAAACTTGGAATCAGCAGGTTGATATTCTAAGCTCAGCGGTTTTCAAGTCCCAGGCACACTTAAATCCCAAAGCAAGTGTATGTTACGAACCTCGGCAGCAGCCTGGCCAGTGACTTCCCCACCACAGCAGAAAAGTGGGCATTTTCCTTTAGCATGAACCTGCAGTGACCTCCACACCAAGTGTTTGTCTTATGTTTCCCGTCTAACCCCCAGGTGCTAAGGCAGGCCTCTCCCAAAGCCTGAGAGCACCCCAAACCTGTCAGCACTAAGGAACCAATGCAGCTGCCCAATCAGCAGGCCACACACTTGCTTCTCAACTACCTGCCAGCACAGCCTTGCCGCCCTCATGTACTTGTACTTGGTCACCTCAGCAGCCATGGTAAGAACAGTGCAAAGCACTTGAGTGTATCAACTCATCTAATTCCCAAGCCCCACAGGAATTTGCTGGAGGGGGGGAAATTCTTTGGCCCAGATTCCCACATGGTTTCTCTTCCCTATTTCTGGCTGTGCTGTAAAGCTTACATAACCTAATTTGCATTATGGTGCTATTTTTAAAAATCTCCAAAGATCACTGTTTCAAGCATCAATGGAAGCTGTTAGCTCCTACCTAAAATGATAATGTGGGAAAGGATATCTATTCTTACAACTAACTCAACTTGAATTTTTGACTTAAAAGTATCTTTCTGAAGATGCTATTAGGAAAGAAGGGACTCCTGTAAGAAGTACTAGCTCTATGCTCTGCAAATAACTGCGAGAAACACATCAATATTGAAACTCACCTCAGTAGGAGATAGTTTCTTGGCTGTGCAGTTGATATTCATCTACCACCCATCTCCCTTCCAGGCCTCCTGGTAACACTGAGAAATCTATGGTCACTGGTAGCATGGCATCAGATCATTTACAGAGTACGAGTTTGGAAAAATCACAACCTTGCTTGTTCTGATGACTTCAGACAGACCCCCAACCCCCACCTCCACCCAGGAGGCAAGGGCTTAAGCTCCACGGGAAGACCGTTCACAGAGGAGGTTGTTTTCAGCTTTAACTGCTCTTTAATGTCCCTGGTTTTGCTGCCTCTAGATTACTAGGGAACCTCCTTAGTTCATTCCCCTAATTCACTGTTGAAAACTGACCTCTACTGCAGTTGTTGATGAGAGCTAAGAAACAGGGAAGTTACAATGGATGACTGATTATAAGGGTAAAATTCCCCTCATTTGTCATTAAAAAAAAGAGCGATCAATATTTAAACGAACCAGTTTGTTCTTTGCTATACTATAAAAACTGCTGTAAAAAGACTGGGGTTATTTGTTATTTATTTCATTCAGTTCACTTACTTGGATAGAGGTCCACGAACATAAACCAGAGTTGGTTTCGGGCTGTCAAAACTGCCAGGGATATATTTAAAATGAGTGAATTTCCAAATGATGCCCATTTCAGTTGATGTCAGAGGGCCATATTATTAAATAATTTATAAATGAACTATTAAATAATTATCCTTTGACACTGCTAATGCATTATTTGCCTCCCAACCTAGGATATTTATAATAGGCCCGATTCCACCAACAAGGAGACTCTCAGACTTAAAGTGCTTCCAGTGGGCACAGCCTCTGTTTTGCTAATACCCAGAGAAGGACCTGGCATGTAATGGGCACTCGGCTGTTTGATCAGGACTAGAATGTACTTGCTACTAGTCAGCTAGACCTCACACAACCGTTTATAGATGCCAAACCCACATTCAACATACATACAGATTCTGTATGGGAAAGAAAGTTGTTCCAGCAACCTTCAAAGTTAGTAATAAAAAGAAAACTGCTACTTAGAGACAAATATAAAACATAAAATTCATTTTAATCTCTATATATAAAATACAGCCTTAGCACAGAACATCTAACACACACGAAATGCATTTAAGGGACACACTAAACGAAGCAAATCCTTATTAAAATATTTGGCCTAACCCTCACATCTTTTAAGTGAACTCCATGACGGTTGAGTAGGTGGGAAATAAACCATCAGGCTACCTAACCTAGAAAAGACAGGGGAGTTGCCTTAAGTCTATTTGGTCCATGCAGACTGGGTCTTTACCATTCTGAGTCTTGCCAAAGTTGGTTCTGCAAATAGTTAGCTTACCTCAATTATATATTTTTCCATAGTTACCTTAATATTTTGGTTTGTTTTTTTCATTTTCTATTGCTATTTATTTATTTATTTTATGGCTTCTTGCTGCTGTTGTATTAGGGCACACAACACAGATCAGAGATTTTCATTTCTCAGAGAAGTATCTCTCCCTGAGAAATTGGCACTTCAACCCCCAGTTTGTGTAGCAGCTACATGTAAATGGGTCCCGTCCTGTCAGCACTGCTGCCAATCTTGCTGCTCATTAAATTCCAGCACTTTGGCCAAAAGAACGCCCTGACGTGAAACCTTCTTAGGTGAACTCTTTCCACCAGTGGATTCTTTTATTTAAACGGGTATGTGTGTGGGGTTCACATATATGTTCTAGCACAAGTTTCTACACACATACACACACTTAACTCAGCAAAAGTGAAGTCTTTCTTGAATAGAAAGTAATCACAAGGATATTAAAACAAATGCTGAAAATAATTATTTTACATTTAGATCATAAAAATTTTAAAGGTAAAGTGATGACATAAGACCTAAGAGATCCAATACATCATATATGATTGTCATATATGCATGTTGTGTTCATTGATTTTTTTATTACTTTTCTCTTTAATCAGAAAATAAAAGAGCTTACCTTTGTACACTGAGACCACAGCTTACAGTCACTAGATCTCAGCCTATTTTATACAAGTGATATGGCTACGAAGGTCCGAGGAGAACGAGAATAAAGTGAGATAAACGTGCTGAAAACTGCTTAAAAGTATTAACCTGAAATACACAGAGGGTCCAACACCAATTTAAAAAATACATTAACGAGGTATTCCCAGCTCTTCAGTTAATTAATGATGACTGACTGATTCATGATTTTCAAACATTCACCCAAATTTAAAGAAAAAGAAGAAAAGGCTAATAATACCAGCAAAATCTATCAGTGTTTTGTTCCCCAGGTTAACAATTTGAGAGACTTCAAACAACTCTAGGACTCCTCACTTCCCCGCACCATGCACTGCATCTAGTCAGCATGAGGTATGTTGGGAATCGATTGGACCAATTATCTTGCACAGAAGATGGGGTGCTCCTGAAGCCTGAAGAAGCCCAAGCGACAGGCCACGTCCCTGGCTGGGTGCCAGCTCCCGTGCAGAGCATGGCTTCAAGGACAACCCTATCTGAGAAATTACAGTAGCGCAACTGACGCAGTCAGGAATGCAACTATTCAATTTATGTGCTAAAAAAGTCTAAAAACTGTCAGAAGACAGCTTAACTCACACACTAATTCTAAGTTCTACATTGGTCTGTAAACTCCCTGACAAGAGACTACGCTGGGAGGGGTTAAGTACGGATATTGCTAGGTTTCCAAAGGAAAAGTTTGAAAACAGACACCGTGGCTTTGAGGAAAGTATTGCTCTTCTTTAAAATGTTCAGTCATTGCTTTCCAAAGAAGGTGTCAGACTGGTGTATCTGAAAGCTGGAAAGCCTCATGGGGGTCACATTGCTCTTAAGACCAAGACATAGAAATTGCCATTTCAAGCCAGACAACCTGATGGTTCTAGAAGTCAGAGAAGAAATCTTGAGGGCCCAAGTGAATAATAAATGGTGCGACGCTCAGAGGCTGGCAATAGGGGCTGTCAATGAAAAAACCACCTACAGTGAAGAAAAGAGCAGAGAAGCAAAACTTCATGTTAATTTCACAGAATTGGGTGAAGCCAAGAGCTTCATTTATATTTCTCTGCTCTTTCAGCTGTAAGTGGAATTTTCATTACAAAATGGAGGGCGGGAAGGGCAAAAGGTGGGGGGGACACTTAATTCATTACAAAATTTAAACAGTTGAACTTGCATGGTTACCACTTCTAACAAAGGACTGACAGCTCAATTATTTTAAGTAAAGCAGAGAAATGTAAAAGTTTGCAGCAACTGGGCAGGTTTACGACATGTTAGTAACTTCCAACAAACAACAAAATAAAAAAAAAGGACTTGGTAGAAACCATTTGAAAGGACTGCCATCATGTTGGAAAACAGCACAGCTCCCTTTCCGCCATTGTGGAGGGGTTGGGTTACGAAGCTGAGTAAGCTACTTCAAAAGATTTTTCTAAAGAGAATCTCCAGAGAGATTCCAACTTGGAATGCAAATTTGACGATCAATTTCAAATAACAATACAGCTGCAGCTGCCAATTAATAGTATTCCAAAAACAAAGAGGACTATTGTAAATATTGAATTAATAAAAACTGGACACTACCAGCCATGCTTTTTCTTCTCAGTGATGGCTCTGTTTCATCCATAGGTCAGCAAAACGAATCAATGAAACATGAAAACTCCCAGCTGAAATGGGCCCTCTTGTTCATGTCTAGCCACTAATGCACAGGATGAGAATGGTAAGTTCACAGCTATTTCTAGCAAGTGATGAGGTTTTATTAAAGTATCACCCACCACTAATAAAGACAAAAGGTCAAGGAGCAGAAGTAACAAACAAACCATTGTGTAATAAACATACATTTGAGAAGCGACACTAACATTTGTTTTAAATTGCCCATTTCACTCTCATTTAGTGGTCCCAAAGAAATCTGGTACATAAATTTGCCATACTGTGTGAGGCCCGTTCTCACTGATGGGCTGTGTTCAGCTCCACAAAACAGAATTTAAAAGGGAAGAGGAAAGCTAATTCATACTAGAAAGGGGCATTTTTTAAGACATAGCAACTTGTAAATATCAGCATGGGACCACACTGTTGCCTTCATGGGGGTGAGTACCTTAATGAAACCATTACCTTCTAGTAACATCATAGGCTTTCCAAACAAGGTGAGAATGCACGTGGAAGGTTCAGGTCTGCACCCTTTCCAGAACAGCACCATGTTACCGACTGGCTGTTTTCACCAGCTTAACCGGTGTCTTAGGGATAACTGCTGACCCATGGCTGAAACCTGTCGCTTTTCACAGCAGCACTCCACAAGAACTGGGACAATCGAAGAGCAAGTTTCATGGGGACCCTGTTGCTGCTTTCGATTCTGATGTGATTGAAGAGGAAAAGAGGACCCTTCAGCGAATCCCGGAAACACTGCTAACCTTCTATCTGCATGAAAAAGCCAGGGGGTGAACACAGTACCTTACAGAGTGAAGAAGGCCACAAGAACAAGAGAGGGTGATTGATCGATTAATTTATTATTTTTTAAAAAACTTGGAAATTCGGAAACTAAAATAATCACATTCCTCCTTTCCCATGTTGGGGTCGTGCCATTATTTGAATAAGCAATGCTCAGGGGACAGAATATACCTAGGTCATGGGGCCGCCCTTGCACAGCAGGAGCACAAAGGACTTACAGAGTCAGCGGGTGCCCCGCCTAACGACCGCCTTTGTTTTAGCAGTTTGCTTACAAGTGAATGGGATTTCTAGGGCTAAGTTATTATTAGTTTTCAATTCCTTGTAATTTGATACCAAAACATATCAAAAATAATAAGCTAAAACAATATTCAAACCCATATTTTATTGGCTTTAATTACACACTGCAATATTTACAAAGTTAAAGTTTAAATGAAAAGTCTCTATTGTATTAAAAAAAATAACTACAGCCCGAATTAAAGTGCCCTGGGGCAAATACATGTCGATCACCTAAGAATCAGTGACTGCATCAGGAACCAGGCAGTACTCTTGTTACAACAAAGCAGTTTATTTGTGATCAGTGTTTGAGACTCTATACAGCCTTCACAAATTTAATTTTACATAATCTGATACTCTTAAACTTTGAACTGCTAGACTTATTTCCCTACAGCAGAAGGGCTGGTATAAGTTATTTTCCGGAAATGAGGTACCGTTTCACAGAACTAGTTTCTTTTTTTTGTTTGTTTTCAAGTTTTAGAGAACTAAATTTGCATTTGTTAAAATCAAAAAGTAGGAAAGATGTTCTTTACAAATAATTTTGATCAAGTATGTGTTCAAAGAAAGCAGGATAAAAAGGCTTTTTCTCTAACATTCTGTATTGTACTGTATTGTTGTTCAATAGGAATTAGCTTCTGTCATTTGCTAAAAGAATGAGTAGTGGGGAACAGGATATGTTGGGAATTTCATAACGGGTAACAGAACCATTCTCTTGGGTAAACCTACAGAGAAAAGAAACGGAGAGGACTCCAAATAAGTTTGATAATCCAATAAAAATTTCAGGTAAAAAAAAATCTTACAATAATTATCATTAACCTTTTCCAGATTAGTCAGTCAACATGTACCATTTTGGAAGAGGCTCACGATCTCTCACAGACTCCAATTTTGAAATTGTTCTTAATATTTTGATAATATTTTCCACTCAAAATTAAGATGGCTACATCACAGGAAGAATTCTATTCAGAAAGCAATTTCATACGAGGGAGCTGCCATGAATCCTAAAGATCGAAAGCAATGCTATTAATATTCTAAAGTGACCCTAGAAATCCATGTGGGTTCTCAGTTTGGCCCATCACTATTATAGGAGAAACGGGGTCCAAAGCACAGCTTTGTGTTCAGGCCTGAGCTCCCCAGAAAGACGGCTCCAAGTGGAGTCAGCCCCGGTGCTTATCGTGTTCATGGCTACTGCCAATATTGGCATGGCAAATCTGGAAAGATTAATTACTGCCCTAATTTTGTAATTAATGAGTTCTTGTGGCCTCACAAACTTCTGCATACTCAAGCCATGATTTGAAATCTGCTCCTATTTCTGTTCTAATCTCTAACCTATGGAGAAATCACAAAGCAGCAACAGCAGGTACTCAAGAGCACCAGATGATCAGAGGGAAATTACCCCACATGCAACAGCTTTACAAAGGCCAAAAGACATATTTACCTTACAGCCAAAATAAAGCATCGTTTTTAGTAGGTTGGCATCACAGTAACATTTAAAAACCAAATCTTTTATGTGAAAAATGGGGGCATCAAATTTCACCAGCTTTGGAAGTCAGTTATATGGCACATGGAAGAGAGGAGCCTTCTGAAGCGGGGCTCAGAGGCCGCAGGGTGAAAGTAGAATGTTAGAGGAAGGGGAGGAACAAGAGAGACAAATTAAAAAGGACTGAGGAAAAACGTGAATGTAGCTTACAGCCTAGATATAAAAGTGTTTTAAAGGGAAAAATGAAGTTCTAGCAAATCTGGACTGAAGAACGTATGACTTACTGTGCCTCAAAGAAACACAGACTTCAGAACCTGCCCAAGGGGACAGGTGCTTGGTGCTCCCAGGGACTTCTTACAGTGAGTCAGTCAGTGAGTCACATGCACCTGGATGCACTGACCAGACCTACCGTGTTTCTCCGACAGTAAGACCTAGGCGGACAATCAGCTCTAATGCGTCTTTTGGAGCAAAAATTAATATAAGACCAGGTCTTATAGTAAAATAAGACCTGGCCTTATAGTAAAATAAGACCTGGCCTTATATAATACAATACTATAATATAAGACTGGGTCTCGTATTAACTTTTGCTCCAAAAGACGCACTAGAGCTGATTGTCTGGCTAGGTCTTATTGTCAGGGAAACGCGGTAATTCCTAGAAAGGATGAGGTGGTCAGGATATCCAGAAGCTGGCTGAATGGTTAAAGGCAAATGGCCAAATCAAAAAGAGCTTGACAATGGGAATTTAGAAGAAATTCTTGGTGAGAGCATAGTATGGAATGAGTGCCCAACTGCTAGTCACCCTCTGTCTGAGAACATGGGACTGTGGGGAATGTTGAGGAGCCCTGAGCAAAGCAGAGTGCCCGAGGAGACGGGCAGGCAGGGCAAGGACGCAGCTCCAGACCCTGCAATGGGCCTCAGACAAAACACACCCCAAATACTGGCCACCCTAACAGCTTCTCCACAACCTTCCAGGATATAAACTGCCTATTTTAATGGGGAAAGGGGTCAAACTGTTCACTTTCTACTTATTTCTATAGTTATGAAATCAGATGAAGCTTCAATTTAGCAGTGTCTTAAGGACACATAATTTTCATCCAAACAAAAATGGAAAAGCTGATGCATGGAAAGGAAAGCAGAATGACAGGGCTGGTGGCGCCGAGCGCAGGGGCTGTCCGTCCTGTGCACGTGCACACCGGGCCGGGCGCACGGGCACGCACACACACTCGCGCACACTTTCTCACAGGTGCACACACGTGCTCTCCTCCCTCAGTGACAAACATCTTGCATGTGACTGATTCTATAGCATGTAGCACCTGAGGTAGGAAAATGTCTAAGAGATCATATCACTGACTCCAAACCTATTGCCTCCATTGCCACATAAACCTCATTCAAAAGTTATCCAAAGGGCCACTGAGGTTCATTTCTGCATTCACTTTTATTTTTTATTTTTGGAGAGAGAGGAGCCACTCCTGTGATTTTCTAACATGTACTACAGACTTTCTGCAGTATAACTTAAGTAACACTGCTGGTGATAGCCCCCTATCACCTCTCTGGGACCCGTTTACTCCACCTCTAAAGGAAAATTCACAGAAGAGGATTACAGCTACAAATTTGAAGTGAGCATTTCCTACCCCTAACTGAAATCCCCCACAGTTCACACAGTTTCAAACCAGAAATTTAAACATAACTGCATAACTGGCAGGCAGCCAAGCTAGAAAGTGCACATGGCCCTTCAGTAGCCTTTGAATGGAGTGTGAGTTGGCTGTAAGAACTACTTAAAATACTTAATTCCAGTCCGGTCAGAAACAGGCAGTTAGAACAAGCAGTCCTGCATCAGGCAAAGCAGAGAGAAGAGCAACTCCAACCAAACCAAGAACCACAAGGTTGTGGCATTTTCAAAGGGAATTGAAGTTGGGTCACTAGAATGAATAGGTTTGAGATCCTCCAATTCATTTAAAGAAACCCTACATACAAACTGTGCTTGGGATTGCTGTGACAGAGTCACTACCAGGAGAAACCAGTAAGATGCTGTACATACCATAGGCAGGGGCAGCTGTGCTGTAACCATATGGTGTTCCATAGCCTAGTGCAAAGAAGAAGAGAGCAGATCAGTCCAGGACAAAGGGCAGCTGGCACTGGCCCAATTCACAAGTACCACCAGACCCGAGACCTTGGGCCCTGAGGATTTCTTCCAGACGCTGGATGAACGGGAACCAGAATGGCTCTAGTCTACTGGTCCCCTCGGGCCTATAGAACGGAAGCCTTTCGCCCGGCCTCTATAGGTTGCCCTGACCTACCAGAACCCCCTGGGGCCTCCATCTCACGACACTGGACACACTACTGTAATTACCGACTCCTCGTCTGTTCCCACTAGAGCGGCAGGAACCAAGTCTTACACATCTTCGCATCACCTGACCCCAGCAGAATGTCTGGCATATAGTAACCACTTGCTAAATATAATTTGTTGAACAAAAGAACACTGAGAACGACTCAAATCACCAATTTCTCAAAACTGGAAAACGGAACTTCTTAAGTCTCTTTTCAGAAAGCAGTGACAGAGCTGGCTGAAGCCTCAACTGCCAATAAGGCGGGCGCGGATCAGGCTGTGGACCTGCGGGCGAGGTCCACGTCTTGTCGGTATGTGTATCCCTGGCCCCAGCCCAGCATAGGGTCTCTCAGTAAACACTGGGAAATCGACATTAGCATCGGTCAATGTCAATAAAAATAGCTCATATTGTCAATAAAAACAAATACAAAGAACACAGAAGGTTTTGAACCAGTTGGTTCTGGCACAAGTTTCTTGTATGTCTTGAGATGTATAACTTCTGAGTTGCCATTTTCTCATCTGTAAAATGGGAAACCTTCCAAACTACTTTATAGTTTTGTAGAGATTAGGAATACTATGTTAATCAAAGCTACAATCTTTAATCTTTCAGTAAAACAACTTTAAAAATATATAAATACCAAATCACTTGGGTAAATCTCTAGGAAAAAATTGGTATCTAAAATAGAGCCAGGGCACAGACTCTCTGTGGTCCCTCACACTATATCCCTAACAAAGCAAGTTTTGTTTGCATTACAACCCCTTTTTCTATAATCATTTCTCCTGCTCAGAATTTTTTTTCCTCCTTTTCTAATTGACCAACTACAACGCATCCTTTAGATCAGGACCAAATACCACCTCTCCCAGACTCGCTAGTTACTCCTTGGTCCACCCACGCTACAGCTCACATCGCATTACGTGATGTTTACTCAACTGCCTGTTCCTACCCATCTGAGCCTGAGCGCTCACTAGGGCAGATGCCAGGTCTTCTTTGAATGCCCAGTTCTTGTTTGAGACAAAACACTCAAATGTATGCTAAACAAGTCAACTGCTCATGTCTCTCCTGAGAGATGAAAATGTTTCACTTTTTAGTCTATCTATACTTAAGTCATATACAACTGGGGTAGTACAACTTAGTTTTACTCTTAGTCTTTGATCATCAGTAATGTATTTCAAGAGGACACAACACAGTTGAAATAAGCAGCAGGGACAGTGTCAGAGGCCAAAAGAGAAATTAATGCTTAAAAAAGCAAGTTGTACATCAAATCCAGGAAAAGGTAGCTGGTTGGCTAAGGCTACAGTTTCAAGGGTTTTACCAAAACCTCCTTTGAGAGAGATGAAACTATTCAGCTGGACACTGGGGCTCTAATCCTGACTTCACCTCTCTCCCTAGCAAGGTGATTTTAAATTGCACCTGTTATTTAACCTCTCTGAACCTCAGTCTTCTGCAGTAATTGAGTTAGCGGGGAATATAATTAAATAATATATGTAAAAATACTTAACTATAGTGCCTGCTGCACAAATGGCATAGAACCTATTCATAATGTAAACTGACCTCATCTGAATCTTCTCTAGGTTATAAAAGGACTTCATTTTTAAAAGCTTCAGGAGACAGGCTTTTCAGAGGTCAATGCAATGGCTTAAGAGAGAGGCTACTACAGAGCAGACGAGCCTGGCAACAAGCAGATATAAATGATTCCTTTCACAATTACTGCCACTAGACGATGGCTGCTTTCCCCTCGAGCAGGAGGTAAACGTGCCAAGACTACGCAACTACAGACCAAACCAGATGAAGCCCCAACAGAACACGTAATCAAAGGCAGGAGAGCTCATCAATAACTTGCCTGTTGTAAAATGAAAGCTGCTTCCTTTAAATAATGCAAAAAAAAAACACTACTAAATTTCAGTAGAAATAGTGAGATGCACAGAACAATGTCTTAAAATTTTGGACACTAAACTGTATCAAACTATAACTAACCTTTCCCCCCAACATTCCTGTTTCAGCATCCTGTCTCCTTAGATGGCACGATCATCCAATCTAGTTCCTCTAGCTCAAAATCCTGGGAGATATCCTTGAAACCACACTCTTTCATTCTCCATATTAAATCCATCAATTTTGCTTCCAAAGGACTCGTTTAATCTATTCACTTCCTGCTACCCATCTACTTCCCTATACCCACTGGACACACCACCGTCTCTTGCCTGGGCTGCTAGTTTACAAAAACCTTCACTGTCTTGTCAGACCCACTTCTGTCCTTCCAATCTTGACAACAGAGTCTGACCTCTGATCTTGTCACTTCTCTCCTTAAAATCCTTCACAACTTCCCACTGCACTTAGACTTCTAAGACCAAAATCCAAGCCACGGCCTCCAGGACTGGGACTGAGCACCCAGCTTTAGCTCGTCGCTCCCCCACCCCCGTGCTCTCCACATTACATTTTGGCCTTCCTCCAGTCCTTCAAATGAGCCACGTTCCCTAGCACCAGCAGCAGGTCTGTGCACATGTCCTGCCCTCCGTGGGCAACACTGTTCCACCCCACCCTGCTCTGAGTTAACTCCTACTCATTCTTCAGAGCTCAATTCAAGTGGTACTGCTCAGGGAGGCCTTCAGGGACCCAACAGACCATGGCAGGTTTCTCTGTTACATCCTCTCATAGCATCGTGTCCTCCTCCGTCAGCATCATCCCAGTTTACAATTGTGATTATCTGACTAGTATGTCTCACTTTAGACCATAAGCTGCATGGGAGCAAAATCCATGTCTGGTGTGTGCCAAAGCAGGCATGCCATATTGGAATGAGCAAATGTATTCTTAATATGACACATCTTTGAGCTATGCTCCTCCTGGAATCAATTTCTAGAAGCATAATTCCAGTCACATCATCCATAGATGTTCCCAGACAGCCTATTCTCTTTCTTAGGAGGAAAAAAAAGAGGTCTAAGTAAACTTCTTAGGAGTGTTACATTAAAAAACAATGACTGGATAAAATCCAATCTTTACGACAATGTCTTCTTGATCAACAACAACAAGAGGTTTACTTGTCAAGTTAAAGGTTCCATATTTTCAACACTGCAGAGAACTTGATTTTAATGAGACAGCTGTACACCTATTGCTCAAATCACATAAGGACTGGCCCTAAGGATTAGAAGAGAAGGCAGAGAGAAGGTATCTTTCCCCACTCTCACAAGCCATGTGGTGAGATGGAAAGAATACAAACTTGGGACTTGCAAACACCTACTCTTTGGTCTGCTGTTTACTCGATGTGTCACACTCGGCCTTGTCTCCCTAAACCTTAGTTTCCTTATCTGGAAAATGGAAATAATTTCTACTTGAGGAAACACTGTGAAGATTAGAAACAATTAAGGGAAATCATTTATATGAAAGTATCTGGTGTATAGTAAGCTCTGGATAAATAAGTTCCCCCTTTTCTCTTTTGGTACTTCTTTAGTCTTTGATGATTCCCCAATATTGAGTTAAGGAAATGCTAATAAGGCTAGGCTTCACCCCAATTAATTAGCCTCTTATCAGCTTTTTCTATCCTGTTACACGTCATCTATCTCCTACCCTGTTTCCCCGAAAACAAGACCTAGCCAGACCATCAGCTCTAATGCGTCTTTTGGAGCAAAAATTCATATAAGACCCGGTCTTATATTATGCTATACTACATAAGACTGGGTATTATATTATACCCGGTCTTATAGTAAAATAAGACGGGTCTTATATGAATTTTTGCTCCAAAAGACGCATTAGAGCTGATTGTCCAGCTAGGTGTCATTTTCGGGGAAACACGGTGTCGTCCCCCTGAATACACCCTGCTCAGATATCCAAACTCCTCAATATGTGGAATATATTTCAGCTTCCTCATTGTCAAAATGTGTCCCCTCAACCAAGTGCAGTATTCCTCATCTGTCACCTCACTCCAGGAAGCCTCTTGTCACTCAGCAGATTCCAGGAGAAAACCTATGACATTCTGTAGATCCTCTTTTCAGTTTCTGTGCCCACCCATCCTATACCCATGTTATGTTTCCAGAGACCGTGTATACCTTGGAAAATAAAGGACATGCTGTTCTTCAAACTTTGGCCCCCAAAAGGAGGCATATCTCTTGTGGGTTGTACTGTACCTGGAGCTATGTAGCCAGGAGCAGCTGTGGCCCCAACAAAAGCTCCCCTGGTTAGAGTTCCTCTTCCTCTGCCCCGAACAGCCTGGACTGCTGTGGACACAGCAGTATTCACAATACCCTTTGCCTGTTAAAATAACATATTTTCATTACCGAGAGAAGTAAGAACTATCCTATCATCTCTGTCATGTACAACTTCTATGAGAAACTTGAGCCTGCGGATGAGAAATGAGTCGTCTATGACCTTAAACGTTCACTTTATCATCTGTAATATGAAAATGACACCTGCCATACAGAGTTATTCTGGAGAATACGCTGGGCACATAAAAGTATGTACATAACTTCTTTTCACTTGAGGGTTACCCAAAAAGAGTTAATTTTCTACATACAAATTTCAGTAGTCAAATTACATCTAAAGTCAATTTAGGCCTGACTAAAGTAATTGTACACATTTGATATCCAGGTTCAAAATCCATTGAATTCTCTGCCCACAGCCAAAAAAATTACTGCAACAACAGCAACAACAAACCACCTCGAATCAGCTGAGAACCTGAATGGGTTTTTTTTAAAAAGAACTAAGAAAGGATGCCAGATGTAGATGGCAGTTTCTGCTCTAAGTTACTACGACTTCAGGAAGTTTCCTGTGATTTCCTTGAGCCTGTTTCTCCTGGGGGTGGGATGGGGAGATGTATCATTCATTAAATACATAAATACCAACTCTAAAGTTCCTTCATGTTCTAAAATGCCATGGACTCTGGTAAAGCCACATAATCTCTCTGAGTCGCCCCAGTAATTATAAAATGAGGATAATGATACCCACTTTGCTTTCCTTACTTCAAGAACAACTGAGAAAATAGATACTAAACTCTTAAAAGCAGACGAGGTAAGTCACGGAGTAACTGGACACAGGGCTGCTAAAACATCCCTTTCCAAAACTGAAATTTTAAGAAAATCAAAGGACATCTACTTTTAAATTAAACGTTATACTTATTTTCTAAAAACTCAAGCTAGAAACTGCCTGCTATGGGCAAGGTGCAGGGGAGGCGGCAGGGCCTCAGAGCTCACTGTGTGATACAGTCCGCAGCACCCAGCTGGCTGCAGGAGCCAGGGCACACACACTTGTCTCACACGGAAGTACCATCATCCTCTGCTCCTCCTAGGTCAGCTTCTACTGCTAGTGTGACTGGGCAGAAGACAGTTTCAAGGTTGGATGTATATACACAGGGAACTGCCATTTTTCTTTTGGGCTGAAAAAATCCAGCCCACAAATCCAAAATAGACCGCTTCTTGGCTGTCAAGCACATTGAACACAGGAGTTTATAGCTTCTGGTATGGAAAATTTCTACAAATCAGTGAACTTCAATCAGACATCTTTCTTTTTTTTTCTTTAAACACAGCCTAGTCCAAAGTAGTCAGGAAGCAACAATCTGGTGGCAACAGAGTGACTTCACACAAATCAAAGTCATGTCTACTAGTGCCAAACTTCATTACCTAGTATGTCTCTACACGTAGGCTTTTTAAACATTAAAATTAACTAACCAAATACAAGATGTAACCCGTAGGAAAAACACACCAAAATAAACAAGGTAACAATTATCTTTCTACTAATTTAGAACGTATTTCAGAAGATTTTAGGAAAAGGAAATCCACTTATTGTCTCTCTACATGTCTTCCTCTGTAATTTAAACACTTTATTTTTATTTCATCTTAGTAAAAATTAATTTTACTTGTTTATATTTTGAATCCTAAAATTTAAGCAGTGTTTATTATGGTAAATACAAGAAGGTTAAATGAAAACAAATTTCTACGACGGATCTAACATGCAATAAACAATAAAATGCCCATGGTCATTGGAACCTCTACTATCAATTAACTTTGTTATTTTATTATATGCAGTATCTTAATTTCTTCAAGCCTTGTTTCCTCATCTGTAAAATGAGATCAATTCTACCCTCCTATAAGGACTTAACATATGTAAAAGACACTGTTTTTTAGAATCTTAAATAATCTTAAAGAATCTTAAATAATCTACGCTTCGGTCTATTAATATTTGTAATTGATTTCTTCCTATCACATAATATATTCAGACTTATTACACCAGTACTCTCCATGAGGGAGAAAATGTAGCTTATGTTTATTTATGTATCTCTTGTTCCTTCAGTCATGCACGTGGTATATATCTAGAAAAATTTTTGAATGTTTAACTGAATGGATGGAGAGTCTGTTATCCAAAAGCGTGTTGTTAGGAAGCCATTTTTCTAAATGCCTTCAGCACACTGACATTCCCAACAAACAGAGGTAACACGGGGCCAATCTCTACAGTGCCAACCCCAACGGGAAACCCAAAATAAATAATGCAAAAGTTCAAAACTGAAAAGGAACTGGATAAGCATATACAGACTCTGATGAAAGCAAGGCCCAACCACTCTTGGCAGCTTCCCTAAACTAAACAAAGGCTAACATCTCATCAAAGTCCAAATCCCTCAACACGACCTCATCAAGAATGACCTAATGCCCTCAAGTAATGTTAATAGTCTCTTTTTAATATACGATTTGCCTAGAATGACCACAGAACAGGGAACTACTGACACATTTACATTATTCATGACCTAACCCAAAGAAAAGGTTGGTAAACCCAATAAAAAGAAATAATTTCAGGAGAAGTGCAAGTGGCACAAAGACAGAAAAGGAAATTTAATTCTGGTAATATTTTCAAAGTTATTACAAAGGTTTAATGCTTAACTCATACCTGAGGGATAATCTTCTTTTTCTTATTATTCGCTGCGTTGGGCCCAGAAAACAGCTTCTCCAGGGCAGCTAATGCTGCACTTGCTTTTGCCACTTTCTTATTTGGACCCGCACCTCTGAATTTCTGTCCATCTACTTCTACCTAAAACCAAGAATAACACTTTGCAGTTAACCCAAGCAGTTCCTCTATGTAGTTTTAATTTAAATGTATCATAACACAGAAAATACCAAACGTCAAATAATGCAACAAGAATTGACTCAGTCTAAAATTTTTTTACATATAAACTCAGGATATCCTATGCCTTTAAGGGAAAAACTAAGATTGGCTTGTAGCTAGGTACACACCTCCATTACAAAGCGTTTGTCATGGCTTCCTCCAGTCTCCGAGATGAGCTCATACTTAAGACCTCTTCTTTTTTCATTGAGCTCCATTACGGGGTTTTTGCCACTTGCTGTGAGGATAGGGCCCTGAGTTCTTACCTAAAAGGAGGTTCAATCGAGTCAGATTTTAGAGTATGAAATGTCTTATTAATAAAGTTATACTATGTCTCAGTTGAAAAAGAGGCTCAGAAATTGTACTTTAAAGTACTGAGGGGCTAGGACACATAATCACCTTTATATACGAATAACAAAGTGTCTTTAAAGGTATGGAAACTATAAGCAATAAACATCACAGTCAGTCATCTGGCCAGCCTGCCCGGTGAAACAGGGCTGTCCCAACAGATCAATGTTCAAGAGCAAGGTAGCCGTGCCATTACGTGGTACTCTAGCGTCTCATCTGTGGCCTTTGTGATCTAAGAATAATCATCTAAATGACTAATAAAGTGGCTCGAACAGTTGAGGTTCACATAACAGCAGAGTATTCACTGTTCTCCTATTTAGGGTTAGAAGAAAATAACTCAATTTAGGATGTAGAAGAAAATGCCCCTTCACACCTCTCAGTCTCTCTAAAGAGATGAAAGGACACCCAAGGTAAAAACAGCAGACTGCAGACTATGGATTCTGAAATTTAGAAATAACACGAAAAGGAGTCATTCCCTGTCCTTAAGGAGCTAGAGTACAGTGGGAGCAACAGATAAAATCACTGTGAAACCATTTGCATTACAGAACAGATGTAAGTTAGGGAAACACAGTAGAAGGAATCATTTTCTAGGACTATCAGGATGGTTTTCCTGATAGGAAAATGTAGCCATGTGAACCCACCCTTGAAAGGGAAGTGCCAGACCGCTGAGGAGGAAACGAAGGTGAAGGGCATTCTGGAGAGAAGAAACAGTGAAGCAAAGGCCTAAGAGGAGGAAAGAACAGCTGCCAGGGAAACAGCAGTTTGGATAAGGAATGAAGAAAGTAAGGTAGGACCTGTGTAAAATACCCTTGACAAAGGACTCTGCATGTCATACACATGAGCTCTGGCTTCACTGTGGACAGCCGGGAGCCACTGAAAGACTTTAATCTGGAAGAGTTCATGATTAGATTTGTGTTATAGAAAATTACTTTAGCAGTAGTAAAAGAACTGACTTGAGGAAGGATAAGAGTAGAGGAAAGCAAGAGAAGTAATTCATGTAAGAGTGTGAAAGCTCAAATGAAGAGAGAGGCTAGCACCAAAAATAAAACAAACCACAAAAGACTACAAAACTATAATTTTGAGAAAGGAAAGACCCAAAGATTGAGTACTTTCTGAGGTTAAAGAGCATGTCTTTAATTCCACCACAGTAATAGCTCAAGAAATGCTGACCAAAGAAGTGAACACCCCCAAAGAATTATTATGTATAAAAACCCAATGGACAACCACATTCTCTTAATGAGTACTCTGTGCTGATTTGATAAGTCGGTGATGCGGTACAAGTGAAACACTAGACAATTTTTAAAGACAAATTTAATAAACATTTCTGGATCTTTTGTAATAAACATCACTTCTTGAAGAGTTAATATAATCTACATTTTAAGAATTTCAAGGCAAATTTCCAGTCTCCAGCTTTAAAGGGTAATGAGTAATTTTTGAAACTAGGTCTATGGTAATCACTCCCTGCTTCCCAAATCTGAAATCGCTTTTATAAAAATGAGTCAACACATAAAAATATTTGCATTTCTAATCAGTTACTGCTCATTTAAACAAAGAATAAGGGCTTTGTTCCCCCACCCCCACCCCCATACATCATACAGAAACAAAGCACAGATGCATTCACTAGCCAAACCTCCATCTACTCATGTGGCTGCCCACACTGCTCTCTCCCTTCCTAATTCTCCTTGAACTTCACAGTCTGAGTCTCACAGTGAACAAGCTGGTTCTCTTCGTAGTATTTACACCACTGCCCGCACAGCGTCGTGCCCTGCTTGTGACTGCCTCTTGTGAATGACTGGTCTCTCAAAAGCCAGGTGCCACGTCTTATCCTCCACATCACACAAAGTCAGGCGAGATTTGCACAAGCCTGAGTCCCCCCAACAGTCCCCTCCACACTGGCTCACCTGGCACTTCTTAAACATTCACTCTCACAACTCCTTTACATCTACTATTCCTCTGACCTAGAATGCCTTCTTTCCACCTCTGCCCTAAAAAATTCTACTTGTCATCTAAAACCTAGGTCACATTTCACTCTCTTTGATTTTACACGTGTGTTTAAGTCACAATCACTTTCTCCTTGGAGATTTTACATTATGTTCATTTTGCAACCATAGTACTTATTACATTACATTACATTATGATTAGTTATATATGTGTCTGTTGCCCTTGTAGCCTGAGGGCATCTTGAAGCTCTAGACACAATTTTTTCAGCATCTGGCAGTAAGCATGTACTAAAAGGGTTTATAGACTGAAAAAAATTATAGCCCACTAAGTCCTTAATAAATACTCATTCTTACAAATGACAAAATATTTTTCAGGTATTAATGTAAGCTCTTGCTGTCACTTTAAAGCCAATTTTCCTTATGAAGAATGCAATAAGCAAGGGCTCCATGAATTCCCAAATCGGCTGTGAATACTCAGAACCTGGATTCTGTCTCCTATGCTCTGTGGGAATAAGCTCATTGGCCAGGACTTATTCAGTCCGAGGAACACACCAGGTCAAGCTTTGCGTCCCTCACAGCTGGTCCAACTCAGGGATGACCCACTGCCCCCCACAGCTTAGCAAAAACTTCAAATAGTCCTAAATTTCCTCCGCTAGATCTTTTGGGTTTTTGTTTTTCAATTATTGTTGATACTCTTGATAATGTAACTGTGATATACTGCTTCCATGGCCAGCAAAAGGGAAATGCTAGTTAAAATAGGGTAGATTCATATGTTGTGCAGTATACAGTTATGTTTACAGATATTTTCAGAATTAAGGGGGAAAAATCAAGATGTAAAACTGCATGAAAATGATTGCCTTCAAAAAAAATACTCATAGAAAAAAGGCTGGATGGAAATAAAACAAAATAATAATGGCTGCCTCTGGAATATATGTTTGCATATACTTTTGATTTTATTTATACTTTTCCATCTCTCTCAAATTTTCTACAGTGAAAACAGATTACTTATTTTCTAAGGAAAACATATATAAGTATACCTCTAAGGTACTGGAGGTTTCAGTTGTAGAATTTCCAGTATTATTGCTTGAGTTTGAAGACACTGTTTCATTTTTGCCTTCATTATCTGATTTTTCATCGGAACTCATACATTCAATATCTGCATCAAAGCCTGTTGGGTATCCCATTGCCTGCAATACCTGTACAAATTACATTAGATTCAGTTTTATTCAAACACCAGAACCCACAGAGAATAGATGAAATATTGAGAAAACCACTTTCAAATCTTCAACATTTAAATCCATGAAACACCTTATAGGAAGAGCAAGATGGTACTAAATCTACAAATCCTTGGTTAAACAAGTTTTACCTACCAGGGTGTCACCATAGAAAATGGGGAAAACGTCCACAGAGTAATTAGGTTTAAATAAAGGATGCGAGAAATGCAAACCTGAGGTTCTTCCTGGTTCACTTAATTTGGCGGTAAAAGGTACAGAAAATAAGCAGCAGAACCAAGTTCAACCAATGAGATGAGGGAAAAGGTAAGACAGCACACTGTAAAAAGTATACGGGACCCGGCAAGGAAAAGATGCGAGGGTCTAAGCCTGTATTTGTCCTCTGGTCCTCAATTTTCCAGTCTGCAAAACAGGAGGACTCATTAGGTGACCTCTAACTTCTATGACTCCATCCATTAGGGGAGATTAGCACAGAAAGGCCATCAAGAAGTTTTCATTACCTTGCAACCAATTTTCCAGTCAATTACAAAATCACATCTGCAGCTTTCTAATATCGACCTCTTTTGCTTTTAACTTAAACCATAATTGAGACTTCAAAGAAAAGATTCAGTCTCTAGGTTTATTCTCTTCATTGAGTGAGCCCGAAACAATTTTAGGTTTGTGTTTCCATCCCTGCCTTGCAAGGTCTGGTTACTTTATGGTTCCCACCAATGTTCATTCTTCTAGTTCCATTCAGTGCCTGGCATTACTCATCTTTTAAAAAATAAGGTTGTCACAAAATGAAAAGACAACCTACTGATGGGAGAAGATATTTGCCAATGATACATACGATAAGGAGTTAACATCCAAAATTTGTAAGGAACTAATGCAACTTAACACCAAAAAGACAAACAATCCAATTAAAAAATGTGCAGAGGAAGGACCTGAAGAGACATTTCTCCAAAGAGGACAAACAGACGGGCAACAGACAATGAAAAGATGCTCAATGGCACTTATCATCAGAGAAATACAAATTAAAACCACACTGAGATACCACCTCACTCCGGTCAGAATGGTTATCATCAATAAATCAACAAACAAGTGTTGGTGAGGATGTGGAGAAAAGGGAACCCTTGTGTACTGTTGGTGGGATTGCAGATTGGTGAAGCCACTGTGGAAAACAGTATGGAGGTTCCTCAAAAAGTTAAAACTGGAACTACCTCATGACCCAGCAATTCCACTTCTGGATATTTATCCGAAAAAATCCAAAACACTAACTCAAAAAAACATATGCATCCCTATGTTCACTGCAGCATTATTTACAATAGCCAAGATATGGAAGCCACCTAAGTGCCCATCAGTAGATGACTGTATAAAAAAGATGTGGTACATTTATACAATGGAATATTACTCAGCCATAAAAAAAGAATAAAATCTTAACCATTTGCAACAGTGAATGGACCTAGAGGGCATTATGTTAACTGAAATAAGTCAGACAGAGGAAGACAAATACCATATGATTTTACTTACATGTGGAATGTTAAAAACAAAATAAATGAACAAACAAAACAGAAATAAACTCATAGATACAGAGAGCAAACTGATGGTTGCCAGATGGGAGGTGGCAGGGAGCTGGGTGAAAAAGGTGAAGGGATTAAGTACAAATTGGTTGTTACAAAACAGTCACAGGGATGTAAAGTACAGCACAGGGAATATTGTCAATAATATTGTAATAAATATGTGTGGTGTTGGGGGGCTGTACTAGACTTACCAGGGGATCACTTTGTAAGTTATATAAATGTCTAAATACTATGCCGTACACCTGAAATTAATATAATACTGAATGTTAATTGCAGTTGAAAAAAGTTTTTTTTATGTAATGTTTTCAGAACTGTGTGTGCGCAGGTGTTTGTGCACATGCACATATGACATGAAGGCCTGCCTTCTAAACCTCCCTCCAGCTTACACTGCTTTTTACTTTACAAGAGAGTATGTTCACTAGCATGTTTTTTAAAAGCCTCTTTAAACAGGTTGATAATGCACTGCCAGTTACTAATTTAAAGGTCTATATCAGAGAGAGATTCCTAACGACCCCTGTATTTGTTTCAGTTTTTGACTAATGTTTTAAGGTGCTGGAATGTAAAAGCAATGTCATATTTCTTTACAATCCTAGCTATGCCTAAAAGGTGTCTCAAAAAACTATTCTGAAAACTGATTAGAGGATGTGAGGGGTTGGGGACCTGGGGAGGAGATTCGCTACATAAGGGACATAATAAGAGAACTTTTGGGGTGAAAGAAATATTTTATATCTTGACCAAGGTGTGAAGTGGTGGCTGATTATAAACATTTGCCAAAACCATATACCTAAGTATGATTAATTTTATTGCATATAAATTATACTTCAATAAACTTGGTTTTAAGGAGACCAAAACAAAACGAAAAACCCTGTCCTGATAGCCACACGAAGGAGAAGCCAGGCAGCCCAGACTTTATAAACAATGGCATCTTGTATCAAGAACTCTGCCAATATAAATAAAATAGTATTACTCTAAACAAAAAAAATGGGCATAAGTAGAACTCTGTACCAAGAGAAATTAATTCACCCAATTCATATGGAGAATTTGGCACTCTGCTGAACATTTCAAATCGTAAATAAAGTCCTTGTACTCATTGAGAGTAAAGCCAAGAACCCTTTTTTAACATCTCGAGTTCTAAAAATTGTCAGGTAGTACTTTACACTAAGACAATAACATCACTTGGTTAGATCCTCATCAATATTTTATATATATATATATATAAAAAAATACCTCCTCCACTGAGCCCTGCAAATATGCTCTCCCTGAGAAATCTCATCTCTGAGAGAATAGTTCTCAGTCTGGAATTAACACTGGCTAACAAACTGCAAGTCAAAAGCCAAGAGTCACAAATACATTTGGTTTGTATATTCCAATAAAAACTAGAGACACGCAGCTTTCCCCAGTTTAACCCTGACAGTTAAAAGTCTCATGTGAATTATTTAGCACCACTTCTCTCTGCCCTTTTCTCACGTATCAGATTCATTTATTTACTTAATCGTAGCAACATACTTCCATACACTTATAAACAGTTGATATAACTGATAGATAATGTGAAGGGATACAGAATACTTGCAAAGCAGCATTTCAAATTAAGTCGTTTTTCTATGAACATATATTCTGAGATTATTAACTAGTATATGCTATAAAAAATTTTTAAAATAAAATAAAAATAAAAAAGTAAGAAGTTCTCAGATCTCTAGAACCAGTTTGTTTGGAATAAATATTAAGGCCAAAAAACTGCTATGCCAAAGAAAAGTGAGTTTCAAATGTCTAGCAAACTAATCAAACCCAATACACACATTAATGGGGTTGAAAATCACAAGATGATTCCTATTCGAGGCGACTGGAAAATCCAGTGTATCCATGCTTTTTTTCTCCTGAAAGGGGGTTGAGGCTGAGAAAGATGATATCCTCAAAGACCAGGGGCCGAGAGTGAAAAGAAAACACATGAAAACACTCTACTCTATAGCTCTCCAACTCAAAACCAAGGTCATATTCATGGCTTCTGTACATGATGGCTCCAAGAAACTCTCCAAAGAGTCTTCACTCCTTGTCCCCTTCCAGATGATCTTTTCCCCACAATGACTAAGATTTTTTTCATTGAATATAGCTGATGATGTCCCCAAATGTGTTCTTTGTGAGGGACTCTAAGGAAAAAGGATTCAAAGGGGAAAGGGATTGGTCACGCATCTCCATCACTTTAGGGTGCCTGCTGCTGGGCAGCCAAGGCTCTTGTGACAGAAACTGATCCCTTCTTGTTTTGTTTTGATTTGATTCTATGGTGTGATATGTCTTAACAGGTCCAACCTCTCCCAAGGTGTGACGTTAGGAATGCAAGGACTTTTATCAAGTGGGACCTATTTTCATAAACACATGTTGGATATGAAACTCTCACAAACTCATGCAGAACCTGTAACATGTGGTATAACCTTTATGGGTGGCAATTTGGTAATAAATGCCTAACATAGAATAAAAATCCCAATACGTATTTAATAAATTAACAGATCATTCAAATAGGCTTTCTTCTTGACCTAGTAATTCTATTTCTAGACTACATCTTAAGGGATCATCAGATTAGTTCAAAAAGATGTAAAGCAATCAACTGGAAGCAACTAAATGTAAAAGGATTAGTGACATGGTAGACTGATAATAATGAAGTATTAGGCCATCACTAAAAATGAGAACCATCTTTGTGATAACTATTAAAAACTCGTATTTTTAGATAATCAAAGAAAACACGATCTTAGTTTAAGTATGTATTTTGTAGGTCCCATCATTCTTTATCTGAAAACCTTGGGCCAGATTTTCAGAATTCATAACTTGTCAGAGGTTAGAAAGGTAATACAATAGTATATTTACCACCTATTTTCCAAATCTCCAGTGGTACTTCAGGTGCTATCCCATGTCTGTACAAACAAATATATAAAATATTCATACTAACTGAAATAATAAAGACAAAAAATACCCTACGTCAATTTAGGTCAGGCTTTCCCATCAAGTGAGTTTGCATCAAACTTAGAGAAATATTTTTCATTTTCAATGCTTTCCGGATTTTTGGAAAGGCAGGTTAAAAGGTTGGAGGGGGAGGATTTGGAAAAATACATACGAAAATGTTAAATAGTTATTATGAGAACAACTAGCATCTAAATCTTGTCATACTGCAAAATTTGCCTCCACTAACTCACCCAAATTTTAACGAACTGCAACTTGCTGTGAGGCCACTATCTTATAGGAAAGGTTATTATAAGCAACAACCCACAAACTGTGTCTGTGCATCCTAGCTGCCTTTAAAGGATATCACTGCTATCCCTTCTTATGAAGACCTACCCAAGGAGAATGCCTACCTGCCATTGTACCAAAACATCTGCGACTCTCATAATCAACTGTCTGTCCTTATGTCACTGACTGAATTGATAATTCACAAGGTTTTTGTGTCAGATGCTAGAGAACTTAGGTGTACATACCAGTACGTGACTATATTCTCAGCATACATTATTGCTAAGTTATCAGAATGTATTTTTAGCATTATTCCTGGACTCACTTTTTCCCTCATTCTTGGTTTTCTTTTTCTTCCTCATTTTAAACTCATACTATTTCATCATACCTGAAGTACCTCTTCTGTAAATAAGACAGAACATAAATAACATATTGTTTTATATTTTTACAGCTTGATTACTATTTTTCTACATTTTTCTTATTACTACCTGACATGTATTTATTCGTTTGTATATCTGTTGTCTGTTTCCCCATCCTATCACACAAGAATGCAAGACCCAGGCAGGCAAAGACTCTGTTGACTGCTATAGCCTTAGTATCTAGGATAATGTTTGCATCCACATTAATACTACAATGATCATCAGTTTGGGGAATATAATCAATAATGTTGCAAAGATTTTATAGGTGTCAGATGGGCACTTGTCTTATGAGGGAGCCCACTTCAGGGATGGTGTAGATGCCTGACCACTGCACTACACCTTAAGCTGAAGGTGAATAATAATGAATGTCAACTATAATTTAACATGTATATAGTCATGGGATGTGGAGTACAGCATAGGGAATAGAGTCAATGGACTTGTAACAGCTATGTACAATGTCAGAGGGGTAGTACATTGGGGGATTATCACTTTGGGAGGGTGTAAATGTCTAACTACTACATTGTTTTGTACACCTGAAAAAAATAATAATACAATGATCATGAAAACAGACCAACTGTATCTCATGCCATACTGTTACATAACAGAACTTTTCTTAAGTGAAAACTGATCTTCGGTCAACATGCTCTTTGACATTTTCACACTTGTCTCCAAGAGATCAAATGTGCTCATAGAGAGATTCCAATATTTAGGAATTTTCCACAAACCTATGTGGATGATTGATTGGTTCAAATCCTGGACCTTATTCCCTATGGAAATACTCTGAAATACGAAAAGGCACCATGCACATGGATAACGATCAAATTTATTTATGACAGAAAAAAATCTGCAAACAGCAAAACAGCCAATGATAGGGAAATGTTTAAACAAATACAATCCATATCATGTTACTCATACAGCCATTAAAAATTATTTACGAAATTTTAATAACATGGAAAAACATTGATGATATGTTAAATGAAAAAAAATCAAGATAAAAATGCATATACACTATAAGCTCAACCTAAAAAAGCAAAACAGGAAAAAAATATTGGAAATAAATAAACCAACATACTATATAAAAATATTAATGATCGGCCTCAGAGATATGCAACTGACTTTCTATTTCTTTACTTTTCTTCTGTGTTTTCCAAATTTTGTATAATCAACACATACTATTTTACATCCAAAAAAGAACTACGTGATCCAGAGGTGATGGAACTCTATATGTGTATGTTTCTGTCATTAAAATCTTGAACAATTCTGTTACTTTACTATTGGAAAATCAGCACCTTATTTACAACCTAAAATAACAAAGCACTGGCGAGGAAAAGATATACTATACCTTCACTGCTACATGGAGTTTTGCCGTTTTCTTGGATGGTCCTGAGGCTTCGTATGTTGTACCATCCACATCTACAGACATTGTGAATACTGGGGCATGGACAGGGCCAGACTGGGATAAGAGCTTATACTGAAGCCCAGGTCTGATCTGATTTAGCCTCATTAGTGCATTCATAAGGTCTATTGCTTTACTATCCAGAACTGTTAAAGAAAAAAGAATGAAGTCAGAAATCAAACCATTTTGCTTTAATCTATGCATTTCTAGGTTCCTCCTGACCACTGTAAACTCAATAGATTTTTAAAAAGCAAGAATTTCAAAACACATGTACAAACTAACTTCACTTTCTAAGTAATTCTAAAATGACTTCTTAAATTATTATGCTAACATCACTGTAAAATATGCATTACTGTATCTGTACATTAATTTTAGTTTGTTGGTATTAACAGATCTTAAGCAATGAAGCTTGGAAACAAAAGAAGTTATTCAATCATTAATTTTTCCGTTAAGATCTATTCTGAAAATGCCAATTCAAATCAATCAAATTCTTCACTTCATAATTTTTATTTTTCTGACACCATAAATCCTTTCTAGTTCACATCTATAAGAATAAAGATTTTATATACTTTTCCTTAAGTTTCGTTTCATCTTCTTATTGGGATCTTTATCATCCCCTAATCCATCTTCAAATGGCCTCTTCAAAGCTGATGACCCAGCACCTAAGGAATTAAAAGAGATTTATTATCGGAGAAAATAATGACTCCCCTTACTCAACCAAATGCGTCTGGTATGTTCAGGGAGGGAAACCTTAGGAATCACAAGGACTATAGGATTCTTTCATTAATCAATTAAATTACCATATTTATAATCTTTTAATAGCAAAAAGTTTTAAAGTGAATCTTTAAGAAACAATTTAATAGTATTGCTTTTTATAAATATTTATTTTCCCATTTATTCATACAAATACAAATATCTATATGCATATATTGACACCTGTATATGCATGGAAAGATACATATCAAAATGTTAAAGATAGTTATCTCTGGTAGTAGGATTTATTTGTACTTATGTCTTTTCAAATATTTCTTAATTTAACATTTATTACTTGTATAAATTTTAAAGTCCACATCTTAAATCTCATGCTTTTGGAAATCTCACTATATCTCATACTACAAAATATTTTTCTGCCTATTCAAATGTTATTCAAGATTTTATTTACATCTTCTTCATGAAGTTTTCTTCAGCTCTTCTCTCACCTCTACCTTCTAAAAGAGTTTCTGTGGTATCAGAAATATAAAGTGTCATATGTTGCCTGTGTCATTGCCTATTTCATATAGAGATCTTACGTTTCCTTAGTGCTCTATGACAGTCAAAGACATTCTGTCCTTGTCTTGTACCTTAAAAATTCAACAAGACTTAGAAACAACGTAACAGGTATGAAACAAGAACTAACTGAGCTGACATCAATCAGTTTCCTGGGTAAAGAAGCTCGTTAGTAACGCTGCTGCTACGCATAAGGCAGAAGCTTTGCTGTCCAAGTGAGGAGCAATCAGAAAAAAGCTCATCAAGAGGTCCATGTATCTTAAAGAACTCTCAGTCTTCAATTTAAAAACTGGTTGTTGGGTTTTTCCTTAAGGAAAGTTATGCTCAAGAGGTTCATACTGAGATTAACAGCATATTCTCTGATCATGAAGATTTATTGTCCCTTGGGGTAAACACTGACTTAAGCATTTGCTTGAGTCAATACTTACCACTCAGGTCAATCAATCTTGATGTTCTTTTCTCTTCAGCAGACGGCACTAGCTGCTTATATCTGCTTAGCACTGTATTTCATTTGCATTACCTAAAACTGTGAGCGTGCCCGTCTCCCAGAATGCAGTCTTTCGGAGATAAAAGTTAAAAAGGAACGAAGTCTATTCAATCATTCAACCACTCATAAGTTACATTAAAAGCTGCTCTCTGATTGCATGGAAACCACAAACTGGCTTAAATGTACAGATCTATCCTCTAAATCCTTGAGCTACATAGATAGAGTTCCATGAATTAAGCTTCATTCTACCACTCCAGCCAATGGAAAAGGCCTGTCAAATCTGGGCCTAATCATAATATTAGGTTGGTGCAAAAGTAATTGCAGTTTTTGCAATTTTTTAACCTTTTAAACCACAATTACTTTTGCACCTACCTAACTAATCTGACAGGGGCAAGAAATGGGCTTGCTATACAAAAATCAAGTATTTCAACCTCTACCATAACTAGAAGTGAGAAGTGATCATTTGAGAGGCAACAATTTTTTAAAATAGTATGTGTGTGCTTACCATATGACCAGCAATGTTTTTAACACCTTATATGTACTAACTTATTTAATCATCACAAGCACCCTCTGAAGCCTATACTTTAATCATCCTCATTATAATTTCATTCAGCAACAATTATTAATTGAACATTTTTTATGTGCAGGACAATTTTAGGTGCTGGACATACAACAACACAATGTCTCAAAGAGATTATGCACATTGGTGGGAACTAATAATTAAAACATGTCATATGGTTTTGAGCACAATGAAGAAAAAAATTAAGAGGTTTAAGGGGAGGAGGTGCTGCTATTTTATCTGTGGTGCTCACCAGAAAGGTCAAAAGGTATTGCTGATACGGTGACATTTTGATGAGGACCTAAAGAAAGTACGGGTGAGCTATTCGGCTATTTGGGAACAACCAACCCCAGGCAAACAAAACAGACCAGCAGGAACATGCTAAGAAACAGTAAGGGCCTGAAGGAGGAGGGTGGGAGAAGATGCGGGCAGAGAAGCAGTAGTTCTCAACCCCAGCTGCGACTAATTCACCAGAGCACCTTGTATAAAATACCGAAGTTCCACTTCCAGTAGGAAAAAGGAAGTAAACTGAAAAAGCCTTTCCTGACGCGAGCAATTAGAAAAGCTGGACAAAATGCAGAATATCTGGTCCTAGACAATAAAGACTATGGAGCCAAGATCTAGGGGGATGAAGGAAACCCGGCATTGGGGGCCACATTCCCCCTAGGGGCATCTTCCAAATCCAGAAGAGGCCAAAGAACTGATAACAACAGAAAATAAAAAATAGTTTTAACTAAATGATAATGAAAATACTGTCAAGTGCATAGTGCACATAAATCTGCACTTAAAGAAAAACTTACAGTCTTAAGAGTATAAAATAAGAGACTAAAAAAATCAATAATGTATTCATCTCTCTCAAAAAGTTAAAACAATAACAGTAAATTAAACCCAAAGAAGGTAATGTGGAGGAAAAACAAAGGATAAGAGCAGAAATCAATAAAACAGAATACAAGCATATACCAGATGACCAACAAAGCCAAAAGGTGATTTTTTTAATTATTTATTTTTTATTAGTTTCAGGTGCACAAGACAAAGTAATACTAGACGTTTATCTTTTATATCCTTCACACTGTGTGAACCCCCTCCCCATCCACTAACCCTCTGACATAGTACAGAGCCATTACATTTCCACTGTCTCTATTCCTAATGCTGTACTCCGCTTCTTGTAAGTACATACATACACACACACACACACACACACACATATACACAATATATATATACACACAAACTTGTAGTTGACATTCATTATTGTTCAGCTTCAGCTACAGGTGTACAATGCAGTGATCAGGCATCTACATCATCCCTGAGGCGGTCTCCCAAATGAGACAAGTGTCCATTGCATACCCTACAAAATCTTTACAACATTATTGATTACATCCCCAAAATTAATTTTCAAAACCCCGTGGCCATCTTGTGGTTACCGACTGTTTTCTAATCCCCTCACCTCCCCTCTTATCCCCACCCCCCCTCCTATCTAGCACCCCTCAGTTTTTCCTCTATGTCTCCCAAACTGTTTCTGATTAGTTCATTCACTTATTCTTTTCTTTAGATGCCACATATAAGTGAGATAATATGCTACTTGTCTTTCTCTGTCTGACTTATTTCACTTAACATAATGTTCTCTAGGTCCATCCATGTTGTTGCAAATGGTAAGATTTCTTTCTTCTTTATAGCTGCATAATACTCCATTGTATAAATGTACCACAGTTTCTTAATCCAGTCATCTACCGATGGGCATTTCGGTTGTTTCCATGTCTTGGCTATTGTGTGTAGTGCTGCAATAAACATAGGAGTGCATAAAGATTTTTGAATTGGAGTTTTGGATTTCTCCGGAGAGATACCTAGGAGTGGAATTGCTGGATCATAAGGTAGGTCCATTTTCAGATTTTTGAGATACCTCCATACTGTTTTCCATAGTGGCTGCACCAATCTGCAATCCCACCAAGAGTGCACAAGCGTTCCCTTTTCTCCACATCCACGCCAGCACTTGTTGTTTGTTGATTTATTGATGATAGCCATTTTGACTGGGGTGAGGTGGTATCTCACTGTGGTTTTTATTTGCATTTCTCTGATGGTTAGTGAGGTTGACCATTTCTTCATATGTCTGTTTGCCATCTGTATGTTCATTTTAGAAAAATGTCTCTTCATGTCCTCTGCCCATTTTTTAATTGGGCTGTTTGTTTTTTTGGAGTTCAGTTGAGTGAGTTTTTTATAAATTTGTGATATTCACCCCTTATCAGATATATCATTGGCAAATATCTTTTTCCATTCAGTAGGATCCCTTTTTGTTTTATTGATGGTTTCCTTTGCTGTGAAAAACTTTTTAGTTTGATGTAATCCCACATGTTTATTTTTTCTTTTATTTCCCTCATGCAACGGGATATATCAGTAAAAATCTTACTCCGGGTAATGTCTGTGAAGTTTCTTCCTATATTTTCTTCTAGGAATTTTATGGTTTCGGATCTTACATTTAAGTATTTGAGCCATTTTGAATTTATTTTTGTATATGGTGTAAGGAGGTGGTCCAGCTTCATTTTTTTGCATGTGTCTGTCCAGGTTTCCCAGCACCATTTATTGAATAGACTGTCTTTACCCCACTGTACATTCTTGCTTCCATTGTCATAGATTAAATGGCCATATAGGCATGGATTTATTTCTGGACTCTCTATTCTGTTCCATTGATCTGTGTGTCTGTTTTTATGCCAGTACCATGCTGTTTTGATTACTGTAGCCTTGTAGTATAATTTGATGTCAGGTATTGTTATACCTCCCACTTTGTTCTTATTTCTCAAGATTGCTGAGGCTATCCGGGGTCTTTTATGGTCCCATATAAATTTTAGGATTATATGTTCTATTTGTGTGAAAAAGTCGTTGGTAGTTTGATAGGAATTGCGTTGAATATGTATATTGCCTTAGGCAGTATGGACATTGTAACTATATTAATTCTTCCTATCCATGAGCATGGTATGTGTTTCCATCTATTTGTATCTTCTTTCATTTCTTTCTTCAGTGTCTTATAATTTTCTGAGCACAGATCTTTTACTTCTTTGGTTAAATTTATTCCTAGGTATTTTATAGTCTTTGGAGCAATTGTGAATGGGATTTTTTTTTAATTTCTCCTTCTGATGTTTTATTATTGGTACAGGCAAATACAACTGATTTCTGAATATTAATTTTGTATCCTACTACTTTACTAAATTCATCTATCAGCTCTAATAGTTTCTTGGTGGAGTCTTCAGGGTTCTCTATATATATATAGTATCATATCATCTGCATATGTCAATTTTACTTCCTCCATACTGATTTGGATGCCTTTTATTTCTTTTTCTTGTCTGATTGCTGTGGCTAGAACTTCCAGCACTATGTTGAATAGAAGTGGAGAAAGTGGGCAACCTTGCCTTGTTCCTGATCTTAAGGGGAATGGTTTTAGCTTTTCCCCATTGAGTATAATGTTAGCTGTGGGTTTATCATATATGGACTTTATTATGTTGAGATATGATCCCTCTATTCCCACTTTCTTAAGGGTTTTTATCATAAATCACTGCTGGATTTTATCAAATGCTTTTTCTGCATCTATTGATATGATCATGTGATTTTTATTTTTCATTTTGTTAATGTGGTGTATCACATTAATTGATTTACGGATGTTGAACCACCGTTGCATACCAGGGATGAATCCCACTTGATCATGGTGTATGATCTTTTTAATGTATTGCTGAATTCTGTTCGCTAATATTTTGTTGAGGATTTTTGCATCTATGTTCATTAGAGATATCAGCCTGTAGTTTTCTTTTTTTGTGGTGTCTTTGTCTGATTTTGGGATCAGGGTGATAGTGGCTTCGTGAAAAGTGTTTGGGAGCCTTCCCTTCTTCTGGATTTTTTGGAAGAGCTTGAGGAGAATAGGTGATAATTCTTTTTGAACGTTTTGTAAAATTCACCTGTAAAGCCATCTGGTCCAGGGCTTTTGTTTGTTGGGAGGTTGTTGATTACTGATTCAATTTCCCTGGTGGTAATCAGTCTATTCAGGTTTTCTGTTTCTTCTTGAGTTAGCCTTGGAAGGTTGCATGCCTCTAGAAAATTGTCCATTTCTTCCAGATTGTCAAATTTGTTGGCATATAGTTGCTCATAGTTTCTTAAAATTTTTTGTATTTCTGCGCTGTCTCTTGTCACTTCTCCTCTTTCATTTCTGATTTTATTAATTTAGGTCCTCTCTCTCTTTTTTTAATGAGTCTGGCTAAAGGTTTGTCAATTTTGTTTACCTTCTCTAAGAACCAAGTCTTGGATTCATTGATCTTTCGTAGTGTTTTTCTGGTTTCTATTTCATTTATTTCTGCTCTGATCTTTATTATCTCCTTCCTTTTACTCCCTTTGGGCTTATTTTGCTTTTCTTTTTCCAGATCCATTAAGTGTGAAGATAAACTGTTGATTAGTGATGTTTCTTGTTTCTTTAGTAGGCCTGCAATGCTATGCATTTCCCTCTTAGGACTACTTTTGCGGCATCCCATAGATTTTGGGTGGTCGTGTTTTCATTTGCGTTTGTCTCGAGATATCTTTTGATTCCTTCCTTGATCTCCTGCTTGACCCATTCATTATTTAGTAACATGTTATTCAGCCTCCATGAAATGGTGTGTCTTCCAGTTTTTTTCCTGTAGTTCATTTCTAATTTCATAGCACTGTGGTCAGAGAAGACAATTGGTATGACTTCAATTTTCTTAAATTTATCAAGACTTGTTTTGTGGCCTAACATGTGGTCTATCTTGGAAAATGTTCCATGTGCGCTTGAGAAGGACGTGTATTCTGCAGCTCTGGGGTGAAATGCTCTGAAAATATCAATTAAATGCAAGTGGCCCAATGTATCATTTAAGGCTGTTGTTTCCATATTGATTTTCTGTCTGGAAGACCTGTCCCTTGTTGTCAGAGGTGTGCTGAAGTCCCCTACTATGATAGTGTTACTGTTGATCTCTGTCTTTATGTCACTCAATATCTGTTTTATATATTTAGGTGCTCCTATGTTGGGTGCATAGATGTTTACTAGGGTTATGTCCTCTTGTCGGAGCGATCGCTTTATTATTATATAGTGCCCATCTTTGTCTTTTAATATGTTCTTCATTTTAAAGTCTATTTTGTCAGATATAAATATTGCAACTCCAGCTTTTTTCTCATTTCCATTTGCATGAAATATCTTACTCCAATCCTTCCCTTTCAGCCTGTGTGTGTCTTTTGATCTGAGGTGAGTCTCTTGTATACAGCATATACAAGGGTCTTGCTTTCTTATCCACTCAGCCAACCCTGTGTCTCTTGATTGGAGCATTTAATCCATTTACATTTAAAGTGATTATTGATAGGTACACAGTTATTGCCATTTTTAAATTTGTAGTTAGATTGTTTTCATCTTTCTTCTATTTGCAGAAGTCCTTTTAGTATTTCTTGCAATGCTGGCTTGGTGGTAATGAATTCCTTTAGCTTATTCTTTTCTGGGAAGCTCTTTATCTCTCCATGAACTTTAAATGATAGCCTTGCTGGAGAAAGCAATCTAGGTTGTAGGCCTTTGTTTTCCATCACTTTGAGTATCTCCTGCCACTCCCTCCTGGGCTTCAATGTTTCTGTAGAAAAGCCATTTGATAGTCTTAAGGGAGTTCTCTTGTATGTAACCCTCTGTCTTTCTCTTGCTACTTTTAAGATTCTCTCTTTGTCTTTAACCTTTGCCATTTTAACTATAATGTGTCTTGGTGTGGACCTGTTTGGGTTTATCCTGGTTGGAACTCTCTGCACTTCCTGGGCTTGTATGTTGGTTTCCTTCATCAGGTTAGGGAAGTTTTCGGATATTATTACTTCAAATATGTTCTCAATCCCTTGCTTCCTCTCTTCACCTTCTGGTATTCCTATGATGCGCATGTTGTTGCACTTGATGTTATCCCAGAGGTCTCTTAAACCATCTTCATTGTTTTTTATTCTTTTTTCTTTCTGTTGTTCTGTTTGGGTGATCTCTGCTAACTTGTCTTCTAAGTCGCTGATTCGATCCTCTGCTTCATCTAACCTGCTGTTAATTCCTTCAAGTGAGTTCTTTATTTCAGTAATTGTGTTCTTTAGTTCTAACTGGTTGTTCATTATGATTTCTCTATCCTTCTTTATGTCGTCTCTAAGCTCCTTAAACATTCTTATCATCAGTGTTCTGAACTCTGTCTCTGATAGGTTGGTTACCTCTGTTTCATTTGGTTCCATTTCTGGAGGTTTCTTCTGTTCTTTTATTTGGGACATGTTTCTTTGTTTCCCCATTCTGGCTGACTCTCTGTGTTTGCTTCGATGTATTAGGTAGATCCCCTAGAGTTCTTAGTTCTTTCTGGGTTATCTTATGTAGTATGCGTCCTTTATATTTGACTTGTACTACTTCGTTCTCCTCTGCGTGTGCTCCAAAGGTGACTCTTGTGTTGTGTATGTTGTCCTGTTAAAGATCTTTAATTGCTTTTCGCTTGTGGGTAGGTGGGGTTAACTCCCAGGCTGACTAGTTGTGAGACATGGCTCTGCCCACCGAAGGGTGTTCTGCTGCATGAGGGTTGACCACTTAAATGTGGTTTGTCCTCTATGGGCTCTTGTGCCTGTAGAGAATTCCCTCTGGGTGTGTCAAACCCAGTAGTACTCTGGTTTGGTCTAGAGTTGGCCTCTGGGTGTGTTGAGTCTTGTGCCTCTTAAACTGGGCCCCAATATGGCAATTTCAGAACAAAGCAAATCACCAAGCACAAAAACAACAACAACAACAAAGAAAAAATCAAATACATTCACATGTAAAAACAACCAACAACCCACACTCAACACAGGCAAAGATATATAAAAAAAAAAAAAAAAAAAAAAAAGCAGTGCCAGTCTTGGCTTAAGCCCACCAACTAATCTCCATGTTGTCCTCTGCTGTACCAAAGAGTCCTCTGTGTATTGTGCAGGCAGAGCCGGTCACCTGGTGCCCAGAGTGAAGTTGGGACTATAGATTTAAATGCGTGGGGCTGAGGGGTTTGGATGGTAGTTTCTGTTAGGTCAGCTGCGGGCATGGTCAAAGCGGCCAGGAGCCAAGTCATAGCCCTCTGCCAAGTCAGACTCCTCCTTGCATGACGGAAACTGGGGCCCCTGTGAATTTCCCCGAAAAGGCAGCAGACCGCTGTTACGATAAACAACTCCAGATGCAGCCGCTTGCACCCGATCTGCCCTGGCGGGGCCTGCCCAACTGCCACCTCACTCAGCCAACCCCCACCCCAAAAATCGCATATATGCCTCCCTTGCTCTGCCCTGGGCGCAACTTCACCGGCCCCATCTGTGGACCAGTGAACTTCGCCTGGAAGCGCAGAATAAAGCACTCACCTTTCTCAATCTGCCTGACTCTTAGCTTCATTATCTCGCCGCAAGCCTTACAGTTTCTACAAAGTCAGTGCAGTTTCTGCCCTTGCCTGCACATATGCGCACTGAGTAGCACCACAAGCCCTGTGTCCAGTTCTCCTGAGTCTTAGGGCACTTCTTCCGCGCGCGTGCGTGAGTGTGTGTGGCGGGCCGGCAGGAGATTTCTGAGCTGCTGAAAGCCCAGAGCTGTGTCTGCCGCCTACTGCTGATCCCTGGGAGTGCCTCTGCAGTTGTAATTGCCCTGCCCTAGGCAGGCCAGAAAGGGTGGGGGCTGGGAATGGAAGGGTCTTCTCTCCCATCCCAGCCGTGTCACACTCTTCCCGCACGCCAGAAAAGCGGTTGGCTGGGGGTGGAGGAGACTGTCCTCTCCTAGCCCAGCAAAAATCACACTCTTCCCAGCCTCTTCCCTGGGTCAGAGCTGCACGCCAGTCTTCCCAGAGCCTGAGCACTAAGGCTCCTCTGTAATCTTACACTACTCCTCAGTTCAGGGGCCAGTTTAAGTCTCTGGAAGGGAGGGGGTAGGATTGGAAGAGTGGGGGGAGGGGCCCAGGTATGGAGCTTGTGTCCTTTGTCCGACCTAGGGCCCAACTGGCTGCCCCCTCGGCAGGAGAGATCAGCTGTGGGACGCAGGGAAAGAGCCCACCTCCTGGTTTTTGTGTTCTCTGTTCCCTCCTGGGATCCCCTGCGTCTCTGCAGCTGCAGATGCCAGCGGCATTTCCACCGCTGCAGATGCGGGCTGCGTCTCCACTCCGCTCCCTTCACTCTTCCCCTGCTCGCCCAATTTGCCCACCTTCAAGTAATCCTTGCATGAGTCTCTTAGCTGTTCTGCGTGATGAGCAGAGTCCTTTTCAAAAGGTGATTTTTTAAAAAAGACTAATAAAATGGATAAACCTCTAGTGAGAGGTACAAAGTGGAGGTACGAAGTATAAAAAAGGACATCACTACAGATACTGCAGACAATAAAAAGATGATTTATAATATTATATAAGTTTAGAAAACTACTTTTAAATTTAGATGAAATAAATTCCTAGATAGTCACAATTTACCAAAACTCTCATAAGAGGATAACAGTCTTATGCCTATTAAGTAAATCAGATGCATAATTTAAAATCTTCCCACAAAGAAAACCATATGCCCAAATGGCTTCACTGATAAATTCTTCCCAACCTTTAAGAAAGAAATTAACATCAATCTTACACAGACTCTTCCAAAGAACAAAAAGAGAAGGGACACTTTCTAACTCCCTTTACAAGGCCAGCATAACCTGAGAGGCAAAATTTGACCAAACATTACAACAAATGACATTTGCCAACAACTGCTGGCCAATCTCACACACAAATAACTGTGTTTGTGTGAAATGCTCACAAAAACCTATGCAAAATTGATCATACCAGCTTTATTTGTGATAGCCCAAAACCAGAAACAAAATGTCCTAAAACAGGTGCACAGTTAAACAAACTAGCTCATCCATGCCACAGAATACTGTACTCAGCAATAGAAAGGAATGAACTATTGACACATACAACATGGATGGGCCACAAGGGCAGTATACTGGGGGTGGGAAGAGAGATCTCAAAAGATCACATACTATGTAATTCCTTGAAATGACAAAAGTAGAGATAAATTAGTGATTTCCAGGGTTTAGAAATAGTTAAGAGGAAAGGAGTCAGTATGACTATAAAAGGGGCAGCATGTGGAAGATATTTGTGGTGATGGAATAATTCTGTATCTTGACTGCAGCGATGGTTACACAAATCTACACATGTGATAAAACAGCATAAAACATATACATACACATGGTATCAATGTCAATTTCCTGTTTGTGACAGAGAACCCAAATATCCTCCAAAAGTAGAATGGATTAGTTGTAGTATATTTATAATGGGTACTTTACAGCTATTAAAAGAAACTATAGCTATATGCAGCAACATAAATGTATCCCAAATAATGCTGGACAGAGAGAAGCCAGTCACAAAAGACTAAACTCAGTACCATTCCATTTCTATAAAGTTCGAGACGATGTCAAATTAAATTGTTTAGGAAAGCATACACAGGAGGGAAAACTATAAAGACAATCAAGGAAATGATTATCAAAAAGTCAGGAATGATAGTTCATGGGGCAGGGAGGTGATGTGGAGAGATAAATATGAGGTGTGATCAAACAATACAGTGAATGTTTAAATTTAAAAAATTTTATTACAGTAAAAGACACATTGCAATTAATCCCCCTCAAAATACTCTCCCCCTAGCTTTGAACACACTTATCCTATCATTCTTGCCACTTTCTGAAGCAGTTCTGGAAGTCCTCTTTTGTGAGCACCTTTAGTTGTACTCTCATGGCTGACTCAGTGTCCTGAATTGATTCAAAACATTTACCTTTCATGGTCATTTGGTCATTTTGACTTTGGGGAAGAGCCAGAAGTCACATGGTGCCAGATCTGCTGAATAAGGTGGATTAGGACACACTGTCATGTTTTTATTTGAGAGAATTGTTGTACCAGAAGCGATGTGTGACATGGAGCCTTTCTGTTGTGATCACAAAATACAGTGCATGCTGCTGCCGAGTGCCATCCCATGGAAAGGCAGGGATCTTCAGTATAGGAAGTGGCACGTCGAACCTTAGTAAGAATGTGTGACAAGTTTCAACTTGTTCGGTGCAGTCAGTCGGGTGTGAGCGACGGTTGACAGAAGGTGTGTTTTAAAGCGTGCTGTAAATCATCCTCCATCATGACAACGCTCCATGTCACACAATGCTTCTCGTATATGGCAGTTTCTGTCAAATAAAAACATTACGGTGTGTCCTCGTCCTCCTTATTCACCACATCTGGCACCGTGCAACTTCTGGCTCTTCCCCAAAGTCAAAATGATCATGAAAGGTAAGCATTTTGAATTGATTCAGGACATCGAGGCAGCCACGACAGCACAACTAAAGATACTCATGAAAGAGGATTTCCAGAAGTGCTTCAGAAAGTGGCAAGAACGAGGGGATAAGTATGTTTGAAGTGAAGGAGAGTATTTTGAGAGGCATTAATGGCAATGTGTCTTTTACAGTAATAAATTTTTTAACATTCCCGTATTTTTTTAATCATACCTTGGTGGTATGGCTTGAGAAGCTGACAATGTTTCTTAACCAGGGTGGTGACTATATGGAATTTTTAAATTATTTTTAATGGTACACTTTATACTTTCTATGTATGTGCTATATCTCATAACAAAATAAATATGGGAGAAAAAAGTGTTCATCTGTGTCAAATGTTGCTGAAAAGTTGGCTAAGATGAAGACTGAAAACTACCCACTGAATGTAGTAACATGAAGGTCACAAGAAACTGGTAGAGTGATAAGGAAGAACGACTGAACAGAATAAGTTTAAAAGAAAATGAGACCACTCATTTTCTTTTAAATGGGCCACTCTTTCCAAAAGTTCTGCTATAAAGGGGAGCAAAGAAATGAGACTCTGTTGGCGGAGCTGCAGAATCAAGGGTGGGTTTGGTTTTGTCTGTCAAATGGCAGATATTACAGCAGGATTTTCTGCTGATGAGAATGATCCACTAGAAAAGGAAGAATCGCTGCTGGTGAGAAAAGAGAGAGTTGCTGGAATAATGTCTGTTTGTAGGCAAAGTGGAAAGTGATATATTGGACAAGTAGAAAGGCTGGACTTAAGAGCCCAGACAGTTTATCAATAGTCAAGGGCGGGAAGGCAAAGTACATGAGTACTTTGAGCAAACAAGGTCGTCAGGTGAGAATGAGGAATTGGAAAAGGAAGTATGAAATGAGAGAAGATGTGAAAGTTATCTAGGAAAATTGGAGCACTCTAGAACTTACCGGAGAACTGCCAGACAACATAAATCGTCTACTTAAGATTAATGTCCAACACTCAAAGGGAAAACAGTCAAGATGACTGTATATTTTTTTCTCCAACGATGTTCAACAACCTGATATAGGCACAGAGTTAGATTTCAACCAGAGTTAGAATTCTGCAGGGAAGAGAGAATCAAGTGAAAGTATCTACTAGGGAGTGATCATAATGGTGGATTATGAACTATAAGCAGAAAGGACAGAAGTGAGAACATGAGGGTGGTGAAGGACTGTCAAGAGTTAATGGAATAAAGGGTGAGGTTCAAGAATTGGAGTAGGGGTACTAGACACAACGATGACAGGAGGTGACTGGAAAGTGGGACTCTTGAAAATGAGATTACAGAGAAAATACAGGTACAGTTATTGAAGACAAGGTCTAGGGTATGTCCACAGAATGGGTAACTGAGGCAAGGTAGAAGACAAAATATTTACGGGAGAGGAAGTCAAGGAATGAAGAAGTCAGAGTTTTGAAAAAAGTTATCTGAATGCACATTGACATCACTGAGAATCGCAAGAACAAAGTTTAAATGCCACTGTGAGGAGCTGGGTGCTAAAAACAGGAAACAATGAATGTAGTGAGGGTAGGAGGCAATGGCCTTGGTTCCCTCATCTGACAGCCAAGGCACAGAAGAGCTAAGTGACTTGCCCAGGTCGTGCAGCTAGTGACTGATAGGACTTGAATGGAACACCAACAGCCTGGCTCTAGTTTAAGCTATAACGTGACAGACCAGCAGCTCACAAACTTTTGAGAAAGACCTTTAAAGTTAAAAACAAAAAAAGTCTAAGCCACACAACAGTAGATGTACTTTTACTACCTAGTAAAAGAAAAACTACAAAACCAAAAGAGCTACTATGAATTGAGTGATTGAAACAAAATTTTCCATTTCTAATCTTAAGAATCTCTGTATATTTGAATTTTCTATTCCATCACTCAGTCCACAGACAGTGCTTAATGCCAAATGGCTATGTGAATCCCTTTCAAAAATTATTCACTGCCATATGAACACTCTCTTGAAGAAAATGGCTTCCATTCCACAAATATTTATTAAGCATTGATTTGTAATAACAATATGGCAGGATCTGAAGGATTCTTTACCCCTGAAGAGTTTACAGTGTACAGCAGTGATTCTCAAGCTTTTTAAGCCCTTTTTACCCTCTTAAAAAATTACTGAGCACCCAAAGAGCTTTGTTTTGTGGGTAATATCTATCAGTATTGGGCATATTAGAAATTAAAACAAAAATTTTTAATATAAGAAGATACAAAATAAACATTTCATTAGCCATCAGGGTGATGATGCATGCCATCACATGTCATATGTAGCCTCTGGAAATCTGCACACCCATGAAAGAAAGAAGGAGTGGAAAAGGCCCCCCCAAAAAATGCTTTAGTATTATGAAACGGTTCTGATCTTGTGAACTCCCTGAAACACCTTTAGATCCATTGAAATTCTGTTGTCTAAATAAATACATTGGACCAATGCACTATTTTTGTCATGTAAAAATTATCAGAATAATATCAGGTATTACTGGTGGGAGGTGGGTTGGGTGAAGAGTAACTGCCCACCGTGTAGGATAACAGGAGATAAGGACGGGGGGTGGGGGAATGAGGTTTGTGGCATAATGAGGAGAGTTAGTGAATTCATATTTGAGTCTGCTGCATTCCAGGCACTGAGTTGGGCACTTTAATCTGACAACACATCCCTAGCAGAGAGAGAAACTAATCGCTCAAGGTCAAAAGTTAGTAAATAGTGGGGCTACGACTGGAATCCAGGTCTTGCTGATCCCAAAGCCTGTGCTCATTCTGCTGAAACTCTAGGTTCAGACAGACTAGTACAAATGAAAAATAGTCCTGAATTTTCCAATATACTTTCTCTTCCTTTATATTTTTGTTTTCTCTTTCTTGGTATATAACACTTCCAAGCACAGTGATAAGGTCTCTCAGAGCTTATGGCTTATGTCTTCTCTTAGACCATGGGTTCTCAAAGTATGGTCCCTACATCTATGCACTAAAGGAATCTGGCCTACACAGCCAAATTAGCGAGTTCATCGCTAATAAGAAGAAATAACAGCAAGCTGATGTCACTGATGGGACAGAGAAGAAAGTAAGAAAGAGAAGCAATGAACTTTCTTATACATGACTTGGATTAATAATTTTTTAAACATTGGGGTAAAATTGACAGACAACATACTATTATGTTCAGGTATACAACGCGATAGAATATTTATGTGTTGTGAAATGATCACCACAATAAGTCCAGTTAACATTGTTAATAAGTTAATAGTTAGTAAGTTAACAAGTTCCTTCAGCTCTAACAAGAGATGCATACCATGACCATCTCCACCACTGCCCACTCACCTGAAGAAACTTTCACACTCACCTTCTTTATCAGTAACTGACCAGGAGTATTTCTGAAAAGGCTTACTAGATGGAAGGGGATCCATCTCCAGCACTTTATAAATCTGGCCAAAGGCTGATAGCCTGAGTGCATGCTGAAGAACAAAAGATTATACTTATTCAAATTTCAACAGCCATTCATAAAACCCTTCAAACATCTAGCTAAAGACATTCATTAACTGCTAATATTATGATGGCAAAAGTCCCTAACAACAGGCAAGAACAAAGTATTTAAATAGAACAATTCCGAAACTAAAGAGATGATACTCTAACAGAGCACAGCGACAGCCCCATTTCCTACCTGTGCACTGTGGGTAATGTCCTCCTTTTGCTGGATGGTCATATAGCTCAAAGCATCTGTTGGGTCTCGTTCACAAGGATCATGAAGACCAGGACCCCCTTTGGCAAAAGAAAAACACAAGTACCATTTAGAACTGAGTTTAGAATTCAATAAACTAACACAAAAAAGAGACAAAGAGAGAGAAGAACAAAGAGAAAAAAAACTGAGGAACTATGTTTGCTAATTAAATGGAATAAAAAGGACACTTTCTCGTTCTCAATATGTTAGCACTTAAATGTCCTCATTTCACTGGAAGTCACGTGTATATCTAAGGTCAAAACTGGGTCTTAATCTGAGAATTTAGAAACAGCCTGATAAACCATCCCAAATCTTTAAAGGGATTACATATGGAAAATAAGACCAAATTTAATTTTTCCAAATTAAACACAGACTGCAAATAGAATGAACTTCATACATTTTAACCAAACATCTATGTTTTCAAATTTGGAGCTCTAGGTAAAGCAAATTCACAGCAGACACAATATCTTATTAGTACCTTTATGTTAGTCTATATAAAACATAAATTACAATTACTGAATGTTTTATAGCACTTTTCTAACATTCAAAACATCCGAGTTGCTAAATTTCCAAGCAAAACAACTCCTACACATTATTTTCCTGTGTGGAGAACAAATTTAGCACATATTTAAGAAAATAAACCAAAGTGAAATTGTTCTGATTTTTCTGCCTCCAGAGTTTGAAACCCTTACCAGGAAGTAGTATTCCAGATGCCAAACACTCCATTACTCGTCGCAAGGCCTCCCCAGCGCCCAAAGGTCTATTACAAGTACCTATAGACTTTTCACATATAAGCTCTAGTGGCTAGAAGATATTAAATTACAAATTAGTACATGCATCAGTGTTAAAAGGATTCCAGTTAAATGTGAGCTGACATTTCTATCTACAATGAAGGCCAAAAGGGTGAAAGTCAATTTAATATTTAGGGCTCAATTAACCTCTCCCCTATGATTATCAACTTTTACCCCAGATAGAGTTTTTAAATCAATCATTTTTGAGATAATATATTCAGAAGATATGTTGCTACAAAAACGTCATTTTCAGTTAACCTGAAAGGATCACTTAAGGAATTGTGGTCATCTAATTAACAAAAATTTAACAAGCCTTTATATAAGTTAGTAATAGCTAATAACTAATCAATGTTCAAACCCAGCCCACCTATCTCCTACTTAACCTAGGAAGCACTCAAACCACAGTAAGACTTCATTTCAGAAAGCCTGCCCCAAGTACTACAATTAGAATGAGAAGGACCAAATCTCCATATTTAATAAACTAAAAAGTGATGACACTGTATGAAAGTAATAACTGCTAGATTAATTTAAAATGACCCTTTACAACTTTATTTGTTTTATAATGTTCTTAATTGTGGTCTTGATTGGGTCAGGAATAATAATTTCCAATATACATTATAAACTATGTCCATAATCAGTTTAGGTGTACTGTTTGCCTGACTTTAATTACTAACATAAATTTATTTTTAAGTGTCTACACTCAAATAGGAAGAAAAAGCCAGTATGGGAGCCTTATACCAGCATGTCAGGTAATTTTCATTTTAAATGGGAGTAGCACTGAAACAGAAACGCGCCAGTCAGGGAGGCTTTCGTGAGCAGTAGGTGAACAGTGCAGAGTAAAGTGCAGGAAGGCGTTCACTTCTAACAGGTAGAGAACCTTTTTGTCGGGAAAAAATATCTCAGGCTCTGTAACATGAATATGATAAGGTAGAACAGACACATTATATCCATAAAGAAGAATTCATATAAAAAGATGCATAGTTTTTTCCCAGAACAAAAATAGGTAAAAGCACACCTTATCTCACTCAGAATATAGCCATTTCACAGACAAATGTAATTTCTATAAAATTTCCTGACTATAGCTTCAGAATTTAAACTGTATTAAGTACTTACCCATCCTTTTAACGGTGCCCATGTGGGGACTCTGTTGCACAAATCACGCAGAATGCGAAGGACAATTACACATGACTTTAGTCCATTTGCCCTTGCCTAAAATAAACAAAATGGTTCCAATATCCCTGTTGAAATCCATTCTTCATGTTAAGCACACTGATCATGGATAGTCTCTTTAAAATGAATACTAATTAGCCAGTCATTCATCAGTTGTCAAACAAACTAAAATATCAAGTTATTAAAAATAGTAAAGAGAGGCAGATTTTAAAGTAAATGAAGCACGTTATTAAAACATTTTATAGCCTTGTGACAACCTCATTCTGGGCAACTACCTTAACGTTTAACTTTTCTCGCCCATGTTTGTATTTTATAAGCCATCATTTGAAATTCAGAGCACTAAGCCAAAAAAGATTCTATGATAATTAAATGTTGACTATAGTAGAAGCTATCCTAGGCACTTTATCTAAATTAACTCCTGTACTCCTACAATAACCCTGTAAGGTAGAGCATGCCCCCATTTTATACATTACACAGAAACCATTAAGTGGCAGGTGTGAAACCTGCACAAGTCTACAGTAACAGTAAGAAAATAACAAAGAGCTAACCTGAAACCACTTGGCATGTCGCAGAGACGCCAAGGCATTCAGGCATTTCTGCCTGTCCAATAAGTCCGGAGGGTCTTTCATCGCAACCTTTTCTAATGGGAAAAGGAGAGACAGACAGACACAATTTGACCAAGGGGTTCCTGTCAAATTATCAAATAATAAGAATAAAAAGAAGAGCAGCATCTGAGCAAACTAATAAGACTCCCAAAAGACTTCATGATTTGGCTTTGTTGCTTTTTTAAAAAGGCATTCGTTTAGTAAACAAATCAATGACCACTGCTACAGACAATCTGGGATCTTATTAAGCATGCATATAAGTCCAAAGGCACAAAATAGGTACATGGCACTTTTTCCTTTGGCAGGGTGCAAAAAGTGGAAATCTGGGACCAATAGCAATAATAACTATTCTTTAAAGAAGGTATCTTAATCACCGATCAATTCTTAAGGAAAACTGGGCTCTTTTACATAATCAGTTTGAGATATACCAAGAATACACTGAATATGGCAATTTTATTTTTTTTATAATTAAATAAACTCATCCAACAAGATAACCATTAACAGAAACTTCACCCCACGGATGAGAACTCTTCAAGGGTCACCTTGCAGTTCTCTCATATTTATTTTCCAAACCAAAATTATTAAAATCACAAATATGAAATACATTGAAATACATTTCAAGTTTTATATACCTTAAAAAAAATAAAAAAAATAAAAAGACAGCAGATAATACTATTTAATTACAGTGGCACCTCGGTTTTTTAATGTAATCCGTTCCGGAAGACCGTTTGAGTTCTGAAACATTCGAAAACTGAGGCACGGTTTTCCCACAGAAAGTAATGCAAAATGGATTAATCCATTCCAGACCTTTAAAATCAACTCCTAAAACTGCAAATTTAGCATGAATTTTACTATCTAATGATACCATAGATCCATAAAATTTACAGCGTTCATAAACTGAAATGTTCGTCAACGGAGATGTTCAAAAACCAAGGTACCACTATACACCTATTTGACTTGCCTTAACATTCAAAAGTTGGATTAGATGGCCCAAAGCAGCAAAATCAAGAATTCAAACATTGATAATGAAAAATATCCATATTTGAGAAGATGTCACATGGTACTGTATCCAAGTGTAGAGAGCCAAATTTATTTCCTCTAAGCTATTAGGAAGTGGGTTTTTTATTTTGAAGACTTGGTGCATTATTTAAATGCATAAAACATATACAAATGTTTCTTGGGGAGTAAATTCTTTGTCTAATCCAATTAAGTCAAATTCGCCATTCTTTTTTAAGATAGATATAGAAGAGTCCACCAACCCCTCTTCCTAGTATAATCATGATCATCAGATTTGGCAGTATGTTTGTGTGGGCTAATTGATACAATGAAAATATTTTTAAATAAGAGAAAAGGTAACTGATACTTTTTAGTTTCCTCATTTACTACTCCATTCTACTGTGGCAAATTTACTGTATATTCTAAGTGACAGATTGCCATTAACTAAAACTGAAGGCAAAATGCCTAACAGAAAACAAATCCATCAGAGGAAGAATTGGGGTTCTCTTTAGTGGCTGCAACACTCTGAAGGCTGAAGTGCTACACACTTATTTTCTGACCAAGTGAGCTTACACCAGATATTTGCATTGCTTCACATTAACCTCTGCTAACAAATGCACAACATAAGGTCTCATTTCACTACCCCCTTTTACTCATAAAATGAGAAGCCTCAAAAAGAATGATTAATGTGAATTTATTTATAAACATGAAAAAATACTCTATGGGTATTCACTTCATAGGTGATTTGGTTCCTGGACTTCCTCAATTCTGTCTTTACAATGACACGAAACATACAACTAACTCACTTTAATGTTTTTATGTCAAAATGTTTATCTGTAGTCAATACAAGCATCTGTGTAAAGCTCACATACCAGATACAACAAACAATTATAAGTAAACGATTAGAACCTCTTAAAAGTTAGACATGAACAAAAGTTGACTGACTGCTGAGTAAAGTAATCCCCAAAAAAAAGGTATGGGCTGCACTTCTTTCTTTTCTTTTTTTTTAATTTCAGTCTTTTAGTTAAGGGTAAGGCAAGCTCAGTTTTATTCTAGCATTTTACCAACTAGGAGTGTCAGGAAGAGGGGGGCAATGGAACAGAGGAGTGAGACAGAGGAGGTTTGGATAGGAAAAGACAAGGCAAACCAAGACTCTTTTGCAACTTTATGGCACTTTCATCCAATGGCCAGAGCATGGAAATTAACACCTTGCGCTCCTCGCAACACAGATATTTTTAAAACGGGACAATGGCAAAAACGTTTAGATAAATTCTGTCATCTCCAAAGTCAGATTATAACCACAAACTCCTATTTGAAAAACAACAGAAGCATCAGCTTGCTACAAACAGTCAACATTTGGAGGCAGTAGCTTCTACTAACAAGAGTTGGAAGGGACAGGCAGTGAACAGAAGACTTGTACCGATTTCCTCTTACATCACCGTCAGAAAGGCCATGTTTCTTCATGCTCTGACAGTCAAAAGTCAAAATATCCAAAATGTTTCAATATTAATGAGGTGGGACTCAGCAAAGGAGATGTAATAATTCACCTCATTTCATCTTCTTCAAAGTTTCTTATTTTAAAACAATGTAGATTCATATGGCACTACAGTACTTCTTGTAATCCCTACTTCCCTTTTCCTTTATGTATTAATAATACACAGTTTTATATATTTTCATTCATTAAAAAAGTAAATTACTTAACATGACAGTCACAGAATTCCTGCTGGAAAAATTCTTGCTACTTCTCATAGCAAAATCTCAAGTTTAACATTTCTGTATGAACTTTAATGTAGGTGTTTCAATTTTGTGGGGGCACAAAGCTTTTCTGGTAAAAAGGCATCTTGGAGTCTTTAAATTAGAAACAGTGGAACTGTGAGCCATTTCATTTCTTCCTACAGTGGCCAGTAAAACAAATTTAAAAATAGCATGGGGGGTGGGCGTGGGGAGTGAGAAAAATGCCCAAAGCAAAGAAAGACAGCTTTTACAAATGTATTGCTCAGTAACCTGGCATCAGGGCATGAAGGTACATAAAACATTCTAAACAATGGAAGCACTGGAAAAGAAGTCTATTGTGCCTGACTTTGTTTATCTGGTTAGAGGTTAGATCAGTGACCAGAAACACAGTGTATAGACAGGAAATGTTGGTCAGTTTCTTTCAATTCCTTACATGCAAGCTAATTCTCTGGCTGTTAACAAAAACACCAGCCTGGACACGGGAGGAGAAAAGCCGAAACATGACTGTGACACAGGCGTTCCATGTCTGGAACCTGGGCTCTCCAAAGGTAAAACAACTGAGCGGGGTTATCATGAAGCCTCCCTGACAGTCTGGATGAAGCTAAGCTACTGAGTTCATGCTGACAGAATTTTCTGGTTAGCCTGACGATATCCTGGCAGCCCTTTCTCTCACTTCCTTGAGGTTTCATGGAAAGCAGACATTATGCTTCACGCCACCGTCTATGCAAATCATCAGGCCGCAATGTAAATGCAGCAGTCAGGGAGATCAGAGAGCAATGGCCTCCTAATTTACGGCAGAAATGACTTTTTTTTCAATGCCTCAGCAGTGAGCCACCGGAAAGATATGGCTGAAGGTTTGCCCTGGATAGTGAGTGCAGGTGTAGGGAAAGCAGAAGAGAAGGCCTGCAGCATCGTCATAATCCCCGCTGTGACCTCCACTGAGAATGTATGCAACGCCTTCACCAGCAGGACTCACGCCAGTGAACTTGTGTCAAGACGCATCACAAGTTTGCACTGACAGCAACCCCTGAAAATCTCACCGATACCAAGGGCAGAGGCTGTCTGAGCCTAAGCCACAAGAGTCTCTAGTTTCCCTATCTACCTGGTTTCAAACTGCATTGTAAATATGATAAACAGTTGATTATCCCCCTCATAGCAAACATACTCCTGGTTCAGAACCACACCACCTAAAGCAGCTGAGGCCGTGTGATGCTCAGAAGAACTCAGCTAAGCCGATCCCACACTCGTGCGACACAGCAATGGGAGCGTGGACAGCACAGACGACTGAAGGAGATGGGTAAATGGGATCCTTTCCTCCTTTATGAAAAAGGCAGTTACCTACCTCACAGGCAGTTTTGAGGCTTAAAGGAAATAATATTATGAGAAACAACAGTAAGGTAAATAAAACAGTAAGTTATAAAATACCTTAACAGAGCTTGAGTTCTGAGATGCCCATTGTTAATGCTTCTTACACACTGAACCGTCCCATTTAATCAAATAATATGCTGGCTATCAAAATTTATTTAACAGATTTTTTCCCCATTACCTACTATGTATTAGGCACCATTCCAAGTGCCAGGGGAAAAGGATACCTGCCCTCAATGAACAATAAGCTATATAGGAAACCAGCCCATTGTTAGCACTACAGCAAATACAGAATACTGGTTCCAACACCACACTTCAGCGGGTGTTTCAGTTCAGTTCTTCAGGCCTCGCGCGTACACATTATTCTCACTGTGAACTCAAGGCGTTTGAGGAGGTGAGTTTGCACTGTGCATCTTTTCCATAAGCTGAGTAACTATCACTACATTGGGCTGGGTATTGTACAAGCCACATTACATAAACCCTCTCATTTAATCTCAAACAACTTCCTCAAATATTTATTATCCACATTTTAAGATGAAAAACCCGTCCACGGTCACAGAGCAATAGTAACTAATGGAATTAAGAATTAAGCAGCTGACTGCCAGGCACCAAGGTCCGTGCTTTTTCTCCTGTGCCTTCTTCAGCAGGAAGCATGTAGTAATGTGGAAGGGTTATTCTCCAGGGCCTTCAGGTAAAGGGTTAGAATATGGAAAGACAACTGATGGCACAGGAGGAACCTTGCCTATGAAACAGTAAACAACACCAAAGAGACTCACTATGTACTCTGGCCAATGAAAGCATCAACAGTGATTTGAAATGAGCCCTTAGAGCCACTTCTGCAGAGAACCCTGAGGAGACAGTGGGTGCTCCCACCTGCCCGTGCTCCAGTTCTGTTTTTTCCCTTTTTCAGATTTTACCAAAATATGTGGCAAGTAAACAAGGAAGAGAAAGATGTGTGATATATACATACATAGTGAATAGTCTGTCTGTTTTGTGGGGAGGGGAGAAGTTGAGATTCCACAGAAGAACATCTCCTTGAAAAAAGTTACCATGTATTTCTGTAACTTTGAGAAAGAAAACAAGTGGAGATATTCTTTAAAGGGATCTCTCCCAGTCTTAGAAATTCCCGGAACCCTAATGTATCTTGTGCTTTCACCCCGTGCAGCTGAAAAGGACTGAGTCAAGGGGGGAGACACCATCCTGTTAGTGTGAGGAAACAAGCCCTACAGAACTGTACGGCCCAAGTCTCACTCAGCTATGCTGGATCCTCCAACTTGCCCAGGAATACGCAGAACTGTTAGTGCATATCAAAAAACTGTCTTTGACAAGCCCAGGTTCAGACAAAATGAGCTAACAAGTGAGTCTACAGCCTGGGAGGTTAAGGACAATGGCAAAGCAAATCTTTGTGCCATTCAAAAGGAGAGGAAGTAAACATGTATAAAACATTAGATCCAAACTGATTCCTTCACCTTACCTGATCCCACACAATGCTGAAGAGGTCTTGGGGTCCTTTAGTAACCCAAACATCTTGAACAAACACTGGCTCTCCTACTTTACCACAAATTTCATTCTGTAATTAACTAGTCTTCTAGTAAGGATGCAATACACTAAGAATCTGTTTTCAGTCTCTCTGAACAGAAATTAAAGGTATAAAGGCAACAGACTAAGCTCGAGGGTGTCATTGAAAAACTGACAAAATCCCATATAAGTACTCAAAACCAAGGGGAAAAAGAACTCTAATGTTCTCTTAATACTTTCAAAGAAGTTAATGGAAAAGATGCCTACAGCTACAAGCAAACATATAATTAATCAATCTAGTCTTTGGCAACTTCAGTTTTTTTCTCGTCTCTTTATACTCAAATAATTTTTAATAATACCTGTAATTATACCTATGCTTAGAAATGGTTAGTTTTATACCAGGGGGCCAACTAGAACACAGCTTACCAGAATTAACAGAATTATCTTGATACTTCAGAAATCATTTTATAGTCCTACAGTTAATGGTGAACTGAACAGCTGTAAAGAAATTCAGCCCTTTAAGATTGGTTCTTCAGAAGTGTTGGAGATACTATATATAGCAAAAAGAAAAAAAGTACATGCATAAATCCAATAGATTGGATGAACTTTAATTTTAAACTATGACTCATAAATGTATCTAGTTTATATATTAGATTTGGTATAGGTAGGTGATTTTAGTTAACCCCCCCCAAAAAAAAATTGTAAGAGTCTACCACTGTTACTTTAAGAAGTACTACACGTCATGTTTGTCAAAATTTGGAAGTTCTAACATTACTGGTAAATATGTCTTCTTCTGCCTTTACCATCGACTTGAAATAAATTAAGAAACTGACCAATATTTCTTACTGCACTGGTATTTCAGGTAGGGGAGAAAGCAATGTGACTTGTTAAACATCTTGGGATGACAAACAGCAACAGGGAGACTCCACTGGTCCAGCCAGGCCACACTGCCTCTAAATTGTCATGACAGAGAGGGGCCAGTTGGTCAAAAGTCTGACATAGAAGAAATATCACATGGCAAGTTTCTAGGGACAGGACCGAGAGGTAGAAACAAGCCAACTTGACAGAATAAAAACATCAGAAAAAGAAGCCCAGTTCCATCATTACTTCTCAAAAGTGGACAGATTTCTCACTCTGTTTTTACAAGGACGACATTGCTATACAGGAATTCTTTTTAACTTCAGAAGAAAGTTAGTTTAAGGCATGATTCCCATATATACCATATTCAAAATGTTAACAGGATCACAAACCTCCTAGAAAAAAATTTACTTAAGATTATTTATTTTTCAAAAAATCAATTCCCCAGTTTTTATCTCTTACATTATAAAACATTAACACGTGGGCAATTAGGTAAAGTATAAATCTTATAAGGTTATATAGTTATTAGCAGTCAAGAGCAATGTACAAATGAAAAATTTGAAACAATTGAGTAAATTTGAAAACAATACTGTTTTGGACCATGTTTAATCCTCAAATCAGACCTAACACCAAACTACACAGAATAGGTTGAATGATACCGATAACAATGCAATACTAGACAAAGTAAAACAGAACACCAAAATAGTCTAAAAATCAGTTATGACCAATATTATAAGCACAGGTTTTTGAATTAACATATTTTATATTTCAAATGTATACATTTTTGCAAAATATAGTAATTTATGTAGAAACAAAGCTATTTAAAATACTGTGAGTGGCATAAAACAAATCCATAAAGCATAGTTAACATAGCATTCAAGAGAGGTCCTTTATGAATATAACAAACAAACATATATGTGTATATATATATATATATATTTATGTGTGTGTACCTCCATCCTTCTTCTCCAATTCGTCCCTAATTAGAGGGGAAGTAAGTATCACCTTCAAAGTTAGCGTGGGCTCTTTTGTATTCCGAATTATAATAGATGCCTCATCTACACATTGTTCCACTTGATATTTCTCTTCTGTGAGTTTCTGAAAGTCATCAAGATTTTAAAAACACCAAATTAGATTAAAATCTCAAAAAACTGTATGATCGTCCATTAGTTTCCACATGTCATCAACTACTAGTAATACTGTGCCAAGAGAGTAGTTCTTTACTTTAGGGATAACATTTTTCTCTCCTCCCAACTTATCAGCAAATCCTCTTTCTCCATCCCTTAAAAAGCAACCACAATGTCAACTATCTATATACAATTATTAACAGTATTTAAATTCATTCTTCCTAATACTTGAAAGTAAAATACCAACAGAATCATTAAGTGATAAAGGGTAAATTACTGTTCTTTACATTATTACAGAGAATTATTATAGAAAAATAAATCGCTACGAATGCTCTCTAAACCAATGCCTTTTTGATAGGACAGCCTAAAAAGGAACTCTTACTCTGACTTACATATTTAAGACTATGTAGATTTTTACATAAGATTATATAATTTTTAAAGAGAATTAAGTAAGAATGAATAAAAAGAATCTCTGCATAGTCAGCAGCAAAAATATTAGTATAAACAACCTCCCTTCTCTAACGATAGGTCTCAGAGATCACTCCATGAGACCTAACATTGTGGGACAAAGTCATCTGACACCCAAAAGGAAACAGACATTGCTTCTTTCAACATACAGCCATACACCTAACTTAAGGGCCATCCTCAAAACAGTCACCAATTAGAATCTTATAAGTTATATTTAATATATTATTATGCATTAGCTATATAGTTTAGTAAGTTACCCAGGGCCTTTCTTGGTGGTGAGATTTAGTACCTCCTACCTGACATAAACAGCCGCATGGAAACATACGGGGTCTCTGTTCATCAGTGGGCCTTAAAGGAACTAAGGGCCATTTACAGAAAAATAACATTTTATCATTAAACATTTCAATTAATTCATTATCTGATTTTGAACAGAGGAATAAAATTCATTATCTGATTTTGAACAGAGGAAGCCAAGGAAGGGCAAGGCCACACCATGACTGGAAAAGACAGAACTAGAATATAGAGAAGCAGCAGCAGTCTGCTCACATTCATTCTGCCACTATCAGAGCATTCAAGATGTCCATCAGAATAGGAGTCAGACTAAAATGTTCAATTATGCATGCAGATCACCGAGACACATCTAAAGTAATAAACGTGTGGTATGAGTTTGGGACTAAACTAATAACAAGTGATTTCGGGTTTTGGTCATCCTTCTCCTCTCTTGTTCAAGGAAGTTCTAAAATTGCCGTAGAAAAGAATATGTAGGGAAAAAGTATGAAACAAATCTCCATTAAGGTACTTAGATAACTGCAAGTTTTGATATGGCAAATGCTCAGAAAAAAAGATTTTTAACTCATAAGAAAATAAGATCATATATCAGAGATTGGTTTTCCACAAAAACACCAAGTAAACAAGGGGAAGCAGGGAACAAAGGTAGGAATCACCCTTAAAATGATTTTCTGAAATATTATTAGTAACAATGCTAATGTGTGTACTTGTACGTATATAAGTGGGCATATGTGTGAGTACCAGTATACAATTTAATCTGAAATGGGTGTACAATTACATCTCCATTTTATTTGGGTAGCTTTACCCAAATACCTACAGTAACGGATCTAACCATCACACAAAGCAGCTGATTTCACTGTTGGATAACTCTATGGGCTACATTAACTTGAAACACATTTCTCATAATTTCCATTATTGGTCATATGAGTTCAGGCCGCCTTTCCTTCTCCAAGAAAGCCCTTCAAAGACCTAAAGATATCTGTATCTTTAGTCTTCTCTAACCTAAAACCAGCCTCCTTAAATTTGAAATGGTTACACAGCCTGCACTCTCTCCTGTGTCCCTCCCTTGAATACTTGTTAGCTAGACAAGACCATTTTAAAACTGTGGTGCCCAGAAATAGACCTTCACTCAGGAGAGAAAAACTGCAGAATTCAGAATTGTGACCTGCACAGAGAAAGCTCTATTAATGCAGACTGAAGGTTGGCCCAATCTCCTGTATCTTTAATACCATAGAAACATGATAGACTTTCAGAATAAGAACTTCAATTTATTATGGCACCGGCTCTCGCCCTGACACATGAGGAATATCATCACTCTCATAAGAACCATGACTTACTAAAGGGAGTAGAAAGAGGGGTGAGATGGTTGAAAAAGCTGCTTAGATGTCCAACTGCTTGATTACTACTTTATTATAGATTTAAGAGTAACAATGTTCACTATAATAAAAGCAAAAGTGCAGATTAAATTTTAAAGCAATATATAAAATAATGGAAATGAGGAATTTTATTAACATTCTAATAACAAAAAGTACAGTTAGGCAGAAAACCATTACTGAGCTTTGTTTCTTAACGCTGTATTGTCCTCCATATTGCTTACCACTTTCTCTCTCCAAATGATCACAAAAGGATTTTTTAAAAACTTTAAATACATAAATTTAACCCTATGAATAACCAGAAACATTTCTTCATCAGAATTGAAAATGGAACTAGAATTCAGTCACTTAAAAATTTTTAAGTTCAGTCACTTAAAAAATCTTATCTTAGGGCAGTCAGATGGCTCAGTTGGTTAGAGCGCAAGCTCTGAACAAGAGGGTTGCCGGTTCGATTCCCACATGGGCCAGTGAGCTGTGCCCTCTACAACTAGATTGAAGATCACGAGCAGCCACTGAGCTTCCGCTGAGCTTCTGGAGGGGCCGGCAGATGGCTGTTGGTTAGAGAGCGAGCTCTCAACAACAAGGTTGCCATGCCAGTTCCATTCCCGCATGGGATGGTGGGCTGTGCCCCCTGCAACTAAAGACTGAAAATGGCTACTGGACTTGGAGCTGAGCTGTGCCCTCCACAACTAGATTGAAGGACAGCTGTTCCCCAATATTCCCCAATAAAAATTTTTTAAAAATAAATAAATGAAACCTAAAAAATAAAAAACCTTATCTTAAGATCTAAGGCAGATTGATAAACAGGTGCTCCAAAAATTAATATGTGTCAACAAGTAACACAAACTCTGACTGCCAAGAAAGCTAGATAAAATAATCAGGAAAATAGTTTGGAAGATCAATGAATATGAAAGAAAATGATCCACTAACAAAGCTAATTTAAAAAAATTTTTAATTCCTATTACTTGGGGGTAAAAGAGCCTTTTCAGAAGAAAAATAAATAAAAGAAACCAACAAAAGAAAAGATCACATTCAACAACTCAAGGTTTGAACCTTGCAGAACTGATATCTACTTGTGTGACTTGGATGTAAAGACTCACTGATACAAAATAAAAGAAACCAACAAAAGAAAAGATCACATTCAACAACTCAAGGTTTGAACCTTGCAGAACTGATATCTACTTGTGTGACTTGGATGTAAAGACTCACTGATACAAAATTATCGAAAGGCTATGATCTAATCACACCACAGGTAACACATGTGACACTGAAAGATGATCAAGATCATGGCTCCCCAGTTGGTGCTGCCACTGGCCCTCAAAGCAGGCTGGCAGAGCAGGTCACAGGGCGGTCACAGCCCTAGACCAACCGGCTGCCTTCAGCCTTCAGCAACATCTTCCAGGAAGCATGCTAGCATTACATTTTTCTAAATGCATCCCAATGTGAGAAAGATTTGGAAACAAGGAATTAATAGTGACTTTCCATTAACAAAATGAACGGGTGACTGTTAAATTAACTGAGTCTTCAATTTTAAAAGTTATCATCTATGAAAGTCTCCAGTTGTATAGGCTCTTTTTGATCTCTGAATTCTTTTCTGCATTATACCAACCCTTCTAAGAGTTTTATAATTCTTAGAGACCTAGTCTGAAAAACATAAAGACTCTTAGCAAGATATACCTGAAAACTTTAAGACTGTACCTGAACAGCCATCTTAATTTAGTAAATGTATCCTGAGTACTAATCACAAGAAGTTTGCTTTAAATGTGATAGATGAGTCAGTGACCGAGAATAGCGGTATTCCTTTTGTCTGTACCTATCCTTTATTATTACCAACTTGTTGTTACTGAATTCGTCAACTACCTATTTTCACCTTTTTACAAATTCTCCCAGAGGTGCAATTAAACTGTACTCACCTGAATCTGAATAGGAAGATTATCTTTGACTGTGTTTAACAGGGTCTCTGTGGGTTTGTCTTTGCACATTAAAACCAGCTCCAAGTCCATATCATCTTTAATCAGCAAGCCTTTTGCCACGAGGCCAATCCTCATTACACCGCACAATGTCCGACCACCTTGATCCCTAAAAGTAAAAGTCTGAATGATTACTTTTACAACCTATTTCCCAAACTAACACTTACTTGTTACTCGGCTTCCTGGATATCCATGTTCATTGATAAGGGAGTATATAAATCCAGATATCCAAAATTCCACAAAATTAAGTCTCTGATTTAAGGTTCATAAAGTATCTACCTGCCCTAAGGAATCAATAAGGATCGTATTTCAGACTGCAGATCTTTTAATTTTTCATTACATCTATATTGCTCAGGAAAATCCCAAAATACTGTATCCCCTTAAACACTTTTTCAAATTTAAAGAAAAAAACTCTTCCTATTTATTATCTTTTTATTGGTAATTAAAGAATTTGTGAGAAACACGAGCACCACAGTATACTGAGAAAAAGCATCAGGGTAGATATGTAAAAGCCCTGGACTCTACCCCTAGTGGTGCCTCTGGTTCAGCATCCATAACTAACTGTCAAATGGCGATCAGCTAGATGAGCCTTAGCTATATCATAATTCTAGGAATCCACAAAACTTTATAGGGAAAGCAGAATAATGTGATAAAAGCAAAGAGCTGAGGAAAGAAGGAACAGACCAAAGATAATCTGCCAGTATATGCATTTCAAATCTAGTGTGGCTAAAAGAACACTCAACATCAAATCATGAGTGTGCTAAGAATAATGTTACATCTATCCCCGATTTTAATACTGAAAGTTTCTTATTACTTTATTTTCCTTAATCCCAAGTGACAATGTAACAGCTGAGCAGGCATTCAACAAGTAAGCAAGTGTTGAGAGCATGGAAAACATACTAAAGAACATCCAATCTCCCCTGCTCCCGAGGCTTACACAGTAGTTCAGTACAAAATACAGTAACCTGCTTAAAAGGGGAAGAGAAAGTAACATCAGAGAACAAACTGCATGCCACAATTCTCATTTAAACCTCACAAGCCTGCATTTGAAAGACAAGAAATGTGAATCTCAGAAAAGCTAATTGATTTTTTAAGTTCACAGAGAGAGTAAAATGGAAAAGCCTGAATTCAAACTCCAGTTGGTTTGACCACAACACTCAGTCAGGTTCTTTATATTATTACGGTTGCATCCCAGTTCAGGAGAGGGAGAGGTCAAAATGAGAGGTCCAGTAAAGCAACTTGAAAGTCTGACTTCCACAGGGTCTCAATTTGGTTAGTTAGGAAAAAAAGGTCATTCTAGCTGGAGGCAAAGAATCAGCAGAGTTGGGCAAAAGTCAGTGGAGTGGAGAATGAACTATAAAAAGGAGAAGGGAGAGAAACAAATTGTGGTAGTGGAAACAAGACAGTGAATTAAAAATAATCCAGTCACTGGTTCAGTGCCTGAATACCTTAGAGATTCAGTAAAAAGTAAACCAATGAAAAACTATAAGGGTAGTAAAAGTATAGAAAGAAATAAAAAGCATTTTAAAGCAAGTGACCCAAGTGCCAGGAATTACTTGATTTTAAAAATAGGCATCTTTGATTTTTTTCTTCTTCTGCATTCATCTTCTTAGCTTTTCTTTCTCCCAAATTAATAATAGTTTATAAATTCCCCCTCCATAATCACCCTCGAACCATTGCCTTCAAACTAGTTTCTTTTCAGTCCCTTATTACCTCTCACCTAAACTACCTCGAAAACCCCCTTTCATCGGCCTTACTGACTAACCTCTGCCATCTTCACTCTACTGTATACAGTGCACTGCAACCAGAATGATCTTCCAAAAGCACCGCATAGATGGCACTCCGCCTATTCCTTTCCCGGTGTCCCACTGAACACTTAGCATATTGAGAGGAGATTTAGGAGACAGCATGACTTCCTGGTTCAAATTCTGGCTCTGCTACTTACTGTGTAACATAGGACAAATTACTTGACTTTTTGAACCTCCATTCTCATTTGTAAAAATACAGTAATACCTTCATCTCAGAGTGGTACTGAGAATACCATTTAATTTAATGTAATTTAGCCTAGAGCCTGGCATATATTAATATTTCAATAAACAATAGCTATTAATCCTTCGGCAGTCCCTGTACTTTCTCACACCTAGATCTTTGCTGAATTTATTTTTTTCTTCCGTTTTTCACTGCCTGCCAAACCCTACACACCCTCTAAACCTACCACAAATGCTGCCTCCTTCATAAAGATTTTTCTCATCCCCAGAAACCACCATATAATCTCTCCCTGCTCAGTACTTTCACATTTCAGTTGTGGAAATTGAAGTGAAGACGCTCAGAAAACTGGATCTAGAGTTCGACAGACTGGAACGTGAATCCTGGCCCCATCACACACACTCCTTCAGTGACCTTAAACAAGTTAGTTAATGATTCTGAGTCACTTTTTTTTCATAAGCAAATTTGAAGCAGTGGAAATTTCATAAGTAAAATGGTGGCAGAGGAGGGAGATAATAATAACAGAGACTAGGAGGTTTATTGTACAATAATGAGAATAAGAATCTGGTACAGTAATGGGCACTAAGTGGTAGCTATTACAAACGAGCCACTATTAGCTCGCTTATTAAATTCTATGTCATAATTGTGATATATATTTGCTCTTATCACATAGAAGACAGCATGACTGAGCAGAGAAACTAAGTCCTAATTCACTCCTGAATTTGAATAATGAATTTGAACATGGGAAGTACTGTAAAGCAAGCGACCCAAATATAGGGAAATACTTAAAATTAACAACTGAGTCCTAATATTCCTGATATTACAAGTGGTGGGACCTTGTGTGATGTGACTTTTGAGTCCATTTGTTAAAAGGTAAAATAAGAGCACACAGGTAAAGGCCGCCTACCAGCGCCTGGCAACCGAGGGTACTTAACCAGTATCGGCTAGTCCTCACCTACCTCTGTGCCCTCTGTGGTACTCAGCAAGCATCAGGAGTGAATGCACGTGTATTATCAAACACAGCTTTGTTCTTGGAAGATGTGCCTGGTTTATACGAATAAAGACACAATCATCCTGCACAACTTGAGTTCTGCCCCAGGGGAAGCCTGTGACTATTCCACAAAATGGAAAGACTGCACAAGCACAGTCAAGAGCATCCACACAGAGCTATAATTAAAAGTCAAAACAAACGTATGGGGCACATTATCTTTTAAAAGCCTTTAAAACACAGTGACCTGGTCCAGTTAAGCAAAAGTCTAGTGGAGTACTTTTCAAAGTCTGCCCAGCCTTAAGAACAACAGAAGCTGTTATTAAAAAGGCCTGAACTCCACTGAAAAAACAAACTCCACTTAAAAATGATAAAAATGGACAATTTTATGTTAAAAAAAAAGTTTAAAAGGGCATAAACACACTCCAAAGTACAATTTAAAAATGGAGTGTATGACTATTTACTTGCACAGGGACTGGGGTATACTGATTATTGGGTATTAGTAGTTAACATGAACCCCCAAATTTGACAATATTCTTTTTTAAACCCAACATATGCAAGAAAAACTGAATTACTGCCAAGAACCTTGAAGCTGACAAGACTATAATGAGATAAAATGTATATAATGCCTACAAACAGTTAACAAAGTCAAGCAATTATGTTCTTCAACTGGAAACTGATACTGATTATCTTTCATCTGAAAATGAAAAGGCTACACTATCTTTCTGTGAAGGAATCAATTTATCAATACTTTCCCTCTATTATCCACTTATCACATTGATTCAGAATTAAAGCTGGAAAAAAATTCTGTAACCTCTATTCTCAATTTACAAGTTTTAGCCAAAACAATGTTCTTAGTCCTATTAACACAGTACAGTCTAAATGAGCTTCATCTTTCAAAGTAAATCATACACTTAGTTCCAATCACAGTGACACTGCTCAAAACAGTAACGCGAAGCTTAGCGTGGCATAACAAGTTTCATGGGCGGACTCCACGTATCACCAGCTTCATCTCACGCGTTTCTTCCTACGGCTGCAGCCCTGAGACTACTGTGCTGTCACTGCTCAAGAGTCTGGTTCCCATTAGGCCTCCTTTCATCCCACAAATATCCAATGAGCATTTACTATCTGAAAGACAGACAGTGTGCTGGGTCCTGGGGATCAACAAGGTAGGTAACAGTCAAAAGTACCTTTAGAACACATTTTCTGGCACTCTTTCTTCTACACCAGGGTTTTAAAATACGTGACAAAAAATGACATTTTATGATTACTCCAGAAACCAAAAACACTGCTATTTATTTCCAAATTTAGGAGGCTGAACCAACACATGAAAAAGATGGCACATCATAACCTCCAAAAGAGAAGATTTCAAAAGGCTTGGTGCGCTCTCAAAAGGCATCCTGCACAGGTCCATCTTTTTCTAACCATTATTCTTTTCAAATTTAACTCAGAAAACTTCCTTATTTACAATCATGTAAATGAGAAAACCCACAGAAGACTGTACACCAGACATAAGCCAGTGGGATGGAACCCTGAGCTTTTCCGGGAGCATCATAAAGCGCCACGAAGGTCAGGCCACACTCACTTGGAGTAGGTGTCTATGGCTTCGTCCTTCTTCACTTCTGTCTCACCCTCTGTTTTTGTGCCTTTATTTGTTTCATCCAGCCAATCTGAGACATGTTTAAGAGCACATTCAACAGTAGACACCATATTCTGAACAGCTTCAAGTTCCTCCGGAGATGGATAGATTGTTGAATGCTTCACCATAACATGGCGATCATCATTGGCAAAAGATCTAATAGATCTCTGTCAGAGACAGAAAGAAAACAATTGCTTCAGTAAAAGAAATGCTACCTGAAAAGGATGACATACACATATATTTAAGTCATAGCATTAATTGTCAAACTGTTGTGAAATAGTTAACATTGAGACAGTAAAAAATTGCTCAGGAATAAGAAGTAAAATCCCATTCTACTGAACAAACCAGACAATTAGAGATCTTTCATTCATGTTTTTGGTAAGGTTCACCCAGGTCACACTCAATATTACGTATATGCTACCTGTTAGCTGAATCTGTGTGTTTTGAATACCACTTCTAAAATATCACACAGCATCTGTGAGAAACAGATACTTCCTAGCTTCGAGAAATGCATGATGGCTACTCATGATACCCAGTCTCTCCTTTACAAACTGCTGGAGATTTCTGCACCTTGAAAAACTGAGATTTCATAACACAGTAATAATACAAAATACAACATTATATGTGAACACTAGAAAAACTGTGGACACATCAGAATACTGTTTACTATTTGGCATTCAAAACTTCGGTGCGAGGCTTTAATTTTTAAAATAGATTAGTAGGAAACATTCCAAATTCCAGAACAGGAAAAATACACATCGCAAAAGAATCACCTTCCCAAACTAATTTACAAATGTATTACATTCTCAATCAAAATCCCCTCAGGATAGATTTACTTAATATTCAATAAAAGTAATTTTAAAGCTCATGGGGGCAGGAGGAATCAATGAAAGTATCAAGAAATATTTACAAAGATGCATATGTGGTACCATTATGCTAAAAAATATATCAAAAATTTAAAAAGCAATAATTAAAATGAAATGCTGGCCCAGAAATCAGTGAAGCAGATTAGAGCCTAGAAATAGAATGAATTTCATGAAAATGTAACAGAGTAGTTCCTTCACATTCGTAAGTCACATGTCAACAACCTTTGAATATTTCCAAATTTACAAACACCGTGAAGACCCGTGTACCAGTACACAGCAAAACAAACAAGGATAACTTGGTGAGTTTCCATGAAGCCAAAAGTATTCCATTTAAAGGGTGGCTATAGTGTCTTTACTTACTTGAAATTGTGTCCTAGTAGATGGCAAATATTTGTTGTAAAGTCTTTACCACAAAATAAAATATTCACAATTCATTCAGTGTTTTGGTTGAATATCAGTATTTTACAAATCATATTAATTTGAACACTAGTAAATTAATACCAGAGCATCATTGTTTCCTATAAAATGAAGCAAACTATAACTAAAAAGGTAAGCAATCCTTTGAAACTCTGAATTATTATATTATAAAAGGACTCAAAGCAATCACAAAGCTTTCTCTGTTCTAGGAAAAGTCATCTCTGTCTAGATTCCTTTCTTGCTCAAAGTCCACCAGGAGTTTTCCATGAGTCTTTTGCCATAAAGAAACTTTTAAATCACTTCATGAGATTTACTCATATATCCCAAAATAAGTAACAGGAAAACGGAAGAGCCACATAACGAATTAGAGATGCTAGGTTGTTCTAGAGATTATAATTTAGGTGGCTTGCTCTTTAGAGAAGAAATTCTGCTAACATTTCCGTTCTGGCTGGTAGGGAAAAATGTTAGCTTGGGATTGTCTCTGTCATTTAGTTTTATGTAAGTTACTAAATTACTTAGCTAAATTAGTCTTACACACTGGCCTCACTGTAGCTAAATTAAATATTGCTACATAACACAAACCTTTGGTGCTTCTCTCACAAACACAGACTTCCAATGTTAAATCCAAGAATGTTAAATCCAAGAATCAACTGTATGTCACAGGACAAGCATCATAAAACAACAGTGAAAGGAAAAACTGAATGAATGGTATTACAAAAAAAAACTTAAGAGCAATCTTCTTTATCCAAGTAAGCTCCAAATAGATATTTTTTAAGTATTAAAAAATCATATTGGAAGAACTATGCAGAAACAAAATTCTCATTCAAATCTGAGATTTAAGAAAAGGAGAAATTGGAAAACACCTATCAACCAATTAAATTATATAAAAATACAAAATTTCTAGACCAGAAAATCTAAGTTAAATTTAAAATAAATAACCTAGGAATAGGAAAGGAATTTTCATCAACTATGACTAATAATATATATAAAGCATTTCTTTAAATTGTAAAATATTGAGACTATAATAAATGAGCTGAATAATTTTAATTATTTCACATGAAAAATAATTCACATGGGAGGAACCCTAAATCAGTGCCATTTTTTACATCTCACCACAAAGCTAAATGACAGAGAAAATCCCAAGTTAATATTTTTCCCCACCATCCAGAAAGAGCAAGTCAACTAAGCTTTTATGACGCCTAGAAAAAAGTTTTAAAAATCAAACACTGAAAGAAATACTTACTAAATAACATATTTCAAACATAATGATGATTAACATTTTTGTTCTTTTTCTCCCACTTATAACACATTTTTAAAGCCTTTTCTCACTTATACTAAGGGGAAAAAATTCACACAACATCCTCCAGAACCAAAATACTGAGAGAAAAAAAAATTCAGCACATTTTACCAATTAAAAACCAGGCACCAGAGGTTACAACCTCATCTAACATCTCAAATTCAAAAATATGAATTTTCCACAAAAAAGCAAGGTTTCCTTGATATTCAGTTCAGTGCCCCCAATACACTCACCACTTGACCCTATTATTTTAAAAGCATTTGGGAAAGGTGGCTCTTTGAGTTAAATACACATTTTATAAACTCCACCATTCATATCACTAGTTAAAGGACTGGTTCAGAATTTTTAATTTCCACAGGAAAAAGGCTGAACTTCAAATAGAAGACTAAAGAAAATTACATAATCTCAAATTCAAGGTCACCTTAGCCATTTGTATCAGTTTGCTAATGCCAATTTTATTAGAAAATATTATTTATGAGCATTCTCTCCTTTGTATTTAATAATTTATGCCCTGCAGGCTCATGGGGCTTCATCTTGTGGTTTAAAGAGCTCATAATAAATCTGAACTCATTTGCTCTTCCTAAATAGAGTGCCGTCTTTACCTGATACACTAGTGCCAAAAATTTGCACCATTGTTTTACACTTGATCTCACTGTTAACACTTCCAATTTTAAACTACTGGAATCTTTTGTAATTTAATTTAAAAACATAAATAATAACTTACCATGGTTTTCTATAGTGTTTTAGCTTCTTTTTCCGATCCTTTCCCCTCTTTCTTGTCGTCTTCACTAGACACTGTTTTGTGTGACAGTACCTCCTCATAAGCCTGAGTCCCCTGACAGCTCAGAGTCAATTCTGCAAAGATGTTTGAAGACGGTTCTCTGGGTTACACCTGCAAGAGAAAAAGAAAAACTTTTCAAAAATGCTTATTTACAATCAGTTTTGCATCTGAGTGTGGAGCCTATAAACATATTGTCGACTAAAAAGAAACAATTTTTATAGAGGAAAACTACCTCAGTTCAAACAAAAGGCTAACATACCCTTTGAAGGCCTGGGTTCAAGACAGAGCCTAAGTGACATGGCCAGAAAAGTAACCCTCCTGGTAGCCACAATGTGGCAGCTGGGTGACTCACTCTCAATGATAAATACATGAACACACATTCAGTAAAGAAGTACCACCTGAAAAAGTAATACTATTTTTGGCAATAATGTTGCAATTAACCTTGAGATTCTTCTCTTGGAAATTTGCATTAGTCAGACCTATCCAAAAAGTAGATAAGACACCTGGAGATATACCACCACTATTGACTGGAACCATGATATTACCATCACACATACAGCACATGTTGGCACAATGTTTTTCCTTTCATCATTTTTAGGCCTAAAATTCAGAGTGCTTTTTTGTCTTTGTTCCCCTAACTCCTGAGAGACCCTGCTCCCCCCCCTCAACCTATTACACACTGTTCTTTGGGATTCCTGAATATTCACGAGATCTGAACTTATTACCCATGGGTGACTCTGGCCACGGTCCCACTGTATATTTCTGCCCAAAGGCCTCATATCATTTTGTTCCACCACCTTTATGACATTTTATTCCAGATAGGGTAAAAGTAAACTCTTCTGATCATTGATGAAATCCTTATATAAGCCCAGCTGTAAAAAATAAAATTAAAAACCCAAAAAACTAGGAAGTGACTATCAAACTAGAACACATGCTTTAACTGTACATGTCAGGAGTAATTTACATACCATAGAGTACATAAACACACAAAGAAACAGCTTCCTCTCCTTTGCAATACCTTTTCTTTACATTAAATTTCCTTTAAATAAGGAAACCCCCTTATGCTTTTGTCTGTAAGTTTCCACATACAGTCCAGTTACTCTCTTAAAGGAAAAATCCTTTTTGAATTTTTGGGACCAGGAAAGTTACAGGTATGATATTTAACTCTCCCCAATACTGCAAATGAAAAAACAGACCCACGATTATAGTCAAATGATACACAGCTGTGACCTACATGCAAAACTATTCATATCCTGTAACCAACTTCTCTGACTCTGGTTTACAAAATCCACCTGAAATAAGCTAGTAAAGCTTGACTAAAACAAGCAAAAGAAAAGATTATGTAACTAAACTAATAAATGTAATTACTTTATTACACACAAATATCACATCAAGATAAAGAGGGAATGCATGCACACATCTACAACTCAAAGGGTCCTTTTATACAACAAAGAAACAAACTAAACCATGACCCCAAGGTAAGAGACATCTCAAAGATCCTCTTGTCACTAAAATTATACCTTCTGTAGAAAGATCATACTACATAATTTAGAGTTCGGCATTTTCCATTACCAACCCTACGCCATTCTAGGGGACTCAACCATTCAGTACTTAGTTGTGAATCCAACAGCCAAAAAAGATTGCTATGTGTTCAGTTGAGAACTCAAAAGAAAGTCCACAAGCTTTACTTTGTAAAAAGATAAAGGCAATAAATCAACCATATTAAGAAAGTAGACTGGAAGCAGAAACAGCAGGAAGAATGCTAAGAAAAAGCTGACGTAGTGGCGACACCGTGGATGACCAAAACGGAAGGAGCAGCACCGCTCCTCAGTCTCTAGCACAGAGTGGACGTAACCAGCCTACAGCTGTGGGGACATCAGGGTATTACACACAGCACAGTGCACTAATTCATGATAAAAGCAGTGACTCTCAGAATCCTATTCTGATGGCACGGCAAAAGGAACTTTAAAATCATCCGACCCAATTCTACCCACCCCTCAGTTAACAAACGAACTACAATCAGAAACATTAAGGTCACACAACTAAGCAGGGACAAGGCCTAGTCCAGAACCTACCGTGTTTCCCCGAAAATAAAACCTAGCGTGACCACCAGCTCTAATGCGTCTCTTTTAGAGCAAAATTTAATATTAACCCGGAGTCTTATAATATAATACAATATAATTATAATACCAGCTATAATATAATACTGAGTCTTATATTAATATTTGCTCCAAAAGATGCACTAGAGCTGATGGTCCAGCTAGGTCTTATTTTCGGGGAAACAAGATAAATTATAGCCCAATGCTTTTTCCTTACTGTATCAATATGATTGAGAAAAAAAGTTAAATTATATATGGTAAACTGTAAGCAGATAGGGAGAAAGTGCAACACGTTTTAAAGAGTTTCTCTTTTAAAAAATGGTTAACTTAGTGGATGAAAGTCTGGCGTTGAAATAAAAAAACTCGACTTTGCCATGTAGTAGCTATGTGACCTTAAAAATTATATAACTCAAAAAATCACTTAATTTCCTTGAGTCTCAGTTTCCTTTATCTATAAAATGAGAAAATTTCCACTATTAATAGGTAATATTCAGGAAACTCATTCTGTACCAGACACTGTTCTAAGAGCTTTTCATACATTACCTCATTTAATCCCCACAACAATCTCAATTACTGTCTACATGTAACACATCAAGGAAACTAGAACATAAAGAGGTTAATATATAACATAACCTAATTAAAATCAAAGCAAAAGTACACAGTAGAGCCGAGATTCAAACCTAGACAATCTCTTTCAATAATGTTTTTGCTCTAAAGGCACTTACAGTTACGTTAGGATATAAACATTAGCTATTTCAAAAACTATGTCTATGTAATTATGAAGGCCGTACAGCAGCACACAGGCTTTGGAGTCACAGGCATACCTCGTTTTATTGCACTTTGCTTTACTGCTCTTCACAGATGTTGGTTTGTCACAAACTGAAAGCAAGACCCTTCACAGCAGAAAGATTACGACTCCCTCTCCTGCGGTCCTCACTTGACTGCGGTGCTCTGGAATCCAAGCCGCACTACGTCTGAGGTCTGCCTTACCAGCGGCCTGGCAGTCCACTTCGCTGAGCCAGACCTTTCTCACCTGCGCACTGGGGTGACTAGTATCTACTTCAAACTAAATGAGACAGGTTATAAAAATACCTCAAAGTACCTGCCAAATATCAGATACTCAATAAACGGCCTCGGGGGGGGGGGGGTGACCCTCAAATATCAAATAAAATGTTTTGTCCGTATATCAGATAGGTGTATATTTCTCTAAAAACAGGACTTAGAAAAATATTAGCTGTGCTCTACTTACTAAGAGTACCTTATGCAGCAGGTGGAATGTATATGTACAGGCATGTGTGTACAAGTGTATCACTATTTTATCAAGTATTGTTTTTTCAATTAATAGATATTTTCTAAAGAACAGCTTTAGGTTTACAGAAAAAATGAGTGGAAAGTAGAATCCCATGTTCCCTTTCTCCCCAACACACACACACACACACACCCCTTCCCCTATTAACATCTTGCATTAGGGGGATACATTTGTTAAAACTGATGTACAGTGTTACTACAATATTAACTAAAGTCCATAGTTAACAGTAGGGGGCCTCTCTTTGTGTTGTACATTCTATGAGTTGGACAAATATATAATGACATGCAGCCAACAGTACAGAATCATACACAACACTGGACTAAAAATCCCGTGTTCCACCTATTTGACCCTCCCTCTTCCAAATGTCATATACCATGTTTCCCCGAAAATAAGACATAGCCGGACAATCAGCTCTAATGCATCTTTTCGAGTAAAAATTAATATAAGACCCAGTCTTATGTTACATTAATTATATTACATATTACATATTACATTATATTATATTATATTACATTATATTATATTATAGACCCGGTCTTACAGTTAAAATAAGACCGGGTTTTATATTAATTTTTTATATTAATTTTTGCTCCAAAAGATACATTAGAGCTGATGGTCCAGCTAGGTCTTATTTTCGGGGAAATACGGTAGTTGAAATCACACAATTTGTAGTCTTTTCAGATTGGCTTTTTACACTTAGCAATATGCATTTAAGATTCATGTCATTTCTTTTTATCACTGAATGATATTCCACTTTCTAGATATACCACAGTTTATCCATTCACTTACTGAAGGACATCTTGGCTGCTTCCAAGTTGGGTAATATATGAATAAAGCTACTAATTAACATTAGTGGGCAGGTATTTGGGTGGACGTAAGTCTTCAACCCATTTGGGTAACTACTAAGGAGCATGATCATGGGAGCATATGGTAAGACCATGTTCAGTTTTGTAAGAAACTCCCAGGCTGTCTTCCATCCAAAGAAGCTGCACCATTTTTCATTCCCACCAGCAATGAATGAGAGTTCCTGTTGCTCCAAATCCTTGTCAGCATTTGGTGGTGTCAAAGTTTTGGACTTGAGTCATTCTAACAGATGTGTGATGGTATCTCACTGCTGCTTTAATTTTAAATTCCCTAATGACATATGATGTGGAACATCTTTTTATATGCTTATTTGCCATCTGTATATCTTCTTTAGTGAGGTATCTGTTCAGGTCTTCTCTCCATTTTTTAAATTGGGTCGTCTGTTTTATTGTTGTTTAGTTTTAAGAGTTCTTTGTATATTTTGGATACCACTCCTTTATCAGATATGTATTTTGCAAAGACTTGCTCCCCATCTCTGATTTGTCTTTTCATCCTCTTCATAGTGTCATAGAGCAGAAAGATTCCATGCCATGTCTTGCAAACAATGTGATACAGAATTCTGGAAATTACTCTCAAAGTAAGTAACAATAGAAAACTATAAATGTTGTTAATATTAACATATACAACTTTTCCAAAAGAAGCTATATAAAAATGAAATATCCAGGCTCTACCTCTCCATTATGAAAGAACAATCATATGTCCACTATATCAAAGATGAACAAGATAAAGTTAGAAAAAGACACCTCACTGATAGGACAAGAAGCTCAATTTAAGGTAAATTATGTGAGACTTACAAGTAAATACATACTAATTAATTACCTATTCTGCACCTGGTACTATGCTTGATAAGTACAGAGGATACAAAGACGAAATGAGGACACACTAAGAGCAAATACTCCTACTCCCCCTATGTCCCTTCAAATAAATTAAACTTTCCCCACATGATGGCATTCAGTTTCTGTACAATACTAATATGAAAAGAATTGAATTTCAGTATTTTCCTCTGTAAATTTTATTTTCTATATAAAAAAAGGCACACAGGCTAAACTGAAAACCTATATATTACACATACCGACACCATATAGCCAGCTGTTCAGTCCTACCTCAAAACATCTCCAGTGATGGAAAAGCTCAATCCCACCATATCATCTGAAGCCTTGCAACACTGGGCTCAGGCCAAAAGGTCCCTTCTCAATTAACAGTTTAAATAAGGGAAGTACAATGGCTGCAATTCTAACATAAAACGCAGTATACAAACTGGCTAAGTGGAACCAGAATGCTTTCTGAATACTTACTGTCAGTGAGCAAAATTGAAAAGATGTTATCATGTCCACCATCAAAGAAAGTGGTAACAAGAAACATATCTCCTCACTGAAATAAATGGACACTAGCCCTTTCCAATCCCTGACAGAACAGCTCTGTGACAGAATTATATCATCCAGTTAGATGGCTCATTTGGTCAAGGAATTCAATGCATCTCGACAAGTCTTTATTGAGCACCTATAATATGCTGGCTATTGTTCTAGGAACTTAGGATACATCAGTGAACAAAAGACAAAAATCCCTGCCCTTGTGGTTTAAGTCCGGGGAGGGGTGAAGAGGAACAACCAAAAAACAAAAAATTGAAAAATATGTAAACAGTATGTCAGAAGGTATAAAGGGCTACGGAAAAGAGAACCGATGACAACACAAGTGCACTCATGTACCAGATAGAGGGGATGCAACGTTAAACAGACGGTCAGTCTGCACTGAGAAGGTAACACCTGAGCAAAGATCTAATGTGGTGAGGGAGTCAGCCTGCTCTGGGAGTCAGAATGCCCTGGAATGAGCATTCCTGACACGGGAAGGAAGACTGTGCCTGGGTACATGCTAGAACAACACGGACGCCAATGTGGATGGAGTAGGGTGAGTGGGAAGAGAAGGGCAGTGAGGACAGAGGGTGGAATGAGGGACCAGATCATACAGGGCAGAGGTTGGCAAACTTTTTCTTTCAAGGACCAAGTAAGAAATACTTTAGGCTTTTCAAGCCATAAGGTCCCCACAATTCAACTCTGCCTTTGTAGTGCAAATATAGCCACAGACTTGATGTGAACAAGTGGGTGTGGCTGTGTTTCAATAAAACTTTATTTATGAGCACTGAAATTTCAATTTCATATAATATTCACACACAAAATATCAATTTTTAATTTTTTTAACCATTTAAAAATGTAAAACCATTCTTAGCCCACGAGTCATACAAAAACAGGCAGTGGGTCAAATTTGGTCCATGGGCCATACATAGTTTGTCAACTCCTAATAGAGGGGGTCACTTTAAGGACGGTTGTTTTTACTTTGTGTGAGATGGGGAGCCCTTAAAGAGTTTTGAGCAGATGTGACAATATCTGACAAATATTTTTTAAAGGTCTCTATGATGTCTATGCTGAAATACACAGTAGAGAGGGCAAGGGCAGAAGGAAAGAGACCACTCAGGAAGCTTAGTGAGCAGACTCCGGATGTATTCTGAAGGTACGGTGACAGGACATCCTAACTGAATGGATGTGATCGAACTGGACGCATCAAGAATGACCTCAAGATTTTGGGCCTGAGCAACTCAATTCGGGAAGGTGCAGGGAGAGCAGGTTTGGGGATTGAGATCAGGAATTCCATTTTGGACATGTTGAATTTGAGATACTTATTAGATATCCAAGCAGGCAACTAAATGTGAAGCATGAGTTTAGAAGGGAGGTCTGGATTAGGATATAAGTTTGGTACTTATCAGGATGCAGGTAACATGTAAAGCCGCAAGATCACCAAGAGAGTAGGTGTGCCAACGAATGGAATGAATGAAGCAGAAGAGGCGCAACTACAGTCACAGAAGGAGTGGCCTGAGAGGTGGGAGGGAAACTAAGACTGTTCTGAAAGCCAAGTAAAGAAAACTTATGAGCCAAGTTCTTTGAATTAAAAATAGGAAAGGGGATGCAGCACGAGGATGGAAATCCTGAGTTTTTGTCCTCGTTTTATTACTAAGGATATTTATGATTCAAAGATACCAATATTTGGAAGTCTTGTATATTACTGAGTAAAGCAGTTTTGCCATGTTTTACCATTTACAGAAATTTATCCTCTGCTATACTATTCTCTCCCCACTTCAGCCCATTTTTGGAGAAAACTTCACCTTGAGAACATCGGATAAAAACCTTCAAACACTAGTCATACCCTAAGTAACTGGCCTTCCACGCAGACACCCACTGTGCTACCAAGGTCCTCCACAATACAACATGAATGTAGTTTTCCCTGGCATTTCTCTGACCCCTCGGGTTCCAGCCACAATGGGAATAATGACTCCTCCCTGGAACGCCTGCCATGTGCCACCGCTAAGCTCTAAGTCCACCCTTCCCTTTACCTGAACTACACCACTACTCTCCCATCAATTCTCACTGTTCTGTGTCCATCACAAATCTACCCCTCCATGAAAGCTTTACCTAATACTTGAGTTTAATGTCATTTCCTCCTTCTTTGAGCCATCCAGCACTTTCCAACTTCTTTTATGACATTTCTGTTACTCAGTTTGTTATTTTTATCACAAACTCCTTAATGAAATAACTTAACCTTATCTCTACAGTACCTAGTACAATGCCCTGCACTCAGGAGAGGCTCCATAAAAATCTGAATTCAACTCTAGATTTATCTTTCTTTTAGAGAGTGCCTTAACTGCAGAATCTAAAAAGGTTCATCTGAAAAGTCACCCTCTCTTCCCATATATTTCCATGGCAGTCATCGTCACAGTGACTTATAGGGAATTTCTGACTTTTTCCTCCACAAGCACAAATTCCATTATTTATTTCACTTATTTTACCCATCTTGGATTAATCCCTCAAACCCTCTCTCATTCCTTCAGGACTTTACTACTTAGCTCACTGACACGTTCCCCTCTACTCCTGGCATTATTTTCAGTAATTTCAATAACCACATTAATGACCCTTCTAAAATTCTGGCCTCTCCATTCCTTGCATTCCTTTCCTCCAATGTTCTCACCTTCTTTCCTACCTTAGACACCCACTCCTCACTCAGGCCCATAACCTATTAATCCCACCCACCTTTCATAGTCCCTCACTCTTTTCATGTCCCCTTTTTTGTCCTTATCCTACTGAAATTACACAACCCATCATTTATCACTCACACCAGCTATTCCCTCTGTTATCCCCTCCTAGAAAACCCTCGCCCTGGTTAAATCCTACCCTCTCAACTATACATTACCAGTAACCCTGGACAACTGAATGGGGGTTGGAGGGTATCACCACTGTGCTAATTCATCTTTTTCCTAAATTCATGGTCTAACCTCAAAAAGCCCAATAATCAATAGTTTTCAAACAGTGGTGGTACTACAACCCTGGGGGATTTGAAAATGTGATGTGGAGTTTTCTGACTGTCACAATGGTGGGCAATCCTAGGCATCTGGTACCCTGGGATGCTAAACATCCTGCAATGTCCAAGGAGCACCACTGAGAAAAAACAAATATTCATACACTTTCGCACTTTTCTTCTCTTGTGTCTTCAAACATCTACACATCCTTCCCATATCCTTACTCATCATCCTGCTTTCTGCGTCAATCAAAATACCAATCTTGCTGCATTTTCCCTCATGTATTCTACATTTCTGTTATTATGAATGAAGTGTCCCGATTCCTGTCTAATCCAAATCTCTCAACTCCAGCCCTACTGGAGCTCATCCCCTTTTGCCTACTCAACGATCTCACTCCACTAATCACCCCCTCTCCTCTCTCTCATGTAACTTTCCCTGATCTCTGGCCTCCCCACAGCCTGATTCTCTGCCCCTTTTAGGGCATACATAATTCTTTGAGTTTACACTTTTGGTTTCCATTTCTTCTTCTCCCATTCTCTCTTAAATTTACTCCAAACCAGCCTTTCACCCCAATGCTCCAGGAAACAGCCCTTGTCAAGGTCCCCTAGGACTTCCATGGTGTTTTAATGCTATGCATAATTCTCAGTCCTCATCTCGGTCACCTCTCTCTTAGACAGGTGACACACTCACCTGCTCCCTACCTGAACAGTTCACTTCCCTTGGCTTCCATCCAGTATACCACTCTCTCAGTTCTCCCACTTCCTAAGTTACTCTGCCATCTCCTTTCTTATCTCCACAACCTCCAAATGCCCGACTGCCTCAGGACTCAGCCCTTACATTAATCTCTTCCGTCTCTCACTGTGTTCCATCCACTTTGGTATCCTTGCTATTTCTCAAACAATTCACTCAGACTCGCACCTCAGAGCCTTTGCACTTGCTAGTTTACCCGATATCTACATAACTCCTTCTCTTACCTCTTTAGGTGTCTGCTCAAGTGTCACCCACTCCTTAGCCCATCCCTCATCAGCCTGTGTAAAATAGCAACTGTTCCTCCAGCACACCTATGACCCTGTTCTATTTCACTACAGGATTTGGCATATATCTTTGTTTTATGCACCTAGAACAATGCCTGGAACAAAGGAGAAACCCCAATGAATTTCTCAAAATATTTTCACGTACAACATCACATTCAATGCTCACAACAGCCCTGAAAAATAGTGGGGGGAAAATAACTGGTATAAGTTTCTTTTATAATCTTTTAAAATATGAAAGTACAAACGTACAAAGATGTTAAGTGACTTGCCCATGACCACACATGGCCGAGCTATCCCTAGAATTGAAGTCGGGTCACTAGCATCTTTTACAATTCACATCACTCCCTTTACAAGCAAATCAAAGAGCAGGTGTCTATTTAAGTTTCCAGTGATCTTTAAAAGCACAACTTGAGATCTAGTCCTTCAAATCATAATCAAACATGAAGTGGCCCTGAACTGTACTTGCCTCAATAGTATTATTTTCTTCTCACTAACAGGCTGTGATAGAGGTCATCAGACTATCTTTAGAATGTACAGATCTTGTGACAATTCTGATCAAAAGGAAAATGGGGTAATGTGCCAAGAAACAGTTAAGTATTTAAGTATTCTCTGTCCTTCTGTGCCTACTGCAGCACACTTAACACCAAAGGGTAAACCAGCACCTTAGTAAACAAGCTTCAAAAGGTGTCTCTTGTTCTGAAAAGACTTTTTGTTGCCATTCTAGAACAGAGCATGTCAAAGAAACCATATCTGGAGATAAAATGGACACAATTATTTCTCTCACTTAGCTTTGCAAAATGACCTCAGAACCTAGTTAGAAACAAACAGTAATATTGAAAATCATCGATTTTAAAACAAATAGGTCATTGTTTTCACCTTGTCAAAATAACAATAGGCTTTGACTGCACATAAAATGCATAAATTCACAAACTATTATTAGGTTGATACAGAAAATTTTTCATATATAACAGTGCTAAAAATTAAGAAATACATTAGATTCTTCAGTGATATAACAATTTAATTCCAGAGTCTTGCCAACACTCATTCTCTTTCTGGCATCCTCTGCCACAGTTGGAAACTGTGTATCTAGGTCAGAAAAGACAAGTAGCTTTTCAGTACAGCTCAATATCTTTGGCACAAGTGTTGATATTATAATTCAACCCTTTCACAAACTCCTTTTAAAATACACCCTGATGTAAATCACAAGATTAGTACTACTGATATTTACGAAAAGCCATTGGAAAAAATTCTTAAATGACAAATTTGGAAAAATGATACAGGTAATGGACTAACAAAAAATATGACAGGCAATACAATGTAATTAGTGTAAGAGCAATGGATTTGGGATCAGAAGGTTTGCTTCCTAATTCCAGCTCTGCTACTCATGATAATGAGCTGACCGACTCTGAACAAATCTCAACCTCTCTGAGCCTCAATTCCTTCACTTATAAGAAAAAGGGTTAGACTACACACAAATGACTTTTTAGGTACTGCCTGTTTAAACGTGATTCTATGATAAACCAAAAACCTGCAAGTTCACTTTACATACAACAGACTAAATTGATTCCTTAAAAGTATGTTTTCACAATGTAATCATATTTTAAACATTGTAAATAAAACGAAAAACCAGATAATTGGGAAAATGTGAACACTGAATATTTGATAACATGGAATTGTTTCTGGAGGGTGACAATGGGTTTCTTTGGGCAAGGTGCTCATATCTTTTAGAGATACATATTAAATTATTTATAAATTATATGAAAATCTGGGATTTTCTTTCAAATAATCTATTTGCGGGGATAATCTATTTGAAGGAAAGTGAAATAAGACTGATCATCTGTTGATAATTATTGAAAATTGATAAAGGATTCTCTATGCATGAATTCAGAGGGATTCTCTCTACTTGTGCATATTTGACCATTTCCATAAGGTTTTTAAACAGGAACAAATTTACCAAGAATCTAACCAACCAACCAACTTTAAATTTATTGTTAGTAAAATAGATTTTCGTGCGTTATATTTTCTTCAGGCATATTCTTCTTTAGAGAATCCATTACGTAACTGCACAAAACCAAAAGCAAGTGAAATTATAAAAGGATAAAAGCATCTTGGGGTACAATTCAGTAATAACTAATAGTCAAAGATGTGGATATCCTACAAGCAACTATTTCTGGCTACATTATCTAGAGAAACTCCCAACACTTAAACACAGTAAGAGAACACCAGTGTTCACTGCATTGCAGCACTGTTCACAGTAACAAAATATCAGAGGCCTAAATGTCCATCAACAAGAGAACAGAGACATAAATTGTGCAGTTAATGAACTACAGTGATACATTTCATCACACCCAAACTCAAAACTATGTCCAGTGGAAAAGTTAGTTGCAGAATAATGCCTACAGAGTGATGCCGCTTACTTGAAAATGCACAAAATAATGTTACATAAAATTTACAGAGACACACACACCTTTTTTTAGTATAAAAACACTTAAGGTAATGACAAACAAAAAATCAGGAGTAGTTATCCCTGGGAAAAGAATACAACATGATCAGGGAGGGATACACACACGGTACTTATCTGAGCTACAATTTCTTAGGAAAAAAATCTGAACCACATTTGGCCAAACATCAGCATGTAAAAAAGCTGTGTGCGGTGAGTATATAGTTATTTATTATATTCTATTTTGTCTACATGCCTGAAACAATTTCAAAATACTTTTAAAATTATGTCTACATGTGTGAAATATTCAGAAACAAAAGGAACCTTGGTCCTCGTAAGCAGCAAACTACTTCCGCTCTGGCCTTAGCCTTCAGGGATTAGCAAATTTTTGATGTAAACTACCTATTGATATTGGATAAAAGATATATGAAAGCTCCCCCAGCAGAGAAGATTGTAAGGTGTTTTTTTGTTTTATAAAAAAGCTCCCCACAGAGAAGATCGGAAGGTTTTTTGTTTTCTATTTCTAAGTGGATTGAGATATATTCCTACACAGAATTATCCAGGGGTTATAACCAGACATGCAAAGTGTTAGAATGCAGGCTAAAGTCACGGTCACTGTTATGAAGGTCCCAAAGCACTGCAGGGGGTAATGCTGCCCAGAAACAGTCTAATTCTAAGTAAAAACTCAAGTAATACTTTTGTTAGGGTAGACCTATGGGAAGCCCAAGATATTTCTCAAGTCTGACAGAACTCAACCTCCAAAATGTCTCCCCTGCAGGTTTTGCTTTAACTTCACAGTCTTTCTCGTGCTTCACCCAGGTGCCAGGGGTGGCGATCGGGTCTCTCAATCCGGATGGGCCAGAACTCCAATCTCCCTCCCAGCTGCACAACTCTGGTATATGCTCATTCCCACCCCTGAGGCAGCCACTCTGATACACCGCCTGGTCTTTCCCCTTCCTGGACAGCCCAATCCTCTGCCACGATTTGCAAAGGACCCATACACAAACATTCGGAAACCTGTCCAATACAACTTCTACTTTTCCAGTGTCCTGCCCAGAAGATTCTCGCCATTTTAGCTGTCCCAAATTGTGAGCTCGACAGTCAGGCAACCATGCGGTGCTTGGACTCCAGATCAGGAAATTGTTCCCAGGCAGAAAGCAGGGGCAATCCTGGGGTTCATTTCATGAATTTCAAGACCACAGGCCTCTTGCCCAAAACCAGAAAGAATTGCCTCGTATCATGGTTTTCTATGGCAGTACCAGTTACTCCATCACAGCCAAGAGCAGCAGTTGTAGTCAATCAGCATTCTGGTTTCTGCTGGGCATGGCTAACTCTGAAGCTATGGTGTAATCCAAAGGGCATTACGGTGAGAATACCCTGCCATTCATTCCTTCATCCTTTCAACAAACACTTACTAATGCACCCTATTGTACCAGTTACATCCTGACTTGTCTTCAAGCCTCAGTATCAGCACAGCAAGTAGGACTATAATCTACCCTGCGTATCACATAGGTTTCAGGTAATGATTAAAGCTGAGAAAATGCATATAAAAACACTTGATAAAGTACTAGATAAAGCCAACTTATTTTTGTGATGGCAACCATCAATCCTTAATAAAGCACGAGTTCTCTATTTACATTTTCCCTACAGCAGAGACAGCATGCAAGAGGATGGCTGTGAAAGAACACGGTGTATATGTGCGCATGTGCTCTGGAGGGTAGGGGGATTCCAGAATTCAAATCTGCTAGAGAACAGAATGCACATACAGAAGTGACAGGAGATGTGGGTAACTGGCAAACAATTGTTGGTGATTAGCTGAATGAATAAGAGTAGCGTTTCAGAGAAGCACTTTTTTGAAATTTAACATCAGAGTATAGAAAAAATAATTTTGAAAATATTTTACTATAGAACACTTTGATACAAATGTCTTTAGGCTAAGCTTACATATAATGGCATTATCCAATAATTTTCAAGTCCAAGAACAAAAAAATTTCTAATATAAATAATATATTCATATAACATCCTTTTAATACCTGTCTAAATGGATCACAAAGGTCATGATCATTTTCTCACCAATAGTCATTATACAAACAATTTTGAAATACATAATAAAGTCCAGAAAACGGGTAAATCACTCAAGAAACAGGCTGGTGAGAGTTTAGGGAAATGTCATTCTAGTAGGCCAGTGAACTCTACCTCAGATACCTGAGTTTAAAGTATAAATGTGAATCCAGCTTTTAATAAACGTTTATTTTCTATTGGGGGTTGGGGATGAGTAATGAGCATTTATATACATTGGTATATTCTAAAATACTTCTCATTCTGCTTTCATTTTCTTAAACTATCTTCTACTTTCTCTGTTGTTCTACCACTGCAATCTCAGGCCTTTAAATAAATGTCAGCTGTAATGTTAACAGATATTGGCATATAAAATCGGAAAAAGAAAAGCAAACGATTCCTTAAAGACACAGTGTTGACTATAAAATAAAACATATTTGAGTATACTAAAATCAATTAACTTTTAATCTTCAAAAACCATCCTAAAGAAAGTGAAAAGATAAGTTATAAACTGAAAAGTGTTTTGGAATACATATATCCAACAGAAGTATCAAAAATACATAGGGATGACTTAAAATTTTTTTTAAAAGTACAAACAACCCAGGAGATGGAAAAAAACAGAAAAAAGATACTAACAAGCATTTCACAGGAAAAAAAAGACCAACAAAAATGTGAAGAAACATTAATATCAAAAATGATCAGAGAGGGGCCGGTCCGGTGGCTAAGGCAGTTAGAGCTCCATGCTCCTAACTCCGAAGGCTGCCAGTTCGATTCCCACATGGGCCAGTGGGCTCTCAACCACAAGGCTGCCAGTTCGATTCCTCAAGTCCCGCAAGGGATGGTGGGCTGTGCCCCCTGCAACTAGCAACGGCAACTGGACCTGGAGCTGAGCTGTGCCCTCCACAACTAAGATTGAAAGGACAACAACTTGACTCGGAAAAATGGCCTGGAAGTACACACTGTTCCCCAATAAAGTCCTGTTCCCCTTCCCCAATAAAATCTTTAAAAAAAAAAAAAAAAAAAAAGATCAGAGAAATTCAATAAAATGAGATACCATTTTACATCCACTCAAGCTGAAAAAATTTTGAAGTCTGACAATATCAAGTGTTGGAAAAGTATGGATCCACAAGGTCTTTTATAGATTAATGGTGGGGGAAAAATATTTGCCATAATTTCTACAAAGCGAATAATCCCACATGCTATTACCCGGGGATTTTACTCCTAAGTATACATGAAAAGAAATATACACACGTGCAAGACACGTGTACAGTGGTACCTCGGTTTTCGAATGTAATCCGTTCTGGAAGACCGTTTGAGTTCTGAAACGTTCGAAAACAGCCGACAGCTAGGTCTCAGGATCTTGCACTCAGAGTGTTCGACTTCCGAGGCATGTTCAAAAACTGAAGCATTTACTTCTGGGTTTACGGCATTCGTAAACCGAAATGTTCGTCAACGGAGACATTAGAAAACCGAGTTACTACTGTGTTACTACAATGTTCATAGCAAAACTGTTCACAATAGCAAAAACCTGGAAAACATGCAAAATGCCCATTCTCAGGAGAATGAATGAACTATGGTACATTAATATAATGGACTATTAATCAGCAAAGTGAAGGAACTACAATGACAAGCAACAGTATGGATAAATCTTAGCAAAACAATATTCAGTAAAAATACCAAGTCCCAAATGATTACATATAGAATACTTTTGTAAAATTAAAACCAAAATTAAAAGATACGCTTTCTAAGAATCCCTAAAGATGTAACAAATCTATATAAAAACAGAAAGCAAGGGGGAAATGAACACAGAATTCAGGCTGTGAATTCTGTAGAGGGAAGGCATGGGGACAGGATGGTTGAGGGAACCTGTAAAGTCAGATGTAGGTTATTAAGGACCTACCTTTTGTTCTGGTGGTGGGTTCACAGGAGCTTATTAAATTTTTAAAAATAAAACAGGCCATACATGGGCCAATGAGAGCATGTTATAAATAAAGATTAAGGCTAATCCATTACTCAATTCTGTGCACATTATATCCAATTTTTTAAAAAGCTTCTTAGCCTGTTAAATTTTTTACTAGATTGAGTTTTGGTCTTCCTGGGGTATAACTTTTTTATTTATGTCAAATCTACTCAACTGGAAACAATTGTTATACTATTTTCCTAATGTGGATAACTGAAAAAATATGAATTGCTGATATAGTATCTTAAACGTTATTATGTCAAAGTATAAGTCACATACTGTGATTTGACTCATGGTATATTCAATACAATACTACTCATAAAACTTCAATTTGCTAAGTACCCTTCACATGCTACATACTGAAAAGGGAACAAAAACTTCCATGATCCATAGAAAACATCTTTCCTTTTTACAAGATGACTTGTTTCTCGCCTAACCCTTAAAATATAGATGCCAACTCAAAAGAGTCTTCTTACTCATAAGTGACACTTTCAAGTCAACCTCAGTATTTTTTCCAACCTCCTGTTCAGAAAAAGAACAAGTAAAATGCAAAACTTCTATAATGTAGATTTTCTTAGTTATTAGAAAACTTAATATTAGGGTTTTCATAACAACTAACTCAAACAGTAAATAAATGCCTGTAGTATATATGTAACACTTCAGGAAAAAAATAACTATAAAAACAATTTGTTCTATTCAATTTCTGCATTTTGTAATTTCCAATTAATATATTTATAAAAACAACATATTCACCTATCTCTGACAGAGGTTCGTGAGGAAAACAGTATAGTATAAATAACTGATACACTCATGAAAAATAATCTTCATTGTAAAAAAGGTTTCCTTGTCTGAATTTCCAGTGCAAAACAAACTTCAAACTTCTACAATGATATACTTATTAGCTGGAAGCTTTAAATAATTGTCCAGCCATCTTGATAATACTAAGCCCCGAGAGAGAGAGAGAGAGAGAGAGAGAGAGAACACAAGTAATGATATGAAAATGGATTCGGTTATTTTGTGAAGTGTTATTATATTTACCTGTCAAACACTCCCAGATCTCCCTAGACAGAGCCCTCACATCACTACCCAGGATATTACCCTCAAATAAGTACGATAAGAACATTAAAGGCAATATAGAAATAGGAATTATTTCCTACCTGCATTACCACTTGGCAGACAAGATACCAATTAGTGAATAAACTTGCGTCTTAATACACATATGCCAACATGATACAAAGCAATTCTTAAAAGCATTACACAAAGTAAATTCAGCATCACAGACAAAATCAATCCTGTGTTCAAAGTCTTACCATTTGATAGATGGAAAAACAGACTCAAACAACTCCTACAAAATCATACAGCTAGTAAATGGCAGACAGTAAATGCAAACTCAGGTCTGCTGATGGACTTCTATTCACAGAAAGCTAAAGACACAAAAAAACAGAAGTCAGGAGACGAGGGCTATGACTGTAATGTTGGAATGGCCGCTGACAGCCCTCCCCTGGCTTTGTGGATTCTGCTCCCTGAAATAATACCCCCACCGACGTGCTTCACAAAACTACTGAGGATCAACTAGCTGTCAGGAAGTACTTTGGAAAGTACAGTGTTACATAAACAGGGGAGAGATTGCCCTTCTAACCAAACCTGAACTCAAGGGACAGCAGTACAATATCATGAACTTGTCATGGGTGTTTTTTCAGCTGACAAAAAAATTCTGCAATTCAAGAAGAATCCTGACTAAATCTCTATTATTCAGTGTGTGGATACATAAATGGAAAAATACAACCACTGGGTTTGCTTATCAAAACGTCACAGTTTACAAGACAGGATAGGCTAAATTCTCTCCGCCTGAAAAGGCCTCTCCACCGACCCCTATCAGTAATAATGATGATGCCACAGTAGTAACAGCAAGTGCTTGCTGTATGCCAAGCACTCGGCAAAGCATTTTACATGCATTACTTCATTTAATCTCAAAAACCCTCTGTGGGAGATATAAGTATATCAGTTTTGCAGAGGAAACAATAGTCTAGAGAAGTAAAGTAACGTATCTGGTATCAAGCAGCTAGTCAGTGGGCAAAGCAGGATTCAAACCAGACCACCTGTCTACAGAACTGCAGCTCTTCATAACTCGTGGCGATAAAGCATCTGCCCAAAGAGCCTACCCATCTCCAATGCTACCTCATAGGAAGCCTTTCCTTATCCCAACCCAAATGTAAAACCAATCCTCCCTTCAAAGCACCATTTCATATCCTCTCTGGTGACACCTCTACCTACCTATCATACACATTATGAATGAACAAACATGAAAATCTATTAACATCATTATGAATCTTGACATACATACAGATACATACATACAATACAAAAGCACAAGCATGTTACTTATCTGAGTCTTGGGTTCCTAGGAATCATCTACTTCAATAAGACGTCTTTTAAAACTAAAAAAGAATTTCTTTAAAGTGCGAAAGAAACATTATTTGACCAAAACCATAGGGTGACAGAGCCAAGATATGAATTCATGTTTATGTTTAATAACCTATGTTACTAACAAGCCACCTGCTTCCAAAGTCTGATGTTCTTCGTACTCTCTCCATCGCTCACCCAATCACTTGGCCTCTCAGGTCTTAATTCTTACAGTTCGAGGAGGGTAGGGACCAGGAACCATGCCACTTCCACTTGCTATTCAGTTAACATTTATTGTAACAAAATTATAAAAACTCAATAAATACATTGTTGGTAATATTCTAAAACTCCATGACAGAGAATGCCCTCAGCTTCCAAGTGAGATTCCAGACTCTCGTCTTTCCAGGGCCCAATGTTAGGTCTACTCCACCTACCCCATCCCCAATAATGGTGAAAAAGGATTTCTGAAACCTGATTTCCCATTTTTTTGCTGGAAATTAGACTCAAGCACGCTTACTCTGTAACCTATTCTCAGAAATAAGACGCTTAACTCGTGCAATGAGGTTTTCCAAGTACCATCCTTAACTCCTCACACCACCATGGGCTGAGCTTAGACAGCACCTCCCCTGGCTTCTACAGCACCCCAACCCTTTGCCCCGCTTGAACCGAATTAATCAGCTCTCCCATATGCTCCCACTGCACTAGTTTTGCCTGAATGTTTCACCACTTACCAGTTCTGTAACTACCTATTCCTTGAAGGCAGATAGATACTGTGTTTTGTTCTCTGCTAGATTCCTCATATATACAGGGCCTGGAGAGTAAGCACTCAAATATTTGTCAAATGAATAAATGACTGATGACCCAATGGGGACTCTGTCTTAGTACTTCTGGTGGGATATACAACCAGCTCCTCATTCTCCATAACTGTAGCACAGCAGCCTTATAACAGACAGTCTTGCCATAGAGATGTCTCTGTACCAGGCCCTAGGCAAGTTAGGTGCTGCAACCACAGCTACTATGCACCCTTTGGTTATTGAGAAGCAAATTCAAGCTCCTAAGAGTGTGCTTCAACTGAGATGCTGAGACGGTGATTCATTCTAAAGGTGCTTTATTCCGATAATTCATCTAAGAGAACTGCTCATATAAACAACAAACACTGCCGCCCATTATACACAACTACATGACCAATCTTATAAAGTGATCACCTTGATAGTTAAGCCTTCATTTTTGATCTCCCATGTTCCACAGAGTGTACAAAACACTTGAATCCTCTAATTTAATATTTACATCACCCCTACAAAGTAAATAGTGTATGATCAGTATCCATTTTAAGATTGAGAGACTGAGACTCAGATGGTTAAGGAACTCATCCACAAGGGCAAATCTGTAATTTGAACCCGAAAGCTACACTGAAGAGCCTTCAAGTAAGAGATACCTGCCTTATCAGCCTCATACGGTGGTGTCAATCAACTAAAAACTGAGCTAAGGGGTCAGGAAAAGACAATCATCCATTAACTTAAAACGTACAGTTAGGCTTTCCATTCAGTAGTATACACAGATACAAACTCAACACAAAAGGTAAAAGGAGCTTCAAGAATCAAAACTGTCATAATGAATAAGAATTATACAATCCTAAACAACGCTGTCAGGAGAAAATTTAAGTCACTGTTAGAAGTTGCCTTTTTTCAAACCAGTTATTCAAAATGATGGAGTAGAAGAATAAAATGACCATCTGTTACCAGGGTGGTTAAAGGTTAGGAGAGCAACCAGAAAGGAAGAGAGAAAAAAGCCTCATTCCAAGAATAACAGACCATATGCAAAGTTACTCCCTTGCCAATTTATAAAAACACAAAACATATGGAAAAATAGGAAAAATGTGACAGTATCTACAGGAATTTTTTTTTTAAGTTGCCAATAAAAGGTTCAAATTATTAGTAATTAGACCACAGACTATCTGAAATATGACTTTTAAAAGAGCATCATGTTTAGTTCTTCCAGACTTACAGCACATGCACTGAAAGGCAATTTCTCTAGCGAATCATTCTAGTTCATATGTGTCTACACGATTTTTAATAAAGTCACTAACTAGATAAAGTTAAACCTCACTTAAAGTTACAATTAGCTACTTGTTAGGTTATTGTCACTAACGCATCTGATTTAATGCTATTCTAACTTTAAAAGAAATATACATACACATACAAGTAGTGTCCATTTTTAAATTACCGTGTCTCCCTGAAAATAAGACCAGGTCTTATATTAATTTTTGCTCCAAAAGATGCATTAGGGCTTATATGTTCAAGGATGTCATCCTGAAAAATCATGCTAGGTCTTATTTTCCGGTTGTCTTATTTTCGGGGAAACACGGTATTTCCCATTTTCCTTTATGACAATATTTGAAGACACTGGCATTGTCATATTGCAAATCCACACTGCTTCTCTGTACGTTTGCTTTTCAACTTCTTAAAGATTAATGAGACATCATTTAAATGCATTTCTAGCCTGTCAGTCCTGATGCTTCAAAGGCTTTATACAATTTCCCTTGGAATAAAATTTTAACAGAGAAGGCAGTTTTTTATTCTTTATACCTATGGTGGAAGCTTAATTAGCATCTTCAGGTTACACACAATTTCCTGAAGAGACCAAATTTAAACAGAGCCCAGAGATAATGTTTCTAAATTTGGCAACCAGCACAATTCCTACATCTTTCCTCTGGCATCTTTATAGCTCCTCCTATGATACACTGTTTCATCACAGATTTAACTCAACTCCTTCCCTCTTCTCTAAAAATCCCTCAGATTTTAACATAGAGTATCTTCTTCACTATTATTTTTATTGATAAAATGAATTAACTGAGTGGATTAGGAAAGACAGATAATATGTAATCACAAAAATAATGCATTGGGGAAATAGCCTGTTAATTAGTATACCTTATCGATACATCAATACAACTTTAAAGATTTTTCATTCCCTATACCTAGGTGCAGAGTTATGAAAATATCATTTATCCTATACACCTTGCATTGGTGACCAGAATTGTGATTAACCATGTGCCAGCCACTTGTTACTAACATGCATAATTTCATTTAATAATAACAATAATAAAAAGATGGCTGACATTTACATTGTGCTTAATGTGTTCCAGGCACTGTTCTAAGTACACTAAACATACTAATCCTCACGACAACCCTATGAGGTAAGTACTATTATTTTGAATTCATAAATGAGGTTTTGAAAAATTAGCTAGCATATTCACAGTATAAGTAAGGGAGTGACAGAGCCATAATTGAAATATGGGTTGGAACATGGATTCGAGCCAAGCTCTGACCCTCTAAGTACTGTATTTTGCCGAGTATAATGCGCTCCCATATTTCTGGCCCAAACTTTCAGGAAAAAAATCTTTTGTTTTAAATTTTTAATCCAAATTATTGTTTGTTTACATGTAGGTACTTGTTTTTGTATTATAAAGGAATTTTAGCATTTATTTTTTAACCTATTATGGTACAAGAAATTTTATGTAACAAATGATTACAAAACACAAGAACAGATACAAGGTACAAGAAATTTTATGTACCGGTGACAAATTTACAGTATTTACCCATCATAGATGACCAAGAACTCTTCATCGTTGCAAGTTCATCATAAGTTCAACAAAACTGAATATCGTATTCCAGAGTATTATTTTGCATACGGATATCGTTATTGATTTCTCGAGTTACACTTTTAACTCATAAGTATAAATAAAAGAATTAAAAACATGTATATAGATACAGAATTAGTACCACCCACGTATAATGCACATCCTTATTCTTCACACATAAATTTGGGCAAAAAAGTGTGCATTATACATGGCAAAATACAGTAATACTTTCCACTTTCATTATATCACCCCACCCCCAAACAACTTTTCAAGGACTCCCTGGGTCCTAAAAGATAGAGAATAGGAATTTATGGTTCCTACTGAGACACCACCTCACATACTATCTTATCTCTAACAACGTTTATAAACTTCAGCTAGAGCTAAAGCACCTTGCTGCCATCTCCCAAATCTTCAGCTCTCCGTGCACTTTTTCATGTGATTTACAACCTCTACAATCTCCACCCTCAAATTCTGTCCCGGGTTCAGACAAAGTTCCACCACCTTCACAGGACACTCTCTGACACTCCCAGCCAACTGGAAATTCTCTTTGCAGAAACTTTTCAGTAATTACTGCAAGCTAGCACCACTTTAGCTATTAATCATATACTGCCTTGATATAGCAACTTGAATGCTTTTGGTCTGCTTTTCTCCAAACTATAAATTGAGCGTCAGATTTATGTCTCAAAATCTGGTATCCACCCCAGTCCATAGCAGTGTTATACATGTAACAGGAACTCGATAAATATTTTGAATAGATGAATATGTACTTTTATTTAGTGAGAAGCAGTAAGGTAAAGTGTTTCAAAAAAGTATAGGTGTTGATGTTCGAGAAACCTGAATTTTAATCTACCAGCTTCTTGACACAGGCAAGTTATCCTGAGTTTCTAATCTCATCTATACAAACAAAAATAAAACCTATATCTCACTGGGTCTTTATAAAATTTAAATTAGAGGAAGAAAAGATTACCTTCAAAGAAGAGACAGACTGACAGTTCTCAGTATTTACAGTGGAAACCGGAAAACAGAGGAATGGTTATCTTCAATGTGCTTAAAGAAAATAACTGCCAATTACAGAATTCTAAACCCAGGGAGTATATCCTTCAAGAATGAATGCAAATAAAGGCATTTCAGAAAAACAAAAACTGAGTTTGCCACCAGCAAACTGTACTAAAAGAAATTCTAAAGGCTATTCTTCAAGCAGAAAGAAAATTAGCAAATGTAAAAGATTAGAGATCTAGATAGGAAAAGAACAAAGTGATAAATATATGGGCAAATCCAAATGAATATTAACAGTTACAACATTATATAAAATAACATATTGACTTATGGGGTTTAAATATATAAAATAAAATACACAACTATAATAGCATACAAATTGAGATGAGGGTAAAGGAAGTTAAAGTGTTCTAAGGCGCACACACATCTATTGTTAGGATAATGGGTAATGGTATCAATTAACAACATTTGAAAGTAAGTTGCAGACATCTTGACTTTGCCGCTAAATACTTTGCAGCATCCCCTAAGAATAAGGTCACTCTCCCTCATAACCAGAATCCCATCATCACACCAAAGAAAATTAACGGTAACTCAACAATATCCAAAATATAGGCCATATTCAATTTCCCCTACATGTTTCCAAAATTACTTTAGTAAGTTTATTTTTAAATCCAGGATCCAGTCAAGATTCACACACATTGCATTTTTGTCACTTTAGTCTCTTTTAAGCTAGAAAAGTCTCCTTAACTTTGTTTTTCACGTGTCTTTTTTGGGTCAATTGTCTTAAGGAATGCCCCACATTACAATTTCTGATTGTTTCCTCATTTCTGGCAATAATACAACCAGAAGTGATGTTCCGTAGTTCTAACTACATCAAGTCAGGGGTACCTGACAGCTCTGTGATACATTTAATCACCTGGTTAAAGTGAGAATGCCCAACTTCAATATTGTAAAATTATTTCCCTTCTTGTAAGTAGTAAGTAATCTGTGAGGAGATACTTTGAGACTGTGAATATCCTTTAACTCAACAACTTAACAGTTTTAGCATCAACTGCTGATCCTTGCCTAAACCAAATTATTACATTGGGGTATGCAAAAAAAGTGATTTTCTAATTATGTCGTTCCTTTTACATTTATTTTCTGGCAATCTTCCCACCCCCTCTCTCTTTGGATTGATAAGATTACTTTTAAATTCAATGTTTATTACCATCATTCTTTGTCACACTCAAGTCTCAAATTTAGCCAGTGGTAGCCTTTACAAGTGAGTTCCTGGGTACGTTGGGCATGAACTACTAGTCTTTGATACTCCCTTGCTTTTTAACACAAGATGTCCCAGGCTCAGCACTTTTCCTACCCCACACCTGATACCAGCCTCATTTCTCCACGGTTCCCTTGAGTGGAAAATGTTACTGAAAACCCGATTATCTGGGCACTAAGTATGCTTATCTCTGCTGAATTCCATGGCTCTGGCCTTTCAGTGGGTAGAGCAAGCAAATATATTTATTTTATTAAATCATGAGCTCATATTGATATTTCCAACTCAGATTTTATATTACAAGGTTTTTGCTTCTTGGTTTTATTTCTCTTCCACTAAAAATCTTGATTTTTAATAACATTAATATATATTTATTTATGTGCTTTATAATTAACAAAAATTATCAAGAGAAATTTAACATCTCTTTGTGATAAGCCTTCAAAGACAAGGAACTTCATGCCACTTTATAAATGTTTTATTTTTTATTTCTGACACAAAAAAACAAACCCTATCAATTACCATTGTTCCCAATATACCATTCACTTCTAATTCCAGTCAGATCACTGAGTTCGCTCTGCCAAAACAGTGTCAAGATTGTTCTTTATTCTTTTTTTTCATGCAACTATCACCGAGTATTTACTATGTATATCCTATATTCTGTAATTAATACTAAGAGGGCAGAAACACATAAAACATGGACTCTTATGTCAAAGAGTCAACATAACAGAAAGAGACAAACTACTGATTAGGCTGACTAAATTGACAGAACAAAGATGTCAAAAAGATAGATGGGACCAACTGGAACTCACATGTACTGCTGACAGGAGTGCAAAGTGGGAAGACGACTTTAGAAAACTCTTTGGCATTCTCTCCTAAAGCTAAACATACACATAATCCACGACCCAGCAATTCCCCTCCATATTGTATACCCACAGAAATGTGTGTATGTGCAAACCAAAAGCCAAGTGCAAGAATGTTAATAGCAGCACTTATGTGTATTGGTCAAAACTGGAAATAACCCATGTGTCCATCAGTAGAATGGATAGTATCATAATCATACAAAGGAACAATGTGAATTCAACTCCTGCCACACACAAGAACATAGATGAGGGGCTGGTGGCTCAGGCAGTTAGAGCTCCATGTTCCTAACTCCGAAGGCTGCCAGTTTGATTCCCTCATGGGCCAGTGGGCTCTCAACCACAAGGTTGCCAGTTCAACTCCTCGACTCCCGCAAGGGATGTTGGGCAGCGTCCCCTGCAACTAATATTGAACACGGCACCTTGAGCTGAACTGCCACTGAGCTCCCAGATGTCTCAGTTGGTTGGAACGCGTCCTCTCAACCACAAGGTTGCCAGTTTGACTCCAGCAAGGGATGGTGGGCTGCGCCCCCTGCAACTAACAACGGCAACTGGACATGGAGCTGAGCTGCGCCCTCCACAACTATGATTGAAAGGACAACTTGACTTGGAAAAAGTCCTGGAAGTACACACTGTTCCCCAATAAAGTCCTATTCCCCACCGCCAATAAAAAATTCTTTAAAAAAAGAACATAAATGAAGTTCACAAATATTGAGAAGAATCATACACACAAAACATAACATACAGCTTTTTAAACACACAGATGAGAAAGAAGTAAACAGGGAGGTAAACTAGCATTTCCATCCTATTAAGTGGAAAGCACCTAGTAAGTTCTAGACACATGTGGAAATTACTTGATCTCATCACAACCACCTATGGAGGGAGGCTTTGTGATACACATGTGTCGTTCCTTTCAGCAGTCCCACATCGGAACCTGCTTTATTTTGGGGAATTCCCCCACCGTCTGAGGCAGAGCAGGCAGAGGCCACCTCCAGAGTGTGATTCAAAAGTAATGACTCAAAGAAGCTGGGTCCTCAGAGAATCCATCCGTCTGGCAAGCGCCAGCAGCACAGCAGCTTCGCTCGGTTGCAGAGACAGCAGTCTACGCAGCGTCTAGCATCCCGCCGGTGCTGGCAGTTCAAACTCCAGTGTTTGTGCGAGGATAATGTTCCCGGTGCAGGCTTCTGAGCCTGTCTCTCTGGCCCTCTAAGAGATTCTGTAAGCCACCTAATAACACCCTGTTTATGAGCTCCTTGCCACAGTCCATTTCTGTTGCTTGCAACAAAGACTCCTAATACCCCATTTGATAGATTTGAAAAAAGACTCACCACATTGAAAAACAGTGCAACAGTTTTTTTTATAAAGTTAAATTCACTCACCATTCAGCCCAGCAATCCCACTCTTAGGAATTTACCCAAGAGAAATGAAGACATATGTTCACTTTCCTGAAAATATTTTAATATATTTAATATATGATACATGAAAATGTTTATAGCCGCTTTACTCATAATGGCTAAAAAACAAACAAACAAAAACCCTAGAAACAATCAAAAATCCATCAACTGGTGAATGAATAAACAAATTGCAGTATGTCCATACACTTGATATACTCAGCAATAAAAATGTATCAACTCCTTATACACACAATTTAACATGTATGAATCTCAAAAGCATCAGGCTAAATGTAAGAGGTTTGACTCAAAATAAATCATACTTAGTAACTCCATGTATACATGTTTCCCCGAAAGTAAGACCTAGCCAGACCATCAGATCTAATGTGTCTTTTGCAGCAAAAATTAATATAAGACCCAGTCTTTTATTTTATTATATTATATTATATTATATTATATTACACCCGGTCTTATGGTAAAATAAGACTGGGTCTTATATTAATTTTTGCTCCAAATGACGCATTAGAGATGATGGTCCGGCTAGGTCTTATTTTGGGGGAAACAGGGTATGACATTCTGGAAAAGGCAAAACTAAAGGGAGACCTTCCTGCAGTGATGGAAATACTGTATGAGAGTCTATCAAAATTCACAGAACTGTGTACCCCAAAAGGGTGAATTTTATTCTATGTAAAGTATACCTTAATAAAAATGACTTTAAAAGACTCGAGAGGCCACAAATCTTGCTCAAGGTCATATATATAGTTGTACAGTTAAGAATCAGAATCAAACTCCAGTCCTTACTCAAATGGCCATGCCTTGAAGATTCTGCCAAAGGGGAGTGGGAAAGAAAACAGATTCTAAGCTGTTCTTTTCTCCCCAAAACTTTTCTTATCAAAATTTTCAAGGCCTGCTTCAGATACCACCTCTACCACATAGCCGTCCATTTATTTGTTCATTCCACAAATATTTCTTGAATGGCTACTAAGTACCATCCACTGTTCTAAACACTTAAGACACATCAGTGAACAAAACAAAACATCCTTGCCCTTATGGTGTTTCAGTCTAGCAGGGGGATTGGGAGGGAGAACAATATATCATAAACATCATAAATAAGTCAATAATGCAGTCAGTGTTAGAAGTGCTATGCAAAAAAAAAAGAGCAGAGTAAGAGAAACCCAGAGCATGAGAAGAGCAGGTTGCAGAATTAAAGATAATCAGTTAAGTGACAAGGTAAGTTTTGAGCAGATCTGGAAGAGGTGAAGAACATTTCAAGTAGAAGGAATAGCAAACGCAAAGGTCCTAGGTCTAATGCATGCCTGGACCGTTTGAAAAATACCAAGGAGGCACATGAAGTGAACCAGGGGAGAACAACAGTAGATGAGGTCAGAGAAGTACCGGGGTCAGATGAAATGGGGCCGTGTTTGGCCATTGCTGGGATGAAAAGGGAAGCCAAGCCCATTCAGGGTTTCAGCAGAGAATGAATATGATCTGACATATTCCTGAAAGATTATTCCAGCTATTGTGTTGAGCTAGACTGCTGGAGGCAAAGGCACATAAAGCAGGAGACCTGACTAGAATTGTTTTACAGAGATTCAGGTGAGGGAACATGATCAGATCAAGATGATGGCAACAGTGGAAGTAGTGTGACGACACTGCATATTCTGTGTATGGCCAACAGGACTGCTAACAGAATGGACATGGGATGTGAGAACAGAGGAGTGAAGGTAATGCCAAGGTTTGGGGCTAAACAACTGAAGGATGGAATTGTCTTCATCAGAGATGGAGAGACCTGTGAGTGGAGCATGTCACGAAGAGAAGGAAGGGGACTGGTTTTAGACCTGTTCTATCTAGGATGTCTATTAGCCATCCTGGTGACACTGCTGAGTAGGCAGTTGAATATTTATGGCTCTAAAGTACCAAAACAGAAAAAAAAAAAAAAAAAAAAAAGAGATCTCAGCTAAGGGTATCATCTTGGAAGACAGTGTACAGACAGCATTAAAAGACGTGCTTAGATAAGATCCCCAATGGGAACTCCAATTTTTAAAAGTAGAGAGAAAGGAGGAAACAGCAAAGGAAACTGATAAGCATTACCAATAAAATGGAGAGAGGGGAGAGGGAGAAGGTGTGGTGTTCTAGAAGTCCCCCAAAAAAGTGAAAAAAAGTGTACCAAGAAGGAATAAGTAACCAACTGTGTCAAATGCTGTCACATACCACGAGGGCTGAGAATGGACTATTGAATGTAGGTACTTGGATGTTACTGATGACCAAGGGCAGTTTCAGTTGAGAAGCAGGAAAAACGCACGCCACAACATGGATGAATCTTAAAAACATTATACTAAGAAGCCAGACACAAAAGGTCGCACACTGCATGATTCCATTTATATGAAATGTCCAGAACAGGTAGCTCCATAGAGACAGAAAATAGAATTAGTGGTTGCCAGAGACGGGGGGGTGAAAGGAACAGTGAGCGACTAACTGCTAAGGTGCATGGGGTTTCTCACGGGATAATGAAAACGTGCTGGATTTAAATAGTGGCAATGCAGGCACAACTTCGTAAATATACTAAAAACAAATGAACTGTACACTTAAATGGTGACTTTTATGGTACGTGAATTTTATCTCAATAAAAAACAATAAAGAGAATGGGAGGAAAGAAATTAGAAACAGTTGAATACAAACAACTATTTCTAGAAGTTTTACTACAAAGCAGAGTAAATAAATGGGACAGTACCCGGCAGTGAAAGTGGGGTCAAGAGAAAGTCTTTTTAAAGTGGGAAAAATAACCTGTTTATACGCTGATGAATGATCCAATAGAAAACAAAATTGTGTGCAGGAAAACTGGAGTGAGGTGATTCTGGGAGCAATATTTTTGCACAGTTGAGAAGGGATGGTAAGTAATACAGTACAAGTGAAGGACTCTCTGACACAGCACTGATAGCGTGTCTACGGCAGCGGGAATGAGGGCAGAATGCGTGGGGATAGAGTGCTTCAGCTCTCTTAGTAAGCTAGAAAGCAAGGTATGAAGCTGAATGGGAGGGAAGGTGGTATAGGTCTAAAGAGAAAGGGGATGGTGTGTAAGTGCTTTCTAGGAGAGTGACAGAGTAGATGAGACTAGGTACTATGATTGCCTGACAGCGTTAAGGACCCACTTGAGGTTCAAGGTCATGAATGTAAAAGTGAGAACAGTCAGCATGGGTGTAGGGGAGTGTGTGTGTGCCTCGCACGCATATGCACGTATTTTCCAGCTATGTTCAGATACAAGTACAGAGTAGGAGAGTCAGATGTGACCAGGGTTATGAGTTTTGCCAAGTGAATATGATAAAGCAAGAGGGCATGGGAATGGAGGGAATACCCGCAGGAGTTTGTGTGACTGACTGTGGAATTTAAGCTGGGTGAGGAAGGGAGTGAGAACATCAAGAAGGATGAGGAAGTCGCAGGGTCAATGGACCTGGGTCCATGGTCTGTCTGGGATGCACAGAACACCCCACGGCTAGAGGAGGAGCATTGAAGTGATGAGAGGCCAGGGTGCGAGAAGAATCACCTGTGTATAAGTCATCAACAAACGCCCAAGGGTAAGAAATCATTCCAGTTTCTGAACAGCAAATGGATTCTTATAATTATCAAACGACTTTGCATTCCGCTATCATTTATATGCCCTCGGCAACTCACTGGCATCCCTAGTGCAAGTCCCATGCATTTTTATCTATTTACTTTACTTATTTATTTAATAACAAATAAATTTCCCACTATACTCCTGGGCCAAGTCCAGGTGCTAATAAATACCTGTTGACGGAGACAGGACCCTGATGGGTTCTAAAGCCATGTGGTGAGGGACTGAAGACAGGCGCGCGAGCAGCTGTCCTTTCCCTATCACGTCAGAGACTATTTCTCACCATTTACAGTCTGCCCTTCAGACTACAACGCACACACAATTAATTTACCAATCATTGTCCTTCAGATTTACTCTTCAAAGACACTGCAGCTGGTGAGTCAATTTTCTATGTTTGGCTGCAAACACTATATGTTATTTGAAATTAGAGCAAAGGAATGCTTCTGTTTTAAGAAATGTTTTAACCAAGTACACATGTACATCATTATTTTAACAAAAAGCATAGTTTTCTAATTGCAGTTATTAATGGGAGGAAAACACAAGGTATAAAATTATGTCCAAAAAAAAACATAAACCTGTATCGCGTTCTAAAGCAGTTATAAAATCCTCTTTGGACAGCTCTCGTCTCAGCCACAGAGTGTAGGTAATAAGTGATCTTCCTGTGGCCCAGTGGTTCTCATCTCTGTGCGTCAGAGTAAGAAGCACAGGGATCCTTTCAAGCTAGATGCCGTGCCCTCACTCCCCCAGAAACCGATTTAATTGGTCTGGAATGGGATCTAGGTTATTATTATTTTTAAAAAATTTCCAGAAGATTCTAATATACAACCAGGCTTGAGAACTACAGACCTAATCAATCCTTTTACCTGTATTGGCAGCCCCTACAACTCTCCTATACTTCACATTTTATATCCAACTGCCTTCTACACATCGCCAACTGGAGGGTCACGTGAACACCCCAAATACAAATGTCCAATCATAAAGTCAGCATCTTTTTCTCAAATGTATTTTCTCCTATTTCTTTTTGTTCTTTTACATTTTAGATTACGAAATATAACTTACATACAGAAAAATGCATAAAACATTAAGCACAACCTAATAGTCCTAAAAAAGTATCAGCCAGATCAAGAAAATATACTTCCGTCTCCTATATTTCTTAGCTTGGCTGGTATCCCAATTCATCTAGTCACCCAGGTCAAATATCAGGGGTATCATCTTAAGACTTCTCCTTCTCCCTCTACATCCAATAAATCCCAAGTTCTTCTTCATTGCATTTTCTTATTCCAGGATCTCAATAGGATGAAACTACCTCTAATTCATCCCATGAAATGATTTCTTAAGGAAACAAATCTGATTGTCACTTACTCTTTCTGGCTTCCCATATCTTAGCAAGATAAGGTTCTCCATGAACTGGCCCTGATTATCTCTCTCTCTCTCTCTTCCCCCCTTCCTTCCTCCCTCCCCCACCTCATCAGCAAATCTGCCCCACTTCAAAAATTATTCTACAAATGTACTAATGTGCTTACAATTACCTAAACATACTATGCCATTTCCTACCTGTCTACTGCGCTCTTCTGCAGGGCATACCCTTTCTTAACAACTGCTGTGGTTTATCTTTCAAAACTTATCTTTCAACTCAGCCATCAATTTCTCCAGGAAGCTGTCCCTGACCCCAACTCCATCCATAAATAGTGATTCATTACCCTTCTATGCTATTTTTGTATCCTGTTCTTGTTTGTAGAATTGTTTATCACACCTGAAGTTACAAACATTTTTCAATGTCAGCCTCTCTTATAATAGCCCCTTACTTGCTCTGGAAACTGTCTCTTCTATCCCCCCGACTTTGCTCCATCCACAAAAGTAGGTTTCCAACAGGAGACGTGTACTTCAAAACACTGCCCTCCAGCATAGTTGAACGAGGGCTGGGCCAATCAGATTCGACCTCCCAGGAATTTGGAATCAAAATTGAAAAAGAAAATTTGTGTCTGTGCGGCTGAGAACTGTTAGTTTTAAAAGAAAGGTACTACCACAGGTACTAAAAAGAGGAGAAAGCAGATCTTCAAAAAGAATGAACAGATGGGCAGAGAGAGACAGAGGTAAGCGAGTCCTATGAGCCTTCCAGTTCTTGGTTCCAGTACTTCCTGAAGCCCCTCTGAATTCCATTCCTTGATTTCTGAAAGCAAGACCTGATCTTTGGATACTGTTGGTTTCTATTATTTGCAACTAAAAGATCCAAATCCAATACTGACTTTTACTTTCTTACACATGTATCTATGTATCCTATTAGCAACATGAAGGCAGAAGCTGTGTCTTCTTCATCTATCTGCCAGACTAGCACAGACCCTGGAAAGTGTCAAGCGTCAATTAATGACTGCCATCCATGGCACACTTTAGTGTTGTGCATGTTTACACATGTAAATTTTAACTTAAAAAGGTGTAAACAAGTGTTGAACTCCAGCTATTTGCATGTTGAAGTGTTTAGGAGTAAACCCTAAGGATGTCTGCAACTTATTATATTTTGAAATACATCATAAATAAGATGGATTGATAGATGGATGTGGGATGAATAGATGAACAGATATGTGACAAAGCGAATTTAAAAATGTGAATCGTTTAGGTTGAGCTACTTGTAGAATATGTAAGTGTTCACTGTACAATTCTTTTAATTTTTTTGCATGTTTAAACTTTTTAAATATTAAAGTGCTTACAGAAGAATGTAACAGAAATTATATTGACTTATACGGAGGAAGTCCATACACAACATACTCATTAACTGATTTTATTGCCCTCTGCCTTAACATGGAAATTCAAAGGACTTCAATAGGTAGGTACCTGGGTGATTTCCTTTCACTGATTAGGTTTTCATACTGTTTTGTCTGTCTTCCCAGTTCACAAGCTTGTTTTATAGTGACAGCAGTGAGGTACAATTAAAATGTAAAACTAAATACTTCTAATTTCATGCCTCCTTTAAAAATAGTTTTAGAAAACATATTCAAGGGCCGGCCCAGTGGCTCAGGCGGTTGGAGCTCCATGCTCCTAACTCCGAAGGCTGCCAGTTGGAGTCCCACATGGGCCAGTGGGCTCTCAACCACAAGGTTGCCAGTTCAATTCCTCGAGTCTTGCAAGGGATGGTGGGCTCTGCCCCCTGCAACTAAGATTGAACACAGCATCTTGAGCTGAGCTGCCTCCCGGATGGCTCAGTTGGTTGGAGTGCATCCTCTCAACCCAAGGTTGCCGGTTCGACTACCGCAAGGGATGGTGGGCTGTGCCCCCTGCAACTAGCAACGGTAACTGGACCTGGAGCTGAGCTGCGCCCTCCACAACTAAGACTGAAAGGACAACTTGAAGCTGAACGGCACCCTCCACAACTAAGATTGAAAGGACAACTTGACTTGAAAAAAAAAATCCTGGAAGTACACACTGTTCCCCAATAAAGTCCTGTTTCCCTTCCCCAATAAAATCTTTTAAAAATAATGTATTCAAGTTAGTTAGAATAATTCAAATCATGTTTTCTATTATCAAAACCATTCATCAAGGCAAAAGAAAAAGTATTGGCAGCTGTATAGTTAACCTTCTATATAGTTAACAAGACAGAAAAATACATCAGGAGAATAAGAATTAGGAGATAAGAATCACAGGCTGCTAAAACTGGTCAAAAAGACTAATACTACAATAACCTTGTTTCTCAAAGAAGTGAAGTATCTTTCCCAAGGTCACCCAGCAATTTTCAGCAAAGCTCAGACTCAAACCCTGGACTCATGACTAAAAGTACCCAGTGCTCTTTCCACTCTTCATAGTCTTAGAACTGTCCCCACCACAGTTTTTTTCTCTTTTTTGAAGAGTAATATTACATGAAGTGCCTCATCTCAGCTTAAATATTCTGTATTTATCCAACTGGTTTAATTTTTTTTGGTACTAGGCATTCAGGTTATAAATACAAGTGAATAATCACATTATGACCAGGATTCAAATGACATACCTTGTAATTTACTGTAACTGAAGTTCATTAAAATGGCCTGAAAAAGCTGTCCCATCATTTTTGGCAAATAAAGAGGCACAAACAGAATTTTAGCAGTACACTTGCCTGCATTGCTTGTCTGTGGTAGAAAGCCAAAATTTTACAAGTACTCTTCCAAAAAGTGAGTAACTTACAAAAAGCTACAAAAGTTAGAGGATAAAACTTATTTTTAAACTCAATTTATTTTTTAACATATTTTTAAATTCAGAGTGTGTACATGCTAAAATTAAAATAATGGATTACATAAGATGTAGATAACTTTATTTTTGCAAAAGCATTCAAAGAATGCTAGTCCATATTGTATAAAGACCTCAATTAGGCTTTGGTGAATTTATGATGCAGCCAGTGTATTTCTATTGGTATCTTGTCAGACAACAGAAAAATCTAAGAAAAGACTGGATCACTTAAGGTACAACTTCAGCAAAATACACTGTTATCCCAGAGAGCTATACATAGGTCACCAACCAGATGCAAACAGAATGGCATTTCTTTGTCTGATCTTTGTCCCTTTCACGGCAAAACTAAAGTTGTAAGGAATGTCAAAAGAATAGCTTGGAAAATAAATTTAAACCATACTAGTTCTATCTATTAAAATTCAGCAGTACTAAGCATAAGGAATAGAGACAGTGGAAACGTAACGGCTGTATGCGATGTCAATAGTAGATTGGGGGAGAGGGGTTATCGCTTTGTGAGGGGGATAAATGATAAATGCCTAACTATTACATTGTTTTGTACACCTGAAACTAATTTTTTTTAAAAATTCAGCTGTACTAACGTCACCTCTTCTGATATAATTTCGGAATATAGTACTCAACAAGATACAGTTTCAAGAAAAAAAAAATTAAAAATAAATCAACCAGAATAAGCTTGCTGCCTTTGTTATGTATTAAAATGGGAATGTGTAGAAATCTCCACCTTACTTTCTGATTAATAATCCATCTGCACAAATACTTTAACATTCTGCCATAGTCCACAGCTTCCCATCCCTAAATCAGGGGTTACCACAAACTCTGCTGCAGAAAATGCACTTCACCAAACATTTCCACACCAGTGAAATACTCAAAATACTAAAGCATGGCACCTTACCTCCTAGCGTATCAGCAAGAACTCTTCCAGCTACAAAGCAGAAAATGCTCCCCATTTCTGGAGTAGCATGTACTAAAAGGTTTTACCATATAATAAGTAGAGCAAAATTATCTACGAAATTACATAGATAAGCACTGAATTTCACAAGAAATACACTTATATTTACTAAGAGAAAACATAACTGCTGCAATTATTTTATTTCTATTTTTTATTCCTTTGCTCATTTTACACGCCATTTTCTCTACCAGAAGCAAGGCTATAAAATGTAACTTCTAAAGAGTAGAATCTCTGTTGCCTGGCATTCCATTAACTGGCATATCTAAAGCATGATGTCACTTACGAATGTAATGATGACTATGAAGCAACGCAAGTTCTTGAAGTACTTTCTAAATCTTCAAAATAAAACCAAATTACACCATTAATCTGTCAGTATGTTATACTGGATATCAGTATTATATTAGACACACTGTTAAAGAAAGATATAAGAGAAATAATGGCAGTAAGCATAAAAATTGTTGGAGAGAATTTTCTGCCCCCCAAAAAACTTACACAAACTGCACTGACTTTGAAGCCATGTGATCTGGATGTAAATCCCAGTTCTGCAACTTCCTATCTGGTTTCCTTCAATGCTTAATCACCCAACTCTCAGTTCTCTCATTTACAATGGGAATACCACTACTTGCTTTACCTACTTACCTCACAGGACTGTTGTAAGAATCAAGAGCTGAATGTCTGTGATCATGCTTTGTAAACACAGCACTGGGCTGTAGCAGCATTCCTACTGAAATCTACAGCATTACAACACCGGAGGAAACTGCTAACTGTCCACCAAAATCCACCCTGTTTCTTCCAAAGTAAAAGAGGCTTCCCCACCTCCATAGTCTGTAGCTGAAAATGCATTCGCAAGAACATTTCAATGTTGATGAAATACTCCAAACGCTACGGAATGACTCCTTACCTCCTAATGTCAAAAGAGAGAAAGGACATTACATTACCCAATCCCTCTGCAGCTCGGTAAGGCAATGAGACTAAGCCCTCAACAATGAATATGAGCAGAAACTGTGTTTGCAGATTTCACCTCACTTGCTCAAGAGAAAAATCTCTTGCTCTGTACTTCCAACAAAATCCACCTTGGAAGCCACGCACTGAAGATGGTAGAATCCCCATCAGCCCTAATGCCTGAGGTCCCTAAACGCCTATATAAAGGAAAGCCACATACTGATGTGGACACTTGCTCTTGACTATTATGCACTGTATTTGGGGATTTTAGTCAATGTATTTCTGGGTTCTAATTCAACAGCTAGGGTTACTTAACTAATAATACAACGGCCAATCCCTCACACAAGGTGATGAGTGCAACTATAAAATCCCTAACAGGAACTTAACGATTTTCCATTGCCCTCACACAAGGTAACACATAAAAGATAAAATAAAATTCCCAATATGACAGTTTCCCAGAAAGACATTATTTGAGAAGACTGTAAAGCATAGTGGATAAGAGAACAGGCCCTAAAATCAGACTGCCTGAGTTCAAATACCGGCTCTACTACTTGCTAAGTGTGTAACCTTGGAATAGGAAACTAACCTCTATCACATGTAAAGTGGCAATAAAAGCAGTAGTACTCACCTCACAGAGTTGTTGTGACGTTTAAATGGAAAAACATCCATGTTTCAAAGCTGCTTAGCAGAGTGTATGGCACAACAGCACCCAGTAAATGTTAGCTTCATTATTAAAATGATAAAATTCATCGTAATACTGTACAATTTCACCTAGCTGATCATGTATCAATAAGGAAGACTACTGGAATGCTATCAAAGAGTCTCTACAGCCCAGTTGGTGGTGCAAAGTATTCTAGTACAATGCAATTAGACCTACATTCCCTTATAGGAAAATGAAAAGCATCTAACTTCCAGCAACCAGGAAAGACAGCTGCATAAAAGAAGCATGACACAGGGTCCAGCTATTTACAAACCATTACAGTGTCCAAGAGAGAACAGTGCATTGTAGTAAGACAACCCAATTTCAGCACAGGCTGTACAGGGATGCTGATAGCACTGTTTTCCAAAACAAAAAGAGTAATCCTAGCATCTCACATATTCACATGAATTTATAAATAGTCAATATCCAAATAATCTCAAGATGTGATGGGAGACTACCCAAGGCAATTTCAGAAATTGCCCTGCCTTTCTAACAATAAATCTTACAGCATAAAATAGTAAGTGTTGTTATTTATACACGTAAAAGAGAAAACCATAACAGACATTAAACCTAGGTATATCATAAAAGCAATTCCAACTTTTTAAAAAAGACAATCCAAAAATAAATTCTACACCATAATGCCATCTGGAGAACAGGGACAAATTCAATAAATTGTATAGGGAGACAGGTAAATTCAATTATAACACAAAAGTTTCAGAATAAGAATCTTTAAGTGTTACTAATGATTTCCTCAGCAGTGGCAGTTAACATTTATGTTTTGCTACTCCTAAAAACAAACAATATATAAAATAAAATAAACAAAACAAAAAATAAAATCTCTTAGTATGGAATGCCTCTCCTGCCTATCACATCTTACTTTTTTTCCCTGGGCCATACTCAGTTTCATTGTCACAATGAGGCCCAATGAAGACGCCTCCCACCTCTTTATTTGTACCAGTACCACAAAATTTAGTCCCTCAAGGCACAGAAGGCTTTGTATTCACTTGAGTTTGAGTTATCGCCAAGAGCACAACTCCTGAAGGGAAGGGACCGTCCCTGTTGCTATGTTCTTCTTACAGCTGGAGCAAAGTAATAATGATTATCACCTACAATTTACTGAGCTAGGCACTATATGTAAGAATTTATGAAGCATGTCAATGAGTATCCGTGAACCAGCCAGCCAACACGAGAACTAGTCCATTACCATTACAGCAGAAGCAACCCCTGCAGTGTTCACTTCCCCGTCCTGTGGGGCAAGCAGGTATCCCCCCAGGGGGATCCAGGCTCCAACGGACTGACCAAGGTCACAAAGCTATCAAGTGCTGGAGCCCACATTCAGACCAGCTGACTGCAAGGCCGCTTGCCTTCCCACCACACGCGATTCCACCACCTGGGTCTGCTCTTCTCCTCTGCCTACTCAAGGCCTATTACTGTTCAAGCCCCAACTCCTCCACAAAATCATCTCCAACCACCATAGCTCACACTTCGATATTCCTTTTTACTTCCCTTGTCACCAAAGTTCAATGAAAGCAAGGTCTGTATTTTACACTTTTATCTCTCCCAATTTTAGAAATACACTAGACACAAAATTGTTACTCAATCGCTTTATAATAATGAATTTTCTTAATGAAACCATTGCACTATTACATATAAAAATTCTGAGTATTGTCTGCCCACCACACCAAAATCTAGAGGCACTGCGTTTTGTTTAATGTTATCAAATCTATGAATTCACGGGGACAAACTAAAAAGACAAAGGCACCTATGGCTAACCCTTCTGAGTCTGTGCTGGCTCTGCCTCCACTTCTTCCAGACCTCATAAAGCTCCAGTGCTCCAAGGCTCTATCCTAGGACCCCGTCTTTCGTCACACTTTCCTCTAAGTGGCCTATTGCAGTTCCATGAATGTCTATATACAGGTCACCATACTATACCCACAATCCAGTTCTCTACCTGGACTCTAGAGTTGTCCATCCAATTGATGACTGACATCAATGAAAATAAAGTGATCAAAATAGGACTATGAATTTTTCCCCCAAACCTACTCCTCTCTCAAGTCCTACCCACCTCACTGAACACCAATAACCATCCACCCAAGCTGACCAAGGTCAGCCCTGACATACAGACTGTCAACATATCCTATCAACCCTACCTCTAAAATATATCCTGAATCCTTTCCTAGCATCATCTTTCACCTAAACTGAAACAGCTTCCTAATTCACCTTCCTGCTTTTATTCTGGCCCCTACGTACAATCATTTTCCCACACAGCAACTGAGTCATCATTTAAAACATGAAACATTTTCACTCCCCTCTTCAAAATCTTCCAATGGCTTCTCATCATCCTGAGAATAAAAATTACCCTCCTCACCCGCGGCTTACAAAGTCTCGGCTGATTTACTCTTACTCATCCGTGCCATGTATGTCTGTCCATCCGTCCGCCCACCCACACGCCCACCCATCCATCCATCCATCCATCCACCCATCCATCCTTCCCTCCCTCCCTCTAGCTCATGATACTCCAATCACTCTGTCCTCCTTTTCCGTTCCTCCCACGTACCAATTGTGTCCCTGCATTACACCAATGTACGAGCTATTCCCTCTGACTGCACGTCTTCTCCCTTTTCTTCCTGAGACTGACTCTTGACATTCAGATCTAACTACAAATGAGATCTCTTCAGAAGCCTTCCCTGATGACCCAATCAAGTGGCCAGTCTCACGCTCCTATTTTAATATACACCTATTTTAATTTTCTGCATAGCACTTAACGGATACATTTGATTATTTGTTTGCCAATCCCCACAGGAACACAAGGTCAGTGAGAGGATTCCGGTGCCCAGAACAGTGCCTACCCACCCACAACAGGCACTCATTTGCTGCTGAGTGAATACATGTATAAATAAATGAACAATTGCTCCATTTCCATTGCTCTATTAATGGTGTTTTTTTAGCAACAAAAGGGAGAGGGGGCTTAAAAAGTTAACATTTTGCTAGTTATAAATAAATGTCTATCCAATTTAAGTAATTTGAGTACTTTCTCTGTAGAACTACATCTCTCTAATCTCATTCCGGCTATTAAAATCCAATGGTAAAGATACACCGCTTTTTTCCTGTTCCTTGAGTCCATCAACCCAGCAGGGCCTTTAGCTTTTCATCTCCTGTTGAGGCAAGAAAAATATTATATGAGCAACTGGGAAATTAAGACTTTAAAAATCTTTAAAAGGGCTATTGATGCCAAATGGACCTGAAATCTGGGGCTGCCCTAGGAGGGTTTGTACCCAAAGAAATGATTCAAGCTTTGGGCTGCTCCCCACTGTGGTGCCCACTCAGACTCCTCTCCCTGCCAACATACGCCCTCAGTACACTAAAGACCCTTTTTCTGACAAACATGTACCTGTCCCGGAAAACGTTCCCAAGAGAATGAATGCCATGTGGAAAGGAAGACGTGCTCATGGGGAGAACTCCATGGATGACGGGGGAATGACGCAGCGGAGCCCAGGAAAAGCGAAGCCTGCCGGGACACCACCAGGAGCCAGGGGCGAGGCCTGGACAGTTCTCCATCCCAGCCCTCAGAAGAAACCAGCCCTGCCAACACTTTGATGTTATTTCTAGCCTTTAGAACCAGGAGACAGTAAATTTCTCCTGTTTAAGCAACTAAATAAATAAATAAATAAAGATGCACCATAATAAAGCTGTTACTTCTCCCCAAATTGATCGTATAGATTTAATGAAATTCCTATCTAGATTTCTTAGACACAAACTTATTCTAAAATTTACACAGAAAGGCACAAGACCTAGAATTGCTAAAACAACTCTGAAGAAAAGGGAGGAATCAGTCCACCCAACTTAAAGACTTATTATATAGCTACAGGAGTAAAGACTGCATGGTATTGGCAGAAGCACAGACACAGAGATCAATGGAACAGAGAATCCAGAAATAGATCCACACAAACATACCCAACTGAGTCTGACAAAGGTGCAACAGCAATTCAATGGAGGAAGGACAGACAGCCTTTTCAACAAATGATCCTGGTGATGACGCAGACAAACTGCACCCTCATACATACACCGCCAGGATAAATGTAAAACGCTACAGAATCTGAAAAAGTCCAGTAATGTCTTACAAAACTGAAAATGCATTTAGCACACAAACCAGCAGTTGTACTCTTGGGCATTAATTCCAGAGAAATGAAAATTTATGACCACACAAAAGCCTATATATGAACGTTCATATCAGCTTTATTGCTAATCGCCAAAATTGGAAACAATCCAAATGTCCTTCAATCGGTGATGATTAAACAGAGACATACCTACTGACCACGGAACACTACTCAGCTGTAAAAAAGAACAAACTATTGATACACGCAACAACTTGGAGAAATCTCAATGGAATTATGCTAAGTGAAAAAAAACAATCTTAAAAGTTTACATATGGTATAATTCCATTTACGTAACATTCTTGAAATGACAAAATTATACAGGAGGATTATTACTGAAGTTGAACACTAGGTTCATTTTTATCTGTGGAAGTTCTATAAGAATGGAACTATTAATCAGGCTTTCCAAAATCTTTCAAGCAAAAAAGCTACCATAATCAATTTAAGATTTAACCTACAATCAAAAGGAAGGATTTAAAACAATCTCGTGCCTTTCACAAATGTAACTACCCTACACACAAACCATGAGAACAAGGGACAGAACATGAAGCATCCCCAATGAAGTAAGGGCTCTTTTCCACCTGCATGAGAAAAAGCAGCAGTGGCAGCACCACAACAAACTGATTTAATACTAAACGTCATGCAGGAACACTAAACACACCCAAACAAACCCACATACCACATAATTCAACACATCCGGGCAGCAGTGGCTAAGGAATGAAGTAGCATGGATACTGGGAGGATCTGGCAGGCTGACTGAGGTAGACAGATTCCTATTTCCTTTGCCGTTAGCTGTGCCTATTACATTAACAAAATAGCTTTGAGTTTTAGGTTTGTTTATGTTTTTTGGGGGGAGGGGTGGGGCAATTACACTGTATAAATTATTAATTTAAAAGAGTCTCAGACCAGGAAAATTAACTAAAAAATCAAATACTATAATATAACAGAATTTGACACTTGTATGATGCTTAAAATATTAAAGTGATAAGGTCATTTTTAAATATGTGTAATCTTTTTACAAGTTCAGAAAAACCACAAATTATGGAGCTACAAACCACCAGCTATTCAAAAGAAAATTGTAGCTTATAAAATATTGGCTGGCTGCCAATACAAATGAATTTTTTTTTTCCTTAAATAAGCTTTGTAAGCCACAATACTCTCAAAAGACTACAACCATATCATTCGATCAAAGAGAAATGTATTCGACAGTAAAGGTAAGTCAATTCTTGGCCTAAAACAAGCTGCAAAAGCCCACAAACAAACTGTTCCTGCAAAAGTCCACAAACTGTTCCTCACCAATATAGTAAAACATGACCTTGGAAAAAGAGATCTGCAAATTTTTAATTTTTACTACTTTACCATACTTTCATCAAGCAATTAAGTAACTAAATGCCTCCATAATAATAATGATAATAAAATAAGCTTTGGAATCCAAATACCAATTAATACATTAAAAAGGGGAGAATAGACACTACCCAACTCCCCACACACACAAAGCTATCCTTGAAAAAAATCACAAAATCCTCACCCACCACAATCAAAAAATATTTCCTTCAACTTACTGAGCAAACGGAAAGGTAAAAGACGACACTCTGGGGACAGACAAGGGTTCAAATCCGAGCTATACAATTTCTTGGCTAGTAAGTAGCTTGAGCAACTAACCATTCCAGATCTCACTTTTCTCATTTATAAAATGGAAACACCATCATTCACCTCACAGTGAAACTGCAGTCAAGATCTAAAGAGACAATGCAGGTAAAGTGCTTAGCACAGTGCCTGCGGAGGCCAGAATAGTTGAATAACTACATTCAACAAATGGACAGTTCAGAATATTCAAAATATTGAGAAGTTGGATGTCTTATCTAACTAGCACATCAGAGATAACGCTGAGTTTAAAAAGCTACAACAGCAAAAATAATAATAGCTGCCATATGAGTGCCTTTCTTGTTTTAGGCACTTTATAAATTAAAAAAAGTAACTGTAACAATCCAGTAAGGGAACAACCAAACACAAGGTGTACACAAGTTACCTTAGGAAGCATTAAAATATTTTTACAAAGTCTTGAGTGGAGATATTTACTCTGTATATATTGTTTCCCCAAAGAAAAGGATCTGAATATTTTATGTCTAAAGTATGTACTAAAGTATTTTATGCCTTTTTAACTCTCATTCTCTCATAAGTGTAGAGTTTTCCAGACTCTACATAATGTGTGGAGATGTTATATAATGAAATGTGTCACATTTGGAAGCTCAACAATTTCAGTGAACCAACATTTTCCAAATGACCAATGCATGACGATACAAAATCCTATATGGATGAAAGATTCATTCAAAATGCAACCAATGGATTTTCATGTAACAACAGATTAGGAAATGGTCACTAATCTGGTTTCAGATTCCACTAAGAAACTACCATTTGTCAAGTTTTGGTATGGGATCAAAGAAGAGTATCTACAATTATCAAGAAGTCATTAAAATATTCCTCCCCTTTTCCAACTTCAAATCTGTGTGAAGCCAAGTTTTCTTCTCTATATACTTCAACCAGAACAACACACCACAAGACTAAATGCAGAGGCAGCTACCAGAACCCAGCTGTCTTCTATTAAGCTACACATTTATGAAATTTGCAAAAATGTAAAGCAATGCTCACTCTTTTCACTAATTTCTTTTGTATTTTGGAAAACAGCCATTTTTCATTAGAAATAAATCGTCTGTGGGAAGTGGAGGAAATGGGTAGACGTTGGTCAAAGGGTACAAACTTGTGGTTACATAGGATGAATGAGCCTGGCGATCTATTGTAAAGCATGATGACTATCATTAATAATACTGTATCGAATACTAGAAATTTGCTAAGAGTAGGTTTCAGGTGCTCTTCCCACAAAAAAGGTAACTATGTAAGAGATAGATACGTTAATTAGCTCGGCTGTAGTAATCATTTCAGTAGGTATGTGTATATCAAAACATCATTGCCAGAGGGTAAGGGGGGTGGGAGATGAGGGTAAGGGGGATCAAATATATGGTGATGGAAGGAGAACTGACTCTGGGTGGTGAACACACAATGGGATTTATAGATGATGTAATACAGAATTGTACACCTGAAATCTATGTAATTTTACTAACAATTGTCACCCCAATAAATTTAAAAAATAAATTTAAAAAAAAAGAATCATGTTGTGCATTGTAAACATATACAATTTTTATTTTTAAAGAAGTCACCAAACAACATTTACAGATAGAGAATTTATAAGTGCATAGAAAGAGTTCTGGAAGAATACATGCTAAACTCTTGACCGCAGGGGTTGGAGTGTGTGAAAGGAATGAAATAATTTCATTTTTCACTTTGATTCTATATTATTTTATGCATTACTTTTATTATTTGAAACAAAAAATTAAAAACCTAAATCTTAAAATATATATTTATATATACATGTATATAAATAATCTGTTATACAAGTTATTTTTAAATGAGTTAATATATAAAATTTTATCAGATATAATAATTTCTAATAATTAAGTATCAACAGATATAATTCACAGAAACAAGAGATCTTTGGAGTCCTCGATATTTTTCAGAGTGAAAAGGAGTCCTGAGTTTAAAAGTTTGAGAACTGCTCGCCTAACTAAATGTAGGCTGACTGCTGTTCCCACACTACTTCACTTGGGACAGAAACTTCCCAGGAAGGAACCACGTCAACACCGTACAACTTGAAGCTGTAGCCACTAAGCTCTTGAATGTCCTGCACATTCATTTGGCAGTAAGCTGTCCTCCTACAATGAACAACTACTTAGATTTTCAGTGAAAGGATCTGGTGAAAACGTCAACCATTCCCATTGATTCCCATTTCAGAAAGAATAATCACTTAGCCATATGACCTGTTCTGAGTAATCGAGAAAATCAGTACACCACCACGACAACGCTTATTGAGCCCATAGCATATGTCAGGCACTGTGCTTCCCTTACATTATCTCATTATCCTCAAAACCCTGCAACCAAAGTATAACAGCAAGAAAGAGACTCAAATGTACTTGCCAGAGGTCACACAGTTAATAAATGGTGGAATCAGGACTCAAAATCATGACTGTGTGACTCCCAAGTCCAGTGCTCTCTCCCCTCTACCAGGTTACCTGCATAACTGCAGACTGGAAATCAGATGTGTCACTTACTCTGTGTCCTTGAGCAAGTCACAACCTTTCTCAGCCAGTTTTCTCATCTACTAGAGGGCTAGGCTAGCTGATCTCCAAAGTCCACTCCATAGCTGATATTCATGGATTGTGATTCATCACAACTTCAACCCTACGGTTTTAGAGTAAAAGGCCTTTATATACTTTTCTGAACAGAAGAACAAGTGAAGCGATACAAGTAACGGGGAAGTAATGAGGAGTTAATAGACTAGTATATAGCTTTTCATGCTTTAATATTAACAATCATCATAAAATATACTATAAACAATAAGGAAGCATTCTGTCCTTCTTTCATTGCAGGCGACCAGAGCTTCCTCCTTTGACATAAGCTTGGGCATTCAGCCAGCAGGCATTTCTGAAGGTGGTTAAGAACCTGTTAGCAGGCAACACAGACACACCTAACTGAAGCACTGCTATGGGGAGCAAATATCTCATCATTAGCTTGTATAGGAAGCACCAGCTATTCTCTGAGGTAATTATATAATAATCAATGCAGATATTTGCCAAGCATTTCTGAGAAAAGGAGGGCAAGCTACAGGAAATAGTGAAAACTGACACACGGCACTTCAACACATAGGAAAAAAACAAAAATCCAAGAAGAAATGTATTGATAGCAGGACAGTGTACATTAGTATATAAGATGAGGTTGTACTTATTTGCATTACATTGATATCTGTCTAGGCTATCAAAATTTAGACTTCTTCCTGCAAAAGCTACAATCTGAACATAATTTAGTATATGCCAGACACTACGCTGAGCCCTTTAGAGATATCACCCTCTAATCCTACTCTGCAGAGTGGTGAGGTAGTATATTCATTTTAAAAGGTGAAAGAAGGTCTTACAGCTACTAAGAGGCAGAGAAAGGATTGGAAAACAAATCTGACCCACTCCAAAGCCTGTCCTTTTCATGACACATTTTTGCTGGTTCCAGAGAGAATGAAACCTCATCCCTAGGTCAAAACAGAAAAATAATGTATAATATTTGAGCCAAGTTACAAGGTCATTTTAAAATTTTTAAATAAAAAGGTTTTAAAAGCTTGAAATCCATTTATGGAAGTACCCACTGTTTAGATATTAGCAAAAGTCACACGGTCACTGCTAAAAATCTGTACTTCTTTGGGTTAACTATCAATACACTAAACTCGGGACATTTGAAATGGTTGCTCTTGCTATAGTTTATATCCTCATTATGCTCACATAACCTAAAAAGACCTCTTTTGTCCAAAGTAGCCAGGAAGCTGTCTTTTACGTGACACCATCCTTTTACCCAAACCCTAGCATATTGAAGCAAATTACTCCAGTGCCTTATTACTCAGGAGAGAAAAGTCATGTCATTGAAAACACAGAAGAAAAATGACAAGGTTTAGGCGGTGACTTACTAGCCACTTTCAGAGAAATGACTGAAAAATAGCTGAAAAATGACCTATTAAAAGTTCTTTCAAACTTTAAAAAAGCTAAAATGAGGTTTTTGGTGTTTTTTTTAAATAGGGGCAAAAGTGTAATTACAAAATCCTTCAACAGGCAATTTGAATTATTCTTCAATGGAAGTGAACCATCACATTTTAAAAGTATCTCAAAATGGGAAAACAACCAAGTTCCAATATTGTTAAGACTAATCATTAACTACTGGAGCAAATCAATGCCTGATTTTAAAATTAACTCAAATAACAATTCACTAAAAATAAATGGGGGAAAAATAGAAAACAGAATTTTTAAAAACAAATCTCAGAAGCTACATTGCAATGTCTTTTAATTATTTATAATTATGTCCATTAGAGAGTTCCAAAGGTGATTTCCTCTTTTGCTTTTCCCCTATGGAACAGGGTCACAACTGGTCCAGAGAAAGTGACTCCCACTGCAGACCCACCAGGAACGGCCAACTCAACTCCTCTCCCCTCATATACTGTCCTGCTAACCCAGGGCCGGCACTGAGTCCCCCACACAAGGGGATCCCTTCTATCTGCTGCTTTTGCCTGTCTACTCCTAGATTTAGTGAAGAGAACACCCAACTTTTGGAACCAAACAGACATGTGCACAACTTACCAATTGATTCTGGACTTACTGAACAAGACAGCTTTCTCATCTGAAACACAGCAACCAGTGTGAAAGGCTAGTGTGAAGATTAGAGATGATACGTACAATGCACGTCTATTATTAGAATTGTGAATCATTATGTTTCCCTGAAAATAAGACCTACCCAGACCATCAGCTCTAATGCATCTTTTGGAGCAAAAATTAATATAACACTTACTTTACTATAAGACCAGGTATAATAATATAATAAAATATAGTATAATCCATTATAATATAATATAATACCGGGTCTTATATTAACTTTTGCTCCAAAAGACGCATTAGAGCTGATTGCCCAGCTAGGTCTTACTTTTGGGGAAACATGGTACCTGGCACTTCCTTTTTTAACAGTGCCATTGTTGGTAATACATCCACTACTCAATAACAAAGAGGATTCTCTTTATTTCTCACTGGCAAATCAGAGATGGGTGCCAAAGCATTAGTGGTGACTTCTACTACAAACCTCCTATCACTGACCTTGTCATAATAAAGATTTTTATTTTAATTGCTTTAAAATTCTTCAAACTGCTTAATGGGTCAGGATTTTACTTTGGAGTGAAGCAACAGTCCTGGAGCTAGGTAGGGTTTTTACTGCTCAACATTGTGAACATACTAAATGCCATTTAACAGTTCGATTTAAAATGGTTAATCTAAAAAAATTAATTTTGTGGGAACAAGGAAAAAAATACCCTAATTGTTCCTGCTGAACATCATTAGGTGACCAATTAAAGTAAGTTTATTCAAGGTTTTTCTGGTCCCTATTTCTAAAGCAGCAACCTGACATGGTGGAAGCCTGGAGGTCAAGAAATCCATGTCTCACCCCAACTCTGCCACTAGTTAGCTGTGTGATTTTGGACAATTCCCTTAACCACTCTGGATATACCTTAAGCTATATACCTGTAAAAGACCAAAGTAGGGCTAAAAGAATCTCACAGGTTTCTCACAAGTTTAAGATATTATACTTTATATTCTTGGCAAATCAACTTACGTGGGAAAAAAGTTGCCTAGACTTACAAAAAAAATAAAGTTTTTAAATATATGCTAAATCTGACAAACTAAAAGGAACCACACCTCCAGTGAGCTTAAAATACACGTTCCCTAAACAGGAAAATCTTCTCGTTTCAAAGTAACTGGGTACTACTGACTCCTATTTACTGGAAAACAAAAACAGACCCTATAATGTCAGTGCCAAAATCATACTGACTGACATTATGATCTAAGCACAAAGGAAAAGGCTTAATTCAGAGATGACTAATGTGATAAGCTTAAGGTCACATTCTAAACCAAGCTGGTGAACTGCTAAGTTTTTAACTAAAAAACTCAATGATGTCTTTTTATCCAACTACTTAAAAATGCATTAAGTATAAAAATGTAAATATCATGCATCATTAGAAGCCTATAAATAAAAATTGTATACATTAATCAACATTATTTTGTAAATAGTGCTTTTGTCCTATAAATAACCTTCAGGTTAAAAACGCCTGCTGCAAAGCCCTGAGAAGGATATAAATCTAAAAGAACCTCATTCTGTTCTTGCATTTGTCTGGAATAGAAGCTAAATCCTCTGATATCTTCTGGTATTTTGTTAAGCGTAGGTTGTTAAAGAAATGTTTTGGCAGCTAATACCTTAACTACCATTAATTAGGGTAGAAGGCTGGTCTTGCTCCAGTGTGCCTCTAAGTCCTAAGGGGAACAAGAGGGGCACGGTATGATCAAAGTGACCTCAACAGTGATCAAGGTGATTGGTTAGGAACTCTCATCTGTTGTTTGCAAAGGAATGAGACAGACACTGCTTAGATACCCAGAGCCAACGAAGCAGCACAGGAAAGCTCCAAGGATAACATTTTAGTTGTATCAAGCTGAGAACACATGAAGCGCTTACAACCTACAGCAACTTAACTAATAAGCTTTAGTGAAACAAGTGAAGCCACTTACAAATCAAAAGAAAAGTTTGGATGCCTTTTCAGAAGTTTCCCAAATCAGTTATCTAGATTCACACCTCAGTAATAGATTCAGCAATTAAGTCTCTCTTTCTGGTAAGTGAGTTGTATCAAAATGAAGGCATAAGGCCACAGATGCACATCCTTTCTAAAAAGAGTCCGGATTTTCTTTTTATCAGAACAATCATCACTTGGCTGTCACCACACTTGCAAACTCAATACCAAAACTAAAGCTGGCTCCCAATCCCACTTCTCGTGGGTTCCCTACTTCTCCTCAGGGCACCCCAGGTGCCTGATCAACTAGGCTTGAAACCTTGTAGACTTGTCACTCGGCTCTCACACCCAGTTACCGAGTTTTGTTAGTTCTAAGGCATCCTTTCTATACCTGTTTCCACTGTCTTCACCAATTTTTTTCTCAAACTATTACGACAGCATCTTAATTAGTATATTCATCTCAGCCTCTTTTCACATAAAGTTGTCAAATTCATAAAGACAGCCCTAATAATGTCCTCCCTCCACTCCTGCTCAAAAACCTTTCACTGAAGCCTCACTGTTGACAGACTCATTTGAATTCCTCATTCTTGCATTCAAAGCCTTCTATCAGTGACTCCAACATTCTTCTCCAAACTTATCCTCTACCAATTCCTTTCATATTCCCTTATTTTTAACTAAGTGAACCGCTTGTTCTTTCCCATAGAAATCCTGAGCATTCTTATTTAGCTAACACAATCACCTTCATATGGAATTCTCTTCCCCGTTTTCTCATAATCTAATCCTACTCGCTTTCTTGCCCTGACTCAGCACAGATATCAAAAACCACATCCTCTGAAGTCTCTCCCTTATTCTCCTTAGCTGGAAATAATTTATTGCTCTTCTGATCTCCTGGGCCATTTTATCTAAGTATTTACCTTTAAAAAAATTACACACACACACACACACGAAAATTTATTAAAGTAAAAGACACATTGCTATTAGTCCCCCTCAAAATAGTCCCCCTCACTTCGAACAAACTTATCCCATCGTTCTTGCCACCTTCTGAAGCAGTTCTGGAAGTCCTCTTTCATGAGTCTTTAGTTGCGCTGTTGTGGCTGCCTCGATGTCCTGAATCAATTCAAAACGTTTACCTTTCATATTAATTTTGATTTTGGAGAAGAGCCAGAAGTCACACGGTGCCAGATCCGGTGAATAAGGTGGATGAGGACACACCGTAATGTTCCTATTTGACAGAAACTGCCATATACCAGAAGCGGTGTGTGACATGCAGTGTTGTCATGATGGAGGATGATTTACGGCACACTTTAAAACACACCTTCTCTCATCTGTATGTAGTTCACACCTGACTGCACCAAACAAGTTGAAACTTGTTACTCTTCGCACACTGTTACTAAGGTTGACGTGCTGCTTCCCATATTGAAGATCCCTGCCTTTCCGTTGGATGGCACTCGGCAGCAGCATTCACCGTATTTTTTTTATCATACCTCACATATACCTATCGTACCATCACCTCCCCTGATAGACTGTAAGCTCTTAAAGGTCGGGGTCTATGTATACTTCTTCTGTATCCCTTAATGCAACACAGATTCTGCACAATACATAAGAAGGACTCAAAATCATGATGAATAAATAAAATCCAGTATCAGTTTTTAAAAAGGATACTTATGAAGAAGAGAAACAGGAATATATCATAAAAACTTCAAGGTGCATAGTATTCCATAACAAAAACTGAAATTCCAACTAAAACACTACAGCTATAGCATCATTTACAAAGTAATAGACCACAACTAATAAAAGAACAATTCATTCAACAAATACGCAAGTGCCTACTTAGTGCCAGACAGTTGTAGGTGGTCAGAACGTACAGAATACAAAACCAACATTAATCCTTGCCTTCATGGAGTTTATAGTCTAGTGAAGGGGAAAAGGCAATCAACAAAATAAAATAGCAAAAATATATTAAAAGCTAAATGGCTGGCATTTCAGGAGGGTGGTGAGGGAAGGTCTCACTGGCAAGGGGAGATATGCCCCAAGAACTGAAGACGATACAGCCACATATGCCTAAGCAGCAGCATTCTTAGGCAGAGCAAACAGCAAATGCTAAAGACCTGAGACAGGAATACACCTGACATGTTAAAGAAACAGCAAGAAGGCTATTGAGGCCTGAATGGAGTAAGCAAACAGAAGTGAGGTCAGAGAAGGATGGGATCTTAGCCAGTAAGGCCTTTGACAGGACTTGGCCTTCTCCTCTAAGCAAGACAGGGTCTCACTGGAGGCTCTGACCAGAAGGACACAAAATCTGACTCACCTGTTTTAAGGGATCATTCCTGCTACAATACTGGCAACTATAAGGAGGCAAGAGCAAAACAAGGCTACTGCAATAATTCGGAAGAGCTGATGTAGACTTAAATCAATAGAGGTGATGAAAAGAGGTCAGGGTCTGGATATAGTTTGAAGATGTAACTGGCAAGATTTCCTGATGTGTTGGATGTGGTTTGTGAAAGAGTCAAGGACAGCTCCAAGTTTTGGCCTGAGCAACTGGAAAGATGGAGGAAGGTGCTGTTTATGAAGATGTGGAAGACAACAAAGGGGCAAAGGGAAGATGGGATAAGGTCAAAGATCCGGAGTTTGTTTTGGGACAAGTTCAATTTGAGATGCCAATAAAATATGTAATTTAAAATGTCAAAGGAGGCAGTGGGATATACAAGCCTGGAGTTTCAGAGATACAAAGTTGGCAGTCATCAGCACATACACGGTACTGAAAGCCACGAGACTAGATGGGATCACCAAGGGAATGGAAATAAAGAGCATAAGTCCAAGGGGGTGGTCCAGTATTAAGAGGTAGGAGTAATGAGGAAGAACCAACAAAGGAGACTGCAGAGAAGCTAAGGAGGTAGACGGAAAGGCAGCAGAGGGTTTCTGGTGTCCTAGAAACCAGCGCAGAAAGTATTTCAAGGAAGGATGCATCCACTGCACCAAATGCTGCTAACAGTTCAAATAAGAATTAAACTTGGTGGTTTTGATAAAAGCAGCCTCAGAATGATGGGGTTGAAAGTCTCATTAGAGTAGGTTCAGGAGAACAGGAGAACAAGAAGTTGAGAAATTGGTTTGTAGCTGGCAGAGACAGTGTGGTCAATAAAGGGTTGTTTAAAAATATAGATGAATGCTGACTGAAATGAGCCAATAGATAGGAGAAAAATGATGCTGCCAGAGAGGAGGAGAACGGATATGATTTCAACTGATATAGAATTTTACTAGAAGAGTCCAATAGCCCAATGAAGAGAAATTTCACTAGGTTAGTGGGCAATGATTGCAGAGTACTCTTACTCTTTGTGATACTAAAGAAGAGAGGAGGACAACCCATAATTCTAACTCACAGGCCATAGGAGGCTCTGAGGAGAGGCTGGATCATTTACTGAGAACCTTCATGATAGGCATTTTATATGTTATTTCATTTAAGCTCAAAATAACTTCATGAGGTATTATCTTTATGTTACAGATAAGGAACCAGAAGCTCAGAGACAGCTAGTAATTTGACTAATGCACAAAGCTGGTGAGTAGTAGAGCTACGTTTCAAATCCAGCTCCTTCTGAGTACTAGATAAGAAATTGTTAATTTAGGGGATTAAAATAGTTTTGTGGTTATTTTTTTTAGGTTCTTATCTGTTAGAAATTCATACTGAAGTATTTATGGATGAAAGTATATGATGTCCAAGATATGCTGTAAATGTTCCCAAAAACAAAAATTAAGGGATAAAATAAGAGCAGCAAAATGCCGGTACCTGTCGAAGCTGGTTGATGAATATGTGGACGTTCACTGTTCTATGTACATGTGAAAAGGCCACGATAAAAAACAAAGACCCAGGGCCTTCCAAGCCAACCTTGCTTATTACTTCAAAGCCTACCCTTAATTTCTGCTCAATCTTCCCTTCAAAAGTATGTTATGTGCTTCACAGCTTACAAATAATGTTCTTATCTTCTTTAATCCTCACTGTAACTCTACTCTGTAAATTAGGGGTTTTATTCCAATTTTACACGTGAGGAGAGAGATTTACAACTAACCAAATAGCAGGATCAGACCTCCAAGCCAAGTCTTCTAGTGTCAAAAACACTCTTCCACTACCCAATACAGCAACCAGGGCTGTATACAGGGTCTTCTCTGGGCACACCTATAAGGGGACACCACCAAGTGCTAGTTCTCTGCCTCCGAGTCACCACTAGTGCATAATCCTAGGACTGAGTTTCCTAGGAAGGACAAGCATTATTCCAGGCAATCTTGTACTTGAAAAGACTTGACTCGAGGGCTTGATTAAAAGAGGCAGGTTTCAAATTTGCCCAGCCATCAACCTTGCCAAATTTGAGGACTAACAGGAATCTGATGTCCAACCTCTGAAAGGGTTGCACCTATCTCTGTTTTAGAGTTAACTCTGTGCCTCCATTTCTCCAAATATAACATTATGGTATTCACCTACATTACACAGCTATCACTAGGACCAAAGTCCAGGTATGTGAACTCTGAGCTCTAGAAATAAAGGACGCTGCTAAACAATAATACTGACCCATGTCAAAAGCCGATTCTGTATAGTTCCGCATTTACCACACGCTGACATATCAGAAAGCACCAGTCAATACTTACTTTTAAGATACCATGTTTTTAAAAGCCTCATCACTAATGTTTGGTATCTGTTCTTCCATGCTAACCTTGATATTATAAACTTATTTACAGTTTACTTCAAAAACAACTGAAAATATGCATATTAAGGGCTCCAGGTGTTTATTCTCTCCAGCTGTTAACCTACATTATCAAAATTGCAACACCTTTCCCCTCTAGTTCAATAGCTTTGCTAACTAAAACTGAGTTGTCCAGAGTTACTTAAGTCAAGAGCTACCCAGTATCCAATATTCATTGTTAAAATGTAGCTTGCCTAAGCTGTACAAAAGCCTATGATCAGATGCAAATGCAGTTTAAGATTTAGTTGGAATTAGAAACACTGTAGGAATGAACTGCCGCCATGTAACCTTTTAAAAACAAACCACTTCGTTATCAGGTCACTACCTAGCTGTCATAAAATGGACTGACTTTCAGTTAGGCTGACTGAATATAGTTAACCAAAGTTACAGACTCCATTTTCACATTAAGGGCCAATCTATCTAGAGAATGATCCATTCTTTACTCAAAAATTATTATTGAGCCCTACCAAGAAATCGCAGGTCTGGCCCAAAACACACTTTTGAGCCTAGAGTTAATGCATGTTTGCTGAATTAAAATGGCAAAACAAGTTAAAAAGCACACTTAAAAAAAAATCTAGATAGACCCTTTTAGGACAATAACTAGATGCTTTGTGTCAACAGTATTAATATGGTTAAATTCAATTCATAAACAAAATGCTGATCTGCTCAATAACATATTGTGAAAAACCCCAGCACCTGGAAAACTGCAAAGAACAGGAAATTCTGCAGGTGCAGTAAGAAACTACATCTTATCCATGACCCAGAAACGCCTCAGAATTTATTACACAACCTGCTGCAGAATTCTCACTTTTCAAATGGAAATGAAGTCACACAATGCAAGGCTGTGATTTTATTACTGATATAATCAACTGTACTCTTTCAAATTGTGCTGAAGTTAACTAAAGAAAGCAGATGTTCTACATAGTGTTAGTTATGTCAGAAGTTAAGAGAATTTGAAGAAAAAATAACTAAAATTTAAGACTGCTTCATTCATCAGCAACACAAGTATCTGGAATGTCTTCTGTGATACAGATACCATACTTCTCAAAAATGATACACTTAAAAGACTCTTAAGAGAAGAAATAACTCAAACTAGGCATGAAAGTAATTTGGTCAAATCAGGTCCTTTGGTCATCTCACTATTCAATGCAAGACTTAAAAGTTAAAGATTTTTATATCCTCCAGGCTCAAACACTTAAATATTTTTACCACCCTTAACCTGGTTTCATTACTTGATTCTTTTCTGTTTTCATTGACATAGAAATTTAATTTACATCTCTCAGTAAACAGTTTTCTAAAATTAGACTGGATTATGAAGCCTCTCATAATTATCTGTCAGACACAATTTTTCTACAGCTAAACAAATTTTTTAAAACAACCAATTTTCCAATAAAAGGAATGAAAAACACAAGAGCAGTGAGATGGGTAATGGTGTCCAAACGTGTTATATAAGAGAATAAACTATTAAGAGTAGATTGGCTAGCACAGAAAGACTACTATCAGGGCTGAGCATTACCAAGCTCAAGCAAACTAATATCTAATAAAACAACTTATTATGTACATTTTTGCCGTATCCATCATGACCAGCATCTGGAGGCATTTTACAACTAAGAAACCAAACACATTTTAAAAACATTTAAAAATCAGCCCCCCTCTTAAATAGAGCGTAACCTGTCAATGGACTTGGAAAATCAAATGGATGGGTGATTATCTGATAACTAAACAGAAAAAAAGGAAAAAGTATTCAATAAACCTGAAAAAGGATAGATTTCCCCTTTTCAGGAAAGGAATAGCTCTATTTTTTCTGTTTAAATCACTCAGAATTAAACAACTTTCTGCAAAATACACAGAAAAATATTGTTTATTATACCTGATTTAAGAATTGAATTCACTGAGTGACACAAGTACTCTGTCTATGGAAATTAAGGCTTAGAAAAATCTTGGGCTAAAGCTAGAACCCAGAATGTCTCTCACAAGCTTCTGCTCGGCTCAAGAATTCAAATAGACACCAACACTTGGCTGCAGAAATGAACCAGGAAAGATAAGCAGACAGGAGAGCAAAGAAGGAACAAACTTCAGTTTGCAGACAACTCTGATATTCACAGAAGTTTCATCTCTATCCAAGTTTCTCACTACTAATTAACCCACTTAATGCCAAAATCTGAAGTTCTAATTATTATTTGACCAGGCTAAAAGGAAAAAATGAACTAAAGAAATAACATCTAACCCCGTATTTACATAGTTCTAATCTTCCTGAAAGACTTAAACTTGTTTTATATAAACCATCTCAATTCTCATGGGAGGTAGATAAAGAGTCAGGTTTCTGGAGGAGAAACAAGCACAAAGGGATTAAGTATCTTGTCCAGCAAGCCCCAGTGAAAATAAAACCAGACCCAATTATTTAACCTACAAAGTCTAAATAATCTTCTTTCCTTGGTTCATAAATTAGGGTAGTATTTTAAACTGCCTACAAATTATCCCAAACCATAGAACTTCACAGAACAATACATATGATCAGAACACTATGCCAAAATTGAGTATTCTGAGCAAGAAAGTACTGCTTGCCCCAAATCAATAAAATGAACTAACACAATGGACTTAAAAAATACAAGAGGAAACAATAGCCATATTGGAGATAATTTTCAAAGGTCACTCTATTCATCATACATCCTCCTGCTCAAATTCTCTGCCAGGGAGCCAAAGGGGTCAGACAGGCTCTTTATAATTATAATCTTTACATATATCAAATCTCAAAATACTGCTAAGAGTTTCAATCAAATGCATATTATACTCTAGAAACCTTTCCCTCCAAAAATAAAATCTTCTAGCAACGCCTTCAAGAGCATTAGTTTTGCTGCCTTCATGATAGACTTCAAATTTGGATTTTAAAAATGATTAGCCTCGTTTATTTTTTAAATATTTATATTTACAGAATCAGATTACTTAAAATGTGGTGTTCTGCTCAGCCTTCATCACGCTTAGACAAGATTCCCACTTCCACTCAACCTTACTATTTGAACTTACAATGGCTGTGTTAAGATACTTCCCATATTGACAAAAGAAGAAAACTAATCAACCCATAAAGCTTCCCAAGAGGACCTTCTATTTGAAATCATACTAGGTACCACATGAAGCCCACAAAGCAATAATTGAAGTTATAATTGACATTTCTGCAACATGATGAAATAATTTATTTTTCACAAAATCTGACAAGACTGAATTTCCAACTATCAAAATGGAAATCGTTTTCCAAGATTCCAGAAAACCCTGCATACTTAGGCAGTCTCAAAGCAGTCTGCTTAATCCTTCCAAACCTCAAAGATCCTAACACAATACACAGAAAACTGAATGAGACCTGCACTGAAATACCTGTGCTCAAACTCCTAAAGGTTATTTCCTATGTGTTTGGCAAGCTGACGCCATATGTCCACACAAACCCAGAAGTCTTTCCTCAATAAAAGCTAACACTCCACTCCCCAACTCAAGTCAAAATACCAGAAAATCCAAACGCCTCCAACTAAATTTTACTTGAACTATTTGGGAGAAAAAGCCAACATCAGTGGATCAGCTATTTTCACCCTGAGAGCGAGTTAAGGAGTCAAACAGCTCCATTCCTGCCACTTCCAGGTGCTGTACATACATTACCTCTGTCCGCCTCTAGCATGGGACTCAATGTCTGAAATCGGCCCCATTACCCAGAAAGCACCAGGGTATCGGAGACACTGCACCAAGGCATCCCTTCCTCTGATACGCAGCCCTTGAAAGCTTCTGATGCTGGGCCCTGCTCTCAGTATCTTCACAAAGACATCTGCCCTGCACCTGCTGCAGTCCTATTTCTATTCACTCTTGGTGTGTGTACTCTTCATGACCCTGTATGGCTCCTCTATCTGCCCACTCATCAGGCCAATGTGCTAGGACAATACTCCACAAAATACCTCCTCCAAATTTAGGCATCTATACTGAGCCCTCCCTCATCCCTTCCCCATTCACTGGGTTCTGGAACTAAAATCAGGCTTCATGATCTCTGATGCCAGAAGCACGAACTTTCAGGTATGGTACAGGGCTTAATGTCCTCCATTTTCCATTAACATCAGTCCAGGATCCACAGCACACCCCACACACTCTCCGGTGCCTCTAAATCTGGAATTTAATCCCTTGCCTTTAGTTTTTTTTTATTTTTCCAACTTCTGCACTCTGCCCTTCGTAAAACTTCCAGTGACCTAAAAATTTTGGCCCTTTAATCTCTCAAGACTCAGTTTTCCAATGTCGCCCCATACTTCAGCACCCCGCTCCTTCCACCCTCTTTTAAGCTACCTGTTTTCCTAACTCTCTCCACCTGAACAGTTATTTCCTGCTCTACACCTGGGCAGCCTGCTTCCCCCACCACCCCCCCAATGCTCAACCTGCCCCTTGCTAGTCACAGACATACCCACACACATCCCTACCTTGCCCTTTACCCCATTATAGGTACCATGCATTCTTCTACATCCGCTCCCCCAAAATATCCTGTCTTCCCCTTCTTTCTATTTCCGGCCTACCTCCTTCTCTCTACAGAACAAAATCTAGCGCCCCAAACCCGTGCTCCCTGCCTTCCTATGCTGTACTCCAGACCTGTGTACCTTCCCTTCCAACTTATCCCGACTACCTCCCCCTACTGATTTCCCTTCACAAACACACTCGCCCTTCTCCTTCCTTCTCCCCAACTTCTCTCTGCACTTCCTGCCCTGAAACAGCCCCTTCCATCTTTCCCCACAGCTCATCCGCCACTCTCCAAGAACACCCCCTTCACCCCTACCCCACTGACCCTCCATCTCACACACACTCCACCTGGCCCCTCCAACGTCCTCCCAACCCCGTTTCCTCTCGTTTGCTCCACCTTCATCCACACTTCCAGCACGAACACCCCCGTTTCACTCCCTTCTCCTGCTACATGCCACCGGGGTAAACGCCCGCACACCTCCTACCCAGTCAGTCTCCTTTCCATCCCATCACCCTACTCCACTGTGCCCACTTCCCTCCGGAACTCCCCAAACTCAGGCCCTGCTCCAATCACCTCCCCCCTCCCGCCCTGTACTCATCTCCCCTGACAGAGACCTGCCTTCTCCCGTCACACGCTCTCCCCTGCCACGTCCCATCTGTCCAGCGGCGACCCCTCCTGTCGCCCCTACACGCCTCCTGGCCAGACACTGTCCGCACATCTCTCCCAGGTCTCCCGAGCCTCTGGGCCTACTTCACACACGCCTCCTGCCCTGACACCCCCCTTCTCCCTCGCCATCACCGGAGACACCCCGAGGCACCCTCCGTCCCGCTCTCCCCTTTCACACCCTGCCCAGTTTCTCCCTACCGGACGCTTCCTCCACGTTTCTCTTCACGTCTGTCCGGTGGCCTTCCTTATGTCTGCCCCCACTCTCTGCCTCTCACACGCAGCCCCGATCGGGACATCTGCTTCTTCCATTCCTTCCTCGAATCCCTAACCTTCTCCTTCCCATCACATTCGCCCCTGCCTTCCCCAAAGCCTCCCTCACACCCTCTCGAACCCCCATATGCTGCCCCCCCCACCGGCCTGAATGTCCTCCATTCCTCTCGCACTCGCCCTGGCCCCCAATGGCCCCCCGAACCTGCCCGAAGGGCCTCACCCTCCCTCGGGCCGGATCCCTCCACCCTTCATTCTCCCCCATATCTGTCCACACCCTCCGCCTGCCCCCCGAAGCCTCTCCCCCAGCCCCTGCCCCCAATGTCCTCCAACACCTGCCCGGAGCCCCTCGCCCTCTATCTTACCCAGACCCCCCAGCGCCGGTCCCCCACACTGTCCACGCCCTCCCCTCGCTTGGGGCCGGGACCCCGTCCCCCCAAAGGTGAGGAAAGCCGCCCGCTGCCCTTGCCCGAAGCGACCGCGGCACCGCAGCAGCGGCCACAATGCCAGAGCCACGGGGGCCGGGATTGTTCCCTGCACTCCGCCTCGGCCGCCGCCGCTGCTAAGGACGCACAACAAACAATGCGGGGCCCGGGCCGGCTCCGCCAACCGCCTCAACCGCCGCCTTAACCGCCGCCCGCCAAGGACGGCCCGCCGCGCAGGCGCCTGCCCCGCCGCAGCAGCCTACCCGCGCCTCCGCGCTCTGCCCGGTCCCCGTTCCCGCTCCGCCGCCGCCGCCACCTCGTCAGCCCGCGTCTCCGGCTCCTCAGCCCAGCGGCGGCGGCTGCGGCGGCTGCTGCCCTGGTGGCGCTCGCGGCTCCGGTCTCCGCTCCGGCGGCGGCGGCGGCGAGCACGTGACGACGCCGAGCGCGCCCATTGGCCAAGCCAGGGGGCGGGCCCCGCGGCTGCTGGGGAACGGAAAGCCCGCCCCCTCGTTCGCTGCGCGCCCCTTCCACGCGCACTCTGCCGCACCTGAGAGCGCCGGCCAGCGCCCGCCGCCACCGTGCTGCGCCGCCGCTTGCGCCAACTACGCACCTGGGAGCGCGCAGGGAACACACGCTGGTGGCGGCCGCATGCACCTGTAAGCGGACGCTTACGTAAACTGCGTCCCCGCCTTCCTCCCGGCGCCAGGCCCCCGCCCGCTGCAGCACCTGAGCCCCGCTGCGCTAGCGGCGTAACTGCTGCGGAGCGGGGACGTGCTGCGGAGGGAAGCGAGCGAAATGCACGGAAACTTCGTAACTTCCGAATATGGGAGCGGCTCCCGGTCGCAGGCTGCTGGGACGAGCCGGCTTCCCGGGTCCCAAGCCACAGAGCGGGATGCCCCCCAACCCCAGCGACTAGGCAAATAGAATAGGTGCCTTTATGCGTCCCCAGGTGGAGGGGGAAGGCAATGGGTTTTGACTTGTTAAAAGGTTGGATCCCAGCCTCTGCCCCTCCTACACTTGCCAGCTCTGTGACCTTGACCAATTACAGACCACTCTGATCCTGTTTCCTGGTCGGAGAGACTGGGACAATAATTCCAGTTGAAGAGCTATTGGACAGATGGGAAAAGACAATAGGTGTGAATTCTAGCACATAGCAGGCGCTGCTCCGAAGTTGCAGCTTTAGTCAGTAACCCCCTCTCCTTCTCTCACCCTTAATAATAGACCTCTCTGGGATTGAGTTTGGGGCCTGGGCCTCTCTGACCTTCTTATAGTTGGGTCAGACTTGAGCTGAACACCTACCTGGGCAGTGCTGGAGAAGATATGAAGGTTTGCTTTTTATTTTACAGAGCCACCAGCCATCACCTTCTTGGCACCCAGCATTCGGCCAGTCAGTTTGGCCCTTACTGAGTACCTGCTGTATGCCCGGTTCTGTGTTGGGTGCTAGGATGCACAGGTGAGTGAGAAAAGTCCTTGCCCTAAAGGAATTCTCAGCCTGGGGCAGAAATGACCTGACCACCTAGGACTGGGAGAGCTGGGGGTCCTGCGGGGATCACCAGCAACAGCCCCCTCTTGGCCCCTTCCCATCTTTCTAACACGTCAGACTCAAATATTTTAACAGTTCTGCTTAATTCACAGGATAACGGTAAGCACAAAGTCAACTTAAAAAGCTTCAGTAACCTGGCCTTAAGTTTCAAGGTACACGCCTTCCCCTCTGCCCCTCCTTCAGCCACACTGAACTTCATAACTGTAGTTGCCAGAGAAGGCCCAGGTCTGTAACACTTCTGAGCCTCCTGAGCCAGGTGCTGGGCCCTAAATCCCTTTCTACATCCTCTCCCCACCTCCATCTACCCACACCTTTCTTTAACCCTCCTGAAAAACAACTTGGGGTTATCAGTCAACTCAGAACATACCCTCTCAGGAGCTTCTTGGGTACCTCAGACACATTGTCTAAACTCCCTCTGCTTTGCACATAGCCTGTAAACCAGGGGTACTTATGGCACTACAATGTAATTGTTTAGCTGTCTGTCTCGTCCCTGGACCATGAGCACCTTGAAAAATGGGGTCATCTCTCTACCTAAGTGGTACAGGGAAGGGCTCTACATGTGCACATGAGATGAGATTATTAAAGCTGGGCTTTACAGGGAGAGCATGAATCTGCTGAAGGGAGAAGAGATGCTGCAGCGTAAAGATCTGGGCTCAGTGCACACTGGCTGTGGGACCTTGGAAAATCAGCTTCCCTACGTCTTAGTTTACTCTTCTGTCAATTGAGACTATAATATTGCATACCTCGCAGAATAATTATAAGGATTCAATGAGACAATATATCTCAGGCACTCAATATGGTGCCTGGTACTTGGTAAAATTTTTTGAAAATTTTTAAACAGGAGAACTGCACGGCATTAAGCATTGAATGGTATCTCTCTTTTTTATTTTTTTAAGATTTTATTGGGGAAGGGGAACAGGACTTTATTGGGGAACAGTGTGTTCTTCCAGGATTTTTTTCCAAGTCAAGTTGTTGTCCTTTCAATCTTAGTTGTGGAGGGTGCCATTCAGCTTCAAGTTGTTGTCCTTTCAGTCTTAGTTGTGGAGGGTGCCATTCAGCTTCAAGTTGTTGTCCTTTCAGTCTTAGTTGTGGAGGGCGCAGCTCAGCTCCAGGTCCAGTTGCCGTTGTTAATTGCAGGGGACGCAGCCCACCATCCCTCGCGGGAGTCGAACGGGCAACCTTGTGGTAGAGAGCCCACGCTCCAACCAGCTGAGCCATGAATGCTATCTCTTATTCCAACATCTTTATTGAGTTTATAACTCTAAAAATTCCTGGCAAAAACATGCAAATGATACAAAGGTAAAGAAAGCAAAAAGTTCAAGTGTGCCTCTCCCTTCCTGCCCCCCACCCAACTCCTACCCCTAATTCCACCTCCCAGGGCAACTACTGTTAAGTTTTTTATGACCTACAATGTATGTCCAGAGAAAGAAGAAAGTTGCAGAAAATTACATATCTATAATGTATATGTAATACTTGGATTCTGCATAAAAAAAGGTCAGAAAGGAGTAACACCAATTACTACTGTTATGCCTGGAAAGTAGAATTGGGTGTGGGATGAGGGACTAAATAGTTCTGCATTGTTTTAATGGTTTTTTAAGAATACATACATATAATACATTTTTTAAAAATTTTTTGAGGTATATTTACATATCATAAAATACATGCATTCAAGTGTATAAGTCAAGGACTTTTAGTAACTTTACTGAGGGTGCAACATCTATATAAAACAGTTTTAGAACGTTTTACAGATTCCCCGTAAAATCCATCATACCCATTTACTGTTAACCCCCATTCCCACCCCTAGCCACAGGCAACCATTAATCTACTCGCAGTCTCTGTATTTTTGCTTTTTCTGGATATATTAAATACATTTTCTAAAAAATAGATGTTTTAGAAAAAAAGTATCATCTCCTTATCCCACCCAGGGATAGTAATCACTGTTAATATTTGTATCTATTAATCCAGACTTTCCCTATGCATGTAAATATATAACTTTCACAAACTGAGATTATAATATACCTTCGTGTTTTTTTTTTCACTTAACAATTACAATAAATACATCTCTATTTGTGTCACTGAATAGTCTTTTTCATATCTTAAGAATCATTTAATTAAACGAAGTCCCTATGTTGGGTATTTGGGTCTTTTCTAGTATTTCCACCATTATAAACGGGAAGGTAATGAATGTTGTAAAGTTCTAGAATAGAGCACGGTGAGCTTTGAAATCACACCTAAATTCAAATACTAGTACTTCCTGTTTTATCCATTCATAGCATAAGTACTTACTGAGAGCCTACTATGTGCTAGTCCCCAGGCATACAAAAACAAGCAAACACCTACACAGCCCTACTCTTGTGGGTCTAGAGGCCAGTGGGAGAGGTGTACATTAATCAAACAATAACTCTGAATGGCCTACAGAGAAAGGAGCAGCAAATGGAAGGGGTAAGGTAGGGTCCTCAAAGGCTCTCTGAGAAGGAACCTTCGGAGCATATCCTTGGCACAGCGCTGTGCCATTCTTATAAAAGGCGCCTAGTAAAGGGATTTGGATTGGCTCCCCCGCATGACAGCGTGCAGCCTTTCACTGTTCCCAGTGCCTTCACACCCTTAGCTCATTTGACTCTCTCATCTCCCCACTGAAGATAAGAAAACAAAGGACAATGAGGCACAGAGAAGGAAGTGAATTGCCCAAAATTACCAGAGCACCGCTGCAATTGGACTCTAGTATGACTCCTAGTCCTGTGCTCTTGGTCCAAACGACACTGCCCTCTATAGAGGGTGCTCATCTTTAAAGAACCACATTGAGACAGAGGCAGAAAACATATAGAGATGCGCTATCCAATACAATAGACACTAGCCACATGTGGCTATGTAAATTTAAATTAATTAAAATTAAATAAAAATTTAAATTAGTTTTCTCAGTTGTATTAGGCATGTTTTAAGTGCTCCATAGCTACATGTGGCTAGTGGTTACTATACTGAACGGCACCGAATAAAACATTTCCATCATTGCAGAAAGTCCTATTGGTAAGCACTGACCTAGAGGACAATAATAATAATAGAGTAGTGGTAGTAATAATGCCTCACTGTATTATTTTCCAAAGCACTTGTTCTGGGAGGTAGAGAGGTCAATACGGTCTCCTTATTCTTCATTTTCCCACCACTCCCCCAGCCATAGGCCAGCTTTATAGACAGAGGACAAAGGTAGAAAGGAGGCTAATCCTGCTGTGGATGAGAGGTAGACATTAGAGGTATAACATCCCTCAACTTCCTGCCATCATGTTTCTAAATGAACCTGCATCTCCAGCCATTCTCCCCTCCATTTCCAAAAACCAGGTCCTCTCAACAGTCCTTTTACTGCCGGGATACCCTTCTTTTCTGCCTGTAAGCAACTTCACTCCTTAAGCTGCCCCTCTCTGTTAAGGTCAGCCTCTCCTTCCCTACCAGATTCTTTCCATTATTACCCAAACAGGAGACAGATGGGAGAGAGGGAAGGAAGGAGAAAGGGAAAGAGGGAGAGGGGGAGAGGGTTGGAGGTGGCGGGAAGAGAGAGAGAGAGAGAGGAGGGAGAGAGAGGAGGGAGGAAGAAAGAGGAAGGGAGGGAGGAAGGGAGGGGAGGGAGGGAGGAAGAAAGGAAGGAAAAGAAAGAAAGAAAGAGAAGAAACAAGAGATCTAGGTGATCACATATACCCTACAGTTTGAGAAGCAATTGGAGACTCGAATACCATCACAGAATTGCTGTTGCTGACAAGATTTTCTGAAATGGAGATTAACTCTTGGTAGAGTCTAAACACAGCAAGGTATAATCTTCATTCACTTTGCATAGTATTTGCCTCCCTAGAATATTAAAATCATGCTAGAATATACTGTCTTTAGATGAAAAATGTACTTAGTTGTTAGGCTCAGATAATTGTATACAGGACTTTCACCTACATAAATGGCCAGTGTGACATTCAGAAGTCGCATTCCTGGCTTACCCCCAATAAGTGCCATTATGACTACCCAAACTCCACCACAAATGTTTCAAGTCCCAAGTGAGAAACACGGCTCTAAACTCGCATCCTACTCAGGGTCTCTATATGGATGGTTCACGTGCTACTCAACTGTCCATTAACTGCCAAATCTTTCCTCTAAACCCCTAAACCTATTCCCCCTACTGTTTCCAATTTCAGTTCCCTTATTGAGGTTACAGTAGCTATTGATAGGGAATGATCAATAGACTGAAGGTTTCACGTGGACAGAATGTATGTTTGATTTGTTTTCTTTGTATCCCTTAGTAAGGTGCCAGGCATATATTAATAGTAATCACTTAATATTTATTCAATAAATTACCAGCAAATTTTCCCATTCCCCTTCCTCAAGTAACAAACCCCAAAGCAATTTGGAAGGAGAGGAATGGACAAGAGCAGGGATTCCTGGGCAGGAAGTCCCCACTTCTTACAGAATTTCTTCAATTTCCCTGATACTTCTATCAGTCCAAGATGCAAAACAGAGCTACTGCTAAACCTGTCCCACCAAAGTTCTCTCAAACAGAGGAGACTGAGACAGCCTCCTTGGAGGTCTGGGGAGGAGGCCCAAATTCTTCAGCCTCAAGCATAACATTTCTTTGAAGTCTCACAGTTTATCTTTAAAATCCATTCAAATTTCACCATTTATTCCAATGTTTAACATGAAAATAATGTTTTTAATTATTTCCCTTTAAGAGAAACATTCAGAGCCTGTTTTTCTAACTCTTCAGGCAGAAATTCATACTCTAGGAACATGTTCCATATCTGTCCCGTGGCTCTGAGTATTTCCAAGCACACAACTAGCTCTGGTGGTAATTATACTAACAGCCAACATTTATTAAGCACTTATTATATGCCACACAGTATATCAAGCCCTTAACATTCTTTCTGTCATTAATCCTTGAAACAACCCCATGAAATAGGTACAACTTTCATCTTTTTCTTTTTTTTTAAAAGATTTTATTGGGGAAGGGGAACAGGACTTTATTGGGGAACAGTGTGTACTTCCAGACCTTTTTTCCAAGTCAAGTTGTTGTCCTTTCAGTCTTAGTTGTGGAGGGTGCCGTTCAGCTCCAGGTCCAGTTGCCATTTCTAGTTGCAGGGGCTCAGCCCACCATCCCTTGCGGGAGTCGAACGGGCAACCTTGTGGTTGAGAGGACACGCTCCAACCAACTGAGCCATCCAGGAGCTCAGCAGCAGCTCAGCTCAAGGTACCATGTTCAATCTTAGTTGCAGGGGGCAGAGCCCACCATCCCTTGCAGGACTCGAGGAGTTGAACCGGCAACCTTGTGGTTGAGAGCCCACTGGCCCATGCGAGAATCGAACCGACAGCCTTCGGAGTTAGGAGCATGGAGCTCTAACCGCCTGAGCCACTGGGCCAGTCCCTACAACTTTCATCTTAATTCATAGTTGAGGAGACTAAAGCTCTGGGAAGGTAAGTAACTTGCAGTACATCACAGAGCTGATAGGTTGAAGGCCTTGGCTTCCACTCGGTGCTCTCAATCACTGGGCTGTCCACCCCAGTTTGAAAAGCCAGCTTCTAGACTTTCAGAACAAGAAAGCTTTCAGACAGCAGGAAGGCTCTAAGCAATCACCCAGCCGCAGTTTTCTGCAAATCAGGGAAAGTGATGAGGTATCTGGATTTCTGGGTGGATGCCCTTTCAAGGTCCACAAGTTCTAAGAGAGGTCTCTAAACACATGTCTTGATTTCAGTTACAATCTACAAATAATAATAATATAAGCATGTGCTGGATCACTGGGACAGCCACCTTGTAAATAAATCCCGGCACCCAAAATTTTGTGCTCGTGTTAGTGCAAAGTGATTGCCTGACGTGATGAGGGTAACCTTAAATGCAGATATCTTACACTTGGGGTCAAAGTTTTAAGCCAGCAAGAAATTGTTTCTCTTAAAACAGGGACTCTCAACTAGAAGTAATTTTGCCCAGGACATTTAGCAACGTCTGGAGACATTTTTACCTGTAATTGGCATCTGACAGGTATGGGCCAGGGATGCTGCGAAACATCCTTTAATACACAGGACGGCCCCCCCATAACAAGGTATCATCTGGCCCAAAATGCCAGCAGTGCTGGGGGTGAGAAAACCCACTTTCAAAGCATTTCTATGGGGAAAAGAGAACAAAGTGAAAGGGAAAGGATTGGAAGTGAGGCTTCTCTGAACGAGACTTATTAGGTAGCTTTACTTTGAAATCCCATAAATGATTCATGTAAATGTTTAAATCATGTAAATGTTAAAATAATTCCTAAAGTGAAAAACAAGCCAAAACATGAACATAACTTTACATGAGGTTGATAACCTGACCCCGCAGAAAAAAAGGAATGATTCCAATTGACCATGAAACAAAGTCTTTTGACCACACATCTTTAGTGAGATATATTCTAAGGAAAAAGGGGAAAAAAGACAACAGCAAACAAATCTTAAACTTCTCTCAATAATCTTATTATTAGTAATGATGTTACTACTGCTATATTAAAAAATGTCTATCATGGAATAAAACATTTTAGTCCTTACATCAATGTTGGTAGGATCTAAGATTTTCAAGTCAAAAGAGATATAAATACAATATCAAAGGAGTTAAAAACATGCAATTTTAAATTTGAATTGGAACTATCAACACTGCTGTTAAATTCTCTCCTGGAAATTTCATAAAAACTGAAGGGTTTTTAAACCCTTTTTTAAAAAATTAAGCATTTATTCTGCCTTAGATTATGATCTATATTTCAGGGGCACCAACTAGCCCTAGAGGATAAGGAAGAGTTCTTTTATACAGAAGAATTTCAGCAAATAAATCAGAAGAAATACTAAAATTAGATTATCACCGCTTTGCAAACCCTAATAATATACGTGACTTAGGCAACGATCATCAGTAAATGGTAAAACCTTTGAGCAAAGTCTTGATAAGAAACTTTTCAATGAAGAAATAAGGGTGTTGCCACCTAAACCCTCTGATAAATGTTAGCATCACTAAAAGTGAAATGAATATACATTCTGTGTCCTGATGAGATGCACTCTAACGTGCACAGCCCTCTATCCTGGCCAAGAAGGTTTAACCTGAATCCAAGTAAGCCTTTAAATACGGTATATCTTCTACAGGAAGTACAGGGGCTAGAAGTGCAAGTAAATGACACCATAGGGAAGCAATCAACCAAATTCAAAATGTGGGATTTGTTCTACAGAACAATTGACCCAATTACTTCAATAATTAAAAATCCATGAAAAAGAAAAGTGGAGTTGAGGGGAGAAGAAGGGACTGCTCTAGATTAAAAGTGACTTTAAGAGCCAAATACAATCACTGACCTCTTTTATATCTCCATTTGAACAAACTACTAGCAAAAAGACGTTTTTAAAGGTAATCGTGGAAATTTGGATATGGACTGCATACTAGATGCTCTTAAGGAATTATTGTTGATGATGTTAAAACGTGGCTTAATGGCCTTGTAGTTCTGTGATAAAATCTTCCTTTTTGAAACTGCACACTGAAGTACATAGGGTGGGGTTGCAAGATAAAATACAATGCTGCATGGGACATACTTACACTAAAAATTATTTATTGTTATCAAATTTAACTGAGTGCCCTGCATTTTCATTTGCTGAATCTGGAAATCCTAATTTAGAGGTGCGATGATATGATGTCATGTTCCACAAGAAAAAAAAAAAGGTGGGACCATAAATTACAAGTACAGAAAAATGGAAATGGTTGTTGAAGCCCGAAGAAGGGTGCCTGAAGTTTCACTGAAATCGCTACATCTGGGTATGTTTGGAAATTTTCATATAGAAGCTTTTTGTTTTTTTTAATGGAGGAATTCATGTATTACTCAGGCTTGAGAAACAGTGATCTAGCCCAATTCCCTTATTCTCAGAAAGGTAAGGGAATGACTTGGGAGTGACTTGCCTAAAGTGAGACAGCAACTGAGTGGCAGAGCTGGGACTCAGCTCCAGGTCTCCTGACTCTCAGGATCTCGGCTGTTTTCATATCCACAAAGTGGGCAGACAAAGGCAGTGCCAGGTGTTTGGGGCTGCAAGCCTGGTGTATGCACCACTCTCTGAGCTAGAGTGCACAAGAGGAGAGGCAAGGTTGGGAGAAATGAACTGAGTTACATTTCAATGCGTCCAGCTGTAGTACCTATGGGCCATGTGCTGGAGTGGTATGTGGTCAGTTCTAGAACATCTCTGAGCACTGTTTCATCTTCCAAAATGAAAATAATAATACTTATCTCCAAGTTGTCATAAGCATTAAAAAGAGAACTACGTAGCCCAGTGCCTGGTATTAGCAAAGACTGATGCAAATAGGTGATATGCTGGTGAGCTGTTGCTGTGTAACCAGCTCCCCTAAAACTTACTGGCTTAAAACAACCATTTATTATTATTACTCATGGTTCTGGAGGTTGACTAGGGTCAGCTGGGAGATTCTCACTTGGGGTCTCTCATGCAGGTGCAGTCAGATGACAGCTGGGGCTACATTCATCTGAAGTGAAGGCTCAATGGGGCTGAATATCCAGGATGGCACATTCATGCTGGCTGTTGGGTGGGAACTCAGCTGAAATGTCAACTGGGCTACGTATGTGTCACCTCTTCACATGTCTTGGGCTTCTCACAGTAATAGCTTTTAAAGATTCTTAACAACTAATCCTAGGACTGGTCCAGCGTCACTTTCCCTGGCGTTCAGTTGGTCAGAGGAGTCGCAGGCCAGACCAGATTCAGTGGGGTGGAGGTCCAGACTCCATGCAGGGGTCCTGTGCATGTCAGGGAGGGAAGGAATTGCTGGCCCACACAGGGAGGAGACGAGCGACATAGATGGGTACAGTGACACTTCCGAAGCCTGGGGAAATGCCTTTTCCCCTCGTTCATGGTATCATTTAAACCCCTCTCAAATCCATCCCCTTCTCTCCATCCTTTCCTCCATTATCTTAGTCCACCTTTGAGAGAGTGGTGGCCTCATCTCCCCTCATTCTGTTATTGGATAATGGTTGCATGCTCCCTGTGAGTTTTGCAGAAGACCAGATAGCCAAGATAAAATGTGTAGCTTAGTAAGGTGAAACTAGTCACTGGCTCACTGAAACATTTAAAGGAAAGAATTGCCAGGTCCCCTGATTCTGCCACTGCTGGTCACTATGTTCCTTTCCAAAGCTCACTTCTTAAAAACAGGTCACAGAAATCGTCCTTGCTGAGTCCCAGTGAGTTTGGATTTCTTTAAAAATAGCTTGTTCTTGAAGTGCAAAAAATAACATCTGAGACATTTGTTTAAGTGTGAAATACACCTTTGTCATGACTCAGTACAGGCTGAACGGGAAGTTTATTAAACTTTCCAAAAAGAAAAATTTCCTCTTGAACTAAGAAAGCCTGAGAGACGACAGCTTGGGAATGAGGAGAGGTGAGGAGAAAAAAGACAGGTGGAGCAGGAGCAGTGAGAAAAGCAGTAAAAGGATCTTTCTCATCTCTGTGGCTCTCACATGCCATTCTCTCCGCCTTAAATGACCTTCCTCCGCTAGCCTGCCTGATAATGCTCTAGTCCTCCATGAAGCCTAATTTAAATTTCACCTCCGTGAAGCCTTCTCTGACCCCTCCAGGCAGAGTTACTCACACCTTCTTTGTTCTCAAAACACTTTGTACATGTCTTTATTATTAGCACATTGTATTAGAGCTGTCAGTTTACAGGTCTGTGTCCCTTCTTAGACTGTGAACTTCTCAGCAGCAGGGACACTGGGTGAGTCATCTGTGAGCCCCTGTGCCTGGCGTAGACGGAGTGTTGGGAGAGGTTATTGATAAGGGATGGTCTCACTGAGAGAGCTTTAAATCCTTTCATTCCACGTTCTACTTTCCAAATGCCTCCTGACTCTCTCCACATCCTTCTAGTGCCAAATCTTTCAATCTACCTGCATCTGAGCCCATATGCTCTGCCTTCCCTCTGGACACAATGGAAGAACTGTCCTCGCTGCTACCTAAGGCCAGCTGCTCCCCATGTCCACCGGATCACATGCCCTTTGTTCCTGCAATTGTCCCCCTTTCTTCTGCATCATTAATAACTTTCCCTTTTTAGTAAATTATTTCTACCAACATACGAAGGCCTGACAATTAAGTTCACGAACTTGTTTTCGTTGATGTTGCTCACCTTTTTTGATGTCAGAGGGATTATTTATTATGAATCTGTACCAACTGGACAAACAGTGAACCAGGTTTACTATTTGGATGTGCTGAAAAGGCTGCGTGAAAAAGTTAGACGAAAACGACCTGAACTGTTCACCAATGATTCATGGCTCTTGCATCATGACAATGCACCGCTCACACGGCACTGTCTGGGAGGTATGTAGCACTTTCTCGAGGATGAGTTTGCAAACTTAATTGTCTGACCGCGTACAAGTATTCTATACTTTTTCTACACACACACACACACACACACACACACACACACACAGTCTCATTTCTTTGCAGTTATCCTATTCTCTCCTTAACCCACTCCATTCTGCTCCATTTAATCTTAAAATCACCAGTGACTTCCGTGATGCCAAGTCTAAATGATCAGTTCTTTCTCTGCCACAATTTACCTGGCTGTTCAGCAGGATACAACACCCCCAATCTCATTCTTCCAGAAACATTTTCTTCTTGGGCTTCTAGGGTTCCACACCCCCTCCTCACTCTTCCACCTCACTGGTCACTCCTTCTCAGTCTCCTTGGGCTGGGTCCTTCCCCTCAACTTACCTCTAACCTCTAAACGTTGGAGCGCCCTAACGCTCAGTCTTCAGATCTCCTCACTACCAGCCTCACTCCCAAAGTGATCCATCCGGTCTCAAGCTTTGATGGAGAACCTGGATAACACTCAGATTTCTATCTGCAAACACAACCTGGACTCCAGACTCCGTGGCTGACTGCCAGCTCAGCACCTTCTCTTGGAGGTCAAAAAGACATCTTAAATGAAGCATATCCAAAACCAAACGTGTGATTCCCTTCAATTCATCTATTCCTTCCTTAGAGTCCCTCACGTCTCAGTAAAAAGCACAAAAACTCATCCAGTTACTCAAGCCAAAAGCTTTGGACTTCTCTTTAATCTGTCCTCCCATATCCATAACCAATATTTCGGTAAATTCTCTTGGCTCTGCCTTCAAAATATATCTAGAAGCTGACATCTATTCACCACTTTCCCCGCTACAGCTATTATTCAAACAATGACCTCTTAATTGGTCTCCTATCTTTGGTCTTTCCATCTTTTTGAACCCAGTAGCTAGAATGAGTCTGCCAATGGCTTCTCCCTTTACACTTGAAATACAATCCCAAGTCTTTATCATGCTCTACAAAGTCCCACACACTTGGACCCCTGCCTGCCTCTTCCATCGCATCGTTTTTCACTCTCTCCCTCACTCACTCTGGCCCAGCCACACTAGACTCCCCGCTGTCTCTCAGATGAAGCATGCTCCTGCCTCCAGGCCTCTGCTCTTGCTATTCTCCAACCTCCAAACATCTGCGTGGTTCACTTCTTCACGTCATTCAGGTTTCCACTCAGCGTTTACTTACCCAAAGAGGCCTAAATTAACCCTCTCTAATCCCTTATCCCACTTTATGTTTCTTCATAGCCCTTTTGAATTTCGCATTACATGGTATATTGATTTGCTTTTGATTGTCTGCCTCCTAACCCCCTAGATTGTAAGCTCCATAAGAACAGCCCTACTCTGCCATTGTCAGTTACAGCTTTATCCCAGTGTCTAGAAAAATGCCTGGTATACAGGAGATGTTTGATAAATTACTGAATAAATAACTACCTCACTAAGTGAATGAATTAATTCACTTCTTTCTACTGCTCCTGCCTTAGGCCAAGGCTTCAGTATCTCCTATCTGCATGAACGATTGCAAAATATGGCCACAAGTCCCTCCTATCAGATGCATACCCCTTTGCAATGTGACTTTGCTATCAAGAGGTGGAGCCTATTTGCCCACCCCTTGAATCTGTGCTGGCCTTATGAATTGCTTTGGCCAATGGAATGAGGCAGAAGTAACATTATATGACTTCCGAGGCTACGCCTTAAGAGACCTTGAAGTTTCTGCCTCCACTCTCTTGCAGAGAACTCTTCTCATGCTGAGAAGAAATCAAGGATGAAAGACCACATGAAGAGAGAGAGGTCCAGCTGCTCCAGTGAGCCTAGCCCCCAACCAGCCCTCCAAGTGAACACAGCTGCATGAAGGAGCCCAGACAAGACCTGCAGAAGAACTGCCAGCCAATCCACAAAATCATGAGAAATAGTCAATCATTGCTTTATTAAGCCACTAGAGTTGGGGGCTGTTTTGTTACACAGCAACAGATAACTGATACAGTCTGAATAATTGCAGGGGCTTCCACTCTAGGCTCTCTTTCTCCTGTCTTACAAACTCCAGTTCCGCTCCACAGGTCGCTAGAGGGGTCAGTCTAACTTGAACTCACACTGCATAAACAATTTTGTTAAAAGACTTCAGTAGCTCCTTCTCTTACAGGATAACATTGACCTTCCATGACCCAGCCTTTGGGGACCTCTTCAACCTGCTCTCCAAATACAGATGACACCCTCTGTGGGTTAGGGCCCTGCTGGCAGGAGCAGTTAGACTCTCTGTGCATCAGAAGTACTTGGGGAGCTTCGAAAAATTCCAATGCTCAGGCTCCTCCCTCGGAGACTCCTACTTAATTGGTCTGAAATGGGACCCCGGCAAAGGCATTTTTTTGAAAGCTCCCGGGGGGATGCTAATGTATAATCAGGGTTGAGAACCACTGTGCCAGAGAATCTAAAAGTGTATTTTAAAACTGCTGATCTTGCCTTCAAGGAAATTCAAAAGCTTCAAGGAAAGATTAAGTTATACTCAGTGCCCTTTTAGCATTAAGTAAGCAATATTGTGTTCTAAGTTTTGGGAAATTGGTAATAGACTCTATGAGAACATTCTTTAATTATCTGAAACACTAAATTATCAATACTTTATTGCTTCATTCTAAGACATACCTTTCTCATATTATTTTAACGTTTCTGAAATCAGGCCCCATCTTATTATTAAATGTGTACATTTAATGTTACTTTATTTCATGAAAAAACTATAATTAGACTAAAGGTGTGTCTTATTACCAGCAGTGATTACAATCTAGGAAACATCTTCCTGGGACCCAGCACTGCGCTTGTGCAAAGTGCTATAGCCTCTTTGATCCCAATTGGTTCTCCCATCAACCTGGTGAGCTACAACTCTGTCACTTCATTTTCTGTATAATAACTACTACGATTTACGAAGCATTTCTCTTGGGTTCTAAATATATTGCAAATACTATCTCATTTACGCCCCACCAACCCAAAATGTGGTTGTACATCTTTTATGTACAGGGACGCTGAGGGCTGGCGATGGTAAGTCACTTGCTCACACAGCTGGGAGGCCTGGGGAATGTGACTGCAATCCACATGCCATGGGGGGGCTCAGACGAGGGTCCTCCCTACTTATTCCTCAGAATAAAGTACAGATGCCTTAACATGGCATGCAAGGCCTTTCACAATCCGTCCCAAACCTATGTTACAATGGTAACGAGAAATTCACAGCCTCCAGGTAGAGAACAGTCATCCGCTAAGAAGAATCCCAGTAAGTAAGGGCCCACCATCTGCCAGGCACTTCACACACATTATCGCCAATCTTCCTAGCAACCTGGTGTGAGGGTATTTGCAGGGGATGTGGGTTGGTTTTGCCACTATGGCCCCTCCTCTTTCTTTTGGATGCTCCTCTGGGTATCACCTCTGCCCCATAGTTTGAAGTCTTAGTGAGGCTGTCTGTCAAGATGTTCCAAGGAGTAGGTGAGTGACCCTAGCTAGGCCCATCACACAGTCTAGGGCTCTAAACCTTGAACAGAGTCAGGCACGGTCAGAAAAACTGGGTAGAGCTGAATCATCCCAATAATAATAATAATATTATTATTATTACTGAGAGTTTAGAATACAAGGCACTATATGAAGTGTTGTACAGACATTAATTCATTCAACCTTTGCAACAATCCTATAAAGTAGGCCCTGATACATTCCCCACCTTCCTATCTAGCAGCTGGACAATTCGGGACAACAACACAAGGCCACACAGCCTTCATGGGCAGAGAGAGATCCAAACCCCGACAGCCCGACTCTGTGACCACGTGCGTCACCAGTAACTCCACAGCTTCTCAGTTATACTCTTTCTTACGTTCTGTCCCTTGGGCCTTTCCTTTCTTAGCCTGGTTCTGCGTCCTTCCCTCGAAGACAGTCATCTACATCGCAGCCTTCTCATAAATTCCCTTTTTACTCAATAGCCAGAGTGGGTGTCTGTTGCCTGTGACTAAGAAACCCTAACTAATTAAAGTATCATTATTTCTGCTTGTAGGTCAGGTGTCTGAAGCTCTGGGGAGGTTTCAGAACTGAAATCACCAGCTAGTATAGTAATGATAATAGTAAGAGTAACTAGCATTTGTTTGAACTGTTTAGCATTTAATGAGTGTTTACTAGAAGGCCGGCTCTGTGCTAGGGGATTGACATAAATTATTTCATTTTAACTTCACAGCAACCCTATGAGATCAAGCTGTTTTTATTGAGATATAATTCACATGCCACAAAATTCATTCTTTACAAGGGTACGGTTCAGAGGATTTTAGCATAGTCACAAAGTTGTGTACCTATCACAACGGTCTAATTCCAGAAAATTTACATCAGCCCCAAAGAAATCGCATACCCATTAGCAGTCATTCTTTCCTCTGGCAACCATTAATCTACTTTCTGTCTTTGTGGATTTGCCTGTTCTGGAGTGGCAGCTGCCTAAGGATTTGCCTATTCTGGAAATGGAATTATACAAGACGTAGTCTTTTGTGCCTGGCTTCTTTCACTTTGCATAATGTTTTCAAGGTTCATCCATGTTGTAGCATGTATCAGTACTTTACTCCCTTTTATTGCTATATAAAAGTCCATTGTGTGGATAGATTGTATTCTGTTTATCCATTCATCAGCTGAGGGAGATTTGAGCTGTTCCCACTTTTTAGCTATTATGAATAATGCTACTCTGAACATTTGTGTACAAGTTTGGTGGGTTTTTTTGTACACAAAAAACACCACATGACCATCTGTTTTCATTTCTCTTGGGTAAACCCCTAGGAGTGGGATTATTGGGTCATATGGCAATTCTATGTTTAACTTTTTGAGGAACTGGGTAGGCTATTATTATCCTTATGTTACAGTTAAGGAAATGATGCCCAGAGAGGTTAGGTTGCTTAGAGCCACACAGCTGAAAAACGTGGTGCCTGGGCTTGGAGCTGGGCCTGGCTGTCACAGGAACAGACATCACTGCTGTCCTGGAGAAAAGTGACCTTCGGTTTAAAAACAATCACTAACAGTGTGGGATTTTCCTTAAACACCTAAGGAATTTAACGCCACTTCAACGCTTGGCAAAACACACTTTCGTGACCATTGTGGTCGTCATCTACGTCACCGTCATTGTTTGCTACCATTTGTTAAATGCCTACTATGTCTCTGGTCTTTTATATACTATTTGTTTTAAACTTTGAAACAGGGAAGGCTGATAGGAGTCTGGGGTCAGACACCCGCCAGGTTTGGGTCCTGCTCTGCCTCTCTGGGCCTCAGTGTCCTCATCTGTAAAATGAGGACAATGATAGTAACGACCTCATAGAATGGCTGAGCTTGCATGAGTTAGCACAGGTAGAGAGCAACAAATGCTCATTTTAACAAGAGCTTGTACAAACCCTCTAAATCCCATCTCCCACACACATGTAACAGATGACAACATGGAGAGAGCTGATGTAGCCTGTCCAGGGTCCTAAAGATAGGGGTGGCAATCATGATGTTTTTTATTTCACCTTTGCTGTTTCTGTTATTGGTCCACCCCTTGCTCTCCCCACTCCATCCCTGGACCACTCCGACACCTGGGGTTTGTCTATCCTGCCCTCCTTATAAAAACTGAGTAAGTGCTCTCCTTTGAGCACCCTACTGACTCCCTGCTCGTACCAGCCCCCGCATCAGACTGTCTGTGTCTCCCAGGACATATCCTCCCCTGGAGCTCTGGCAGCAGCTTCCACTTCCCAGTACCTGGTGGCTACATATGCTCCAGAAAGAAAACCCGGTGGAGTGGAAAGAATGTAGGCTTTGTGGTCCTGAGTTCGATCACTTAGACAAACGGCTTAATTCTCCTGATCCCCAGCTTCCTCAAACGTCAAGTGGGAACAATGACTGTATTTTGTGGGGTGGCTGCAATACTTGAGAATGTATGTAAAGCTTCTGGTCCCGGTGCCTGGAGCACCACAGGGGCTCAACAAATGCTCATCACCCTTCTTTCACGCTGTTCCCCTCTTGGGGTGGCAAGGAGAAGCCGAGGCGTTTGGAAGGCAAAGCTCAAAGATGGAGTCCACGGGGCTGGAGAAACAGCTTAGCAGCTGGAGTGTGAGCAGGGGATGGCTCTGGGGTGGCAGAGATCAAAGTCTAAATTATGCAGATTATTCCTTTGTTCCTTGTAGTTTGCACTTGCCTTGGTGCCTCCTGGGGTGAGAGGAGAGGCAAGCTCGCACCATATGCACAGAGACACACAGAAGCATCATGTGAAAACATGCACACAAGCCTCGGTGCACATGAAATACAAGCCACACACATGTTCATGGGCATGTATATATGAACACAAGTGCATGTATATATACGCCAAACACATACTCCTCTACGTGCTCAGGCAGTCATTCAGAAGCTCATATAACGATGAACATGGGTCAATGCACAGCCATGCGGGTGCATGCAAGCCTGTACGTGCGACCAGGCACACGCATGTTCACCGCCACAAGCAGACAGCAGCACGCACACAAAAGCTTATCCGCGTGTGCACACATCCTCTTTCCAAACCCCGAACTCTAAATAGAAGCATAAGCTGCAACATATGCGCCTTTCTGTCATAAGGAGAGAGGCGGCTTTAGAAAGACAGCTTTGCAAAATCAGGTAGAGAAACTGGCACGGGTTCCAAGTACCACAGGGAAGGTTGAAGGGATGGGGGTTGTCCAGCACCTAGGTGAAAGGGGACACGGGATAAGATGGGTCTCTTAGGGACAGGAGACGACCCCTGAGGCCACTCACCATTAACCTGCATCCAGATTGGCCAAAGGTTTGTGCCAGGGGCTCTCAGACATTGATTATCAGGGCTACTGACAAGCAAATAAGGCTCCATATGTATACTTAGTACCTCCAACAGGCCTGGCACTGTTCTAAGCCCTGTACGTGGGTTAACTTATTTAATCCTCAACAAAAATAATTCTCAACAACAATGCAATAGCAATTAGTATTATATTATTATTCTCAATTTTCAGACTGGGGAAACTGAGGCAGAGTACCTGACCCCTCCAAATGATGGAACACCCAGATTCTAGCTTGACCTCCAATTTCTGAGTATCACTCTGGACTTGTTCCAATGCCATCTCCAGATTCCTTGCTGTCTTCTGTCCACAGGTGAACTTCCTTTGCCCTCATTCATCCATCACCATGCACAATATGAGTAATTTACTCATACTCACGGTACATGCTAGAGAAGGCTAATTCGGTTTGGGGGCTGTAGGTGGGTTCAGGGCGAGTTCAAGACCTATCCCACTGTGGAAGTGACTTTTTTTTTTACAGTTTTGTTGAAATATAATTAGTATGCAATATTATTATAGAATATAATATATACAATATATTATATTATATATACACACAAAACATTATGCAATATACAACATATATTGAAAGTGTACAGTTTGGTGCATTTTGACATATATTACGCCCATAAACCATCACTACAATCAAGATAATAAACATAACCATAATCTCCAAAAGTAAGAAGTGACTTTTAAGGTGAAACATTAAGCAAAAGTTGGCCAGGTGATGGGGGAGTGAGAAGGGAAGAATATTTCAGGGAGAAGGGAGCCCTCCAGCTAAGACTCAACGGAAAGAAAAAAGCAAGTTTCAGCTGAGAAACTGAAAGGGGCAGAGGCAATTCCAAGGGGTCAGATTACTGTGAGATTACTGCCCTGGGCCTGCTCTAGGACCTTCCCAGCCTCCCCCTCCTGCCCGAGGTCAGGCTGGTCCCCAGGATGAGGGCAAAGGGAAGCAAAAAGTTTTTCACGGAGCTGGGCTCTCACTCATGCAGGGAGGCTGCTGTACCCTATTTCTAGAGGCTAACCCTGCAGAACCCATGGCAGCACTCACTCAGCTCTGAGCACTCAGCCTGCCTGTTAACTGGTGGGTTTTAAAAGTTTTAACCCGTATTTTAAACTCTGTAAAGATTTTTTAAATTGGTTTTGAAATTATTTTTTTGAAGACAGTTAAAAATAGCAACAATCCCACCTACCCAGATATGACCAATATCAGCCTTTAGATGTGACAAGAGAAGAAATTCGGCGATGTTCTAAATTAAAATAACAGTGGCCAGAGAGTGAGAGAGAGAACAGCCTGTTAGTCGCTGTGGACCAGCTCTGACAGACGACTGCTCACATTCCTGTACCTCTGTTAAAATGTAGGGTGAATTTCCAGGTGGCTATTTCCATGATTAGCCAAAAGAGAACAGCCAGGTGCCATAGAACCCCAGGAGCCTCCGTTTCTTATTTACACATGAACTTGCCAATCTGCTGCCTGTAGTGAGTCCACAGGAGCAGACATTTCTTCCTTGGACTCTGCTGTGCCTGTCCCAGAACTCGCCCCCCACCTCACCTTTTCCCCTCCTCTTTGTCTACAGCTAATGTAAATCCTAAATCAGAACGCTGACATCTTTCTCCCCGCTCTTTGACGTATAAAACTGCTTGCAAAACTCCAGGGCAGAAGACAGTATCATCTTTCCTACCTGGCCATGGGTCTGGTGGTTTAGACTCCAGGCCCCAAGACCCGTCTTCTGTTTTGCTAGCAATGACCTAATAAACTCTTTTAAAAAGACTTTTAGCCATGGAAGCTAAAATTGTTTGTTTAACAGGTGTGCATTTTTCCAGACTCTTTCTACACCTAAATATATATACATATCTTTACACACGTGTGTGTGTGTGTGTACACACACACGAAGTTCTGACAATTAAGCCTCCGAACTTGTTACGATGATGTTGCTAACCTTTTTTGATATCAGAGGGATTATTCATTACGAATTTGTACTAACTGCACAAACAGTTAACAAAGTTTACTGTTTCGAAGTGCTGAAAAGACTGTGTGAAAAAGACGAAAATGACCTGAATTTTTCACCAACAATTCATGGCTCTTGCATCACGACAATGCACCAGCTCACACGGCACTGTCTGTGAAGGAGTTTTTAGCCAGTAAACAAATAACTGTATTGGAACACCCTCCCTGCTCACCTGATCTGGCCCCCAAGGACTTCTTTCTCTACCCGAAGACAAAGGAAATATTGAAAGGAAGACATTTTGATAACATTCAGGACATCAAGGGTAATACTACGACAGCTCTGATGGCCATTCCAGAAAGAGTTCCAAAATTGCTTTGAAGAGTAAACTAGTCACTGATGTCAGTGCATAACTTCCCAATGGGCGTACTTCAAAGATGACCATAGTGATAGTCAGCAATTAGGTATGTGTCACTTTTTCTATGATGAGTTCGCGAACTTAGTTGTCAGACCGCGTATATGTACATATTTAAGTGTTCACATCAGAAACAGCTTTTTGTCTATATTTTAAAATTTAACAATATATTATACACATTTCCACATCCATAAGTATAGTTCTGGAACATTTTAAACAACTCTTTACTACTGTATTAAAAAAAAAAGTGCTGTGACAGGCTTTCTTACTCACCTGTACACAACCCCTTAATTATTTCCTTAAGTGTATCCAAGGAATACAATTACACTTCTTTAAAATCAAGTTGAGAAATTGCACATTTTAAGGATTTTGATATAGTATGTTGCCAAATTGCTCTTCAGAAAGGCTTAATGGAATTATACTCAAATTTGCAGGATACAAATGTTTCTCTTACCACACTGTTGCCAACACATGTTATGTACTAGCAGGTTTTTCTTCTAAAGTCAGTCAGTTAAAACATAGTATCACAATGCTGCTTTAATTTGCATTTTTAATAATTAGCAAGGTTGAGCATTTTTCACGTTTATTAGTCATTTGCATAATTTCTCCTCTCATGGATTTCCTTTGCCATTTTAAATGTAAAAAATAATTTCATTGCTTTCTTGTAATTATTAAAACACTACATCCTCATTGCAGAAAATAGAAAGGGACCAAAACCCTAATGCTGCCTTTTGGGATATTGATTTTAAGCTGGTTATTAAGAAACCAAAGACTCACAAAGAACCTCTAACCCTCCCCCTTTCCTGCCTAAGAGATTCAGGTGGAAAGGCCTGTCCCAGGAAGGAAATCAGAGGATGTTTACCTTAGACTAGTTCGAATTGAGTATGATGAATGGGATCCAGCCATGGGCCTGGTGGCTGAGTCACCCTTTCTGTCCCATTGAAGCAAGAATTTGCCTGCCATGTGTGCTCCACTTTTCCTCAATTACCTGTAAATCACCCATTCTCACTTTTGAAATCTAAAATCCCATTCCCCCCTTAATACCTTTGTCCAAAATGACTAATATACCCATTTTTGCTCACTGTCTTAGGGATTTTCGTGCTTATGCCATTTCCCCGTGCATACATATTAAAATTTGATTTTCTCCTGTTAATCTGTCTCTGTTAATTTGATTATTAGCCCAGCTAGAAGAACTTAGAAGGTGGGAGGAAATGTATTTTTTTAGCCCTCACACTCTTCAGAAAGGCTGAACAGAATTATACTCAAATTTGCAGTATACAAGTGTTTCTCTTACCACACTGTTGTCAATATATGTTGTGTACTAGGGGGTTTTTCTTTTACAGGCAGTTAAAACATAGTATCACAATGCTGCCTTAATTTGCATTTTTAATAATTAGCAAGGTCGAGCATTTTTCATGTTTATTAGTCATTTGCATCATTTCTCCTTTCATGGATTTCCTTTGTCTTTTTTTAATGTAAAAAATAATTTCATTGCTTTTTATAATTATTAAAGCACTACACCCTCCTTGCAGAAAATTTAGAAAATAATATATGTAAATAAGAAAATAAAATGTAGTCAGATACCCACAGTTAACAATATTGTGGATTTTTTTTCCAGACAGAGGGTTAGAAACAGATCACATATTTAGAAAAACAAAATAGGATCATGCTTGAGACAGCTTTATATACTGCTTTTAAATGTATTATAGAGCAGTAGTTTTCCTATGCTATTAGATATTGTTTTTAAAAACATGATTTTAATACGTGCAAAATTGTAGTTATGCTATAACTTACTTAATAATTGCCCTAATTTAGACATCTGGGTTCTCCCAATTTTTTGCTTTCATAAATCACAGAGTAATAAACACCAGACTCCTACTTTCTCTTTCCCATCCAACTTAGGGCCTTTACCTGCACTATTCCCCTTGCCTGGAATCTCTTCTCCCTTCTTTACCTGGGAAAAGCCTCCTGAGCCGTGGAGATGCAGCTTAACGTCCACTTCCTCAGGCCCCCAGAGGGAGCTTTGGTCCCATTCCTGTGCCCCCTTAATACCATGTTCTCACCTGCTCGTCATTCTTTGCGTGAGTGCCCAGCTCCTCCACTGCTCTCCATCCTGAAGGTCAAGGACTTAGAGCTCACGTCCACCTCCCCAGCATCCAGACTAGTGCCAGGCAGGGAGGAAGGGCTTCATACATGTTTGCTGTTGGAGAACTATGCCTCTCAGATAATCAAATATTTGATTATAGGGCACACACTCTGATGCCAAACCTGTCATCCAAGATACGTAAGTTAAAACACAACACTTCTCATCAAAACGTCTCCCAGGAAGAGCTGGGTCAGAGCAGTTGGCTAGCTGCTAAGGTGTTTAATAAAACCCCAGTTAATTAACTAGAAAAAGATTCCTCTGTGGTTTGCTTCACAGCGGAGGACAGCAAGAAGCTAAGCTGGAGACAGATCCTGGCTTCGCTTCAGGTTTCTTTCAGAACATTTAAGAGTTAACAGGTAAGGGGTGACAGGTGCTGTTTCTGGCCCAGATCAGGCTACTGATTGCCCTAATTCCCCTAAGTCTGGCATTCCCAGCCCTCCACACACTCCTACAGTGATGGTGGCGAATAAATTAATTGATACAATCTCTTTGGAGAGCAATTTGACAGTATGAAAATGTATAACCACACTGACTTCACATCCCACTGCTAGGAACCCAAACTATAGAAATACCAGCTCGAGTGTGTGAGGGCATGGACCACGTTTCCCCAAAAATAAGACCTAGTCGGACCATCAGCTCTAATGCGTCTTTTGGAGCAAAAGTTAATATGAGACCTGGTATTATTTTAATGTAATATGAGACCCTGTTTTTATACTATAATAATATAATATAATGTAATATAATGTAATACAGGGTCTTATATTAATTTTTGCTCCAAAAGATGCATTAAACCTGATGGTCCGGCTAGGTCTTATTTTCGGGGAAACACGATTCGTGAGGATGAGCTGTTACTGCATTGTAGGGGAAAGAATAAGCAAATTATGCTTTATCCAGCCACAGAATCCAAGCAGATGGTAGATCTGTATGTTATGAGATGACAGTAAAATCCTATGTAAGATTACATTTTGTGAAACAACAATAAATTATACACATGGATGTAGACACACACACACACACACACACACACACACACACACACACACACAGAAAGAGTTAGGAAAGGTATGAGGAAAGATCTAGCAGGATACACACCTAATCTCTGGGGAGAGACTAGTGAGGGAGGTGAAGCAGTACTTTCACTTTTACCATCAAAGCTGAGGGTTGTTTCCATTTTTTACAAGCATATATTAATTTTGCAGTTAAAGGGAAGATAAAGCCCTTTACAAAGCTGGCTTCCAATTATCTTTCCAACCTTGACTCACAGGGCTTTCTCATTCCAGGAATAATCAAGTTAGAATAACCACTGACAACCGCAAATTGTTTTCTTTCCCAGCATATCATACCCACGATGTGTTTTGATTGTCACAACTCACCCATGACAGGTACCATTATCCTCACCTCCAATTTATATCTCAGGAAACTTGGATTCACGAGTTCTGGTTTTGAACTGATCAAACCAACAAAGAAACAAATTCATACCCAGGGTGAGTGGAAATGCTAGAAAATGGGCGCCGATACTGCACTTACAGTAGGAGGGGAAACTCGTGCAAGACTTCTGGGGAGCCATTTGACGATGCGTATTAACATTCTTTAAAATCTGCGTCCCTTTATTCTCGCAATTCCTTTTCTAGAAATGTATCCCAAGGACATAATTAAGGACACGCACAGAGTTTCAGCCACCAGGATGTTCATTTAGAAGATGCTTATGATATTGAAAAATTGGAAACCACTTAAATATCCAAGAATAGAAAATTACTTAAATAAATTATGTTCCATTCATATGCGAGAATACTCTGAAGGCATTAAATAGTGGGGAAGAATATTTAATGACAGGGAACACAGTTCATGATGCATTTTTATAAGTAGGTCACAAACAGTATGTCTTATGTGAGTTCATTTTTTTGCTTTTAAAAAAAGAAAAAAACAACATACGTAATATACATGCATAGAAAAAAGGTAGAAGAAAGCACACCAAAATGTGAGTACTAGTTCCTCAGGGGAGTGAGACTACTGCAGATTTTTTTCATTCCTTTTCTTAATTGTCTCTTCACAATTTCCCCCTGCTAAATGTCTTACAATGAAAGTATATCACTTTGAATGAGACAAAATTGTACTACATTTTTAAAAGGAGATTCAGCTCTTTGCTCTTCCCCCTAAAGCAACTTTTGTGGTTCTGCCTTTGTGCTTTCCTCCCTTCCAGATCTCTGCCCTCTCTAGTCCCAGCCCATTCTGCAAGACCAGCTCCTCCAGGAAGCCTGCCATGATCTCTGCTGGCTTCTGGGCCCCCTAGCTCATGCTCAGCTTCCTGTCCCACTTGTATGGGACACAAGTGTCATGTGATGCTGCCAAAGCATGCTGAGACACGGCTCATCAGGGCAGGAAGTATAAGACATCTCCAAAGGGGCAGCTCAGTCCCTGATCCTTTAAATAGATCTGGCTACTTACACACATATTTGGGTGCCTAATAGCCCCCAGCACCTTCAAAACCCCTGCCTCTGGCTTTCATGGGAGACTCTCCCATTCAACCAGTCTCACTGTTCTTCATGCTCAGCTCACTAATTCCTTGGCTCTGTCCCAAAGCTCCGAGCAGCCTGTGGGCTCTCCTAGCTCTGATCACTGGTCTGCCCAAGCTTTGGAGTCCACCCTCTGTTTGAGTAACAAGTAAGGCTATGTCCGAGTAATAAACAAGGTCACCTTCCCATCGGGTCTTCAAGCCCTTCACCAATCACCGGCACAAAGTTGGGGAACACTAACAACCACAGCTGTCATCTAACAAACGTTTTTTATGTGCTAGGCACTCTGCTAGGTGCTTTACATGCCAATCTCCTTTAATCTGCAAAATAAAAACAACCATAGCCAATCTTTACTGAGTCCTTACTCAACTCTTTATAAACATCCCCATTCTCCAAAGTATGACAGAAAGGCTCAGAGAGGTAAGGTGAGTTGCCCAAGGTCACAGAGCTAGTAATGAAGGGATGGTGCTTCCTCTCAAACCAATCCTTGTCTGAGTACCAACTTCATCCTCTTAGCTGGACCTGACGCTGCTCCTACACCCCCCTATGGGACAGGTGTGAAAGATGAGAAAACCAACTTTCAGCAAGGTTAAGTCATGGTTCAAGGTCATTTCAGCAGAGCACCTAGGAGCTCAGCCATGGGCAGATGCTGTTCCGGATGAAGCACTGGATAAATAGGAGGGTTACAAAAGGGGAGACTCTGGTATGGGTGGGGAATGGGGCTAGGGTCCCTACAAGGAAGGCAGCAATCTAGGGCTGGGCTCCAATCCTGGCAGGAGAAGTAGAAGCTGGACAGGGAAGCTTTCCAGGGCTCCCCTCCACCCCAGAAACACACCTACTTATCTGACATAGCATAGTTACTCCTAGATCATACCTGCCGCTATTCCCCTTGGCCTTGGGCTCAGGGACCAGGGAGCACTATGTCTGCTGAGAGGGGTGGAGGTGGGCAGCTCAGGGCCTTCTGGTGTCTGGGGAGCTCAGATAAGCCAGGTCTGCCATGGTCCACGTGCTAGAAAGTGAGCCACCAGGAGGAAGGGTAGTGGCTCAGATCACTTCTCATCCGTTGGGGGCATAATAAAATCCAGGTGGTTGATCCTCGGTGACATGGTGACATGGTGAATCTGGGCCTAAAGTTCTTGGCTCCAGTCTGGGCTCTGCCACTAACTTTCCCTGGGACTTAGGGCATATCACTTTCCCGCCTGATGCTGTAATAGTTCCCTTTGGGGCTGCATGTGGGAAACTGTTTTGAGAACCAGAGTCAAGAATAGCTGATGCAGCCACTCTCGCAAAGTCTGGCAGTTCCTCAAAAAGTTAAACAGAGTTACCGTATGACCCAGTTATTGTCTATCCTGCTAGGCATAGACAAAGGAGAAATGAACACGTATGTCCACACAAAAACTTGTACACAAATGTTCATAGCATCATTATTTGTAGTAACCCCAAAGTGAAAGTAACCCAAACGTCCATCCGCTGATGAATGCATAAACAAAATGTCCTTACAATAGTAGGATATTATTCAGCCATGAAAAAGAATCAAGTACTGACACGCTAAGTGAAGGAAGCCAGGCACAAAAGGCCATATATCTGTATGATTCCATTTACATGAAATGTCCAGAAAAAGCAAATCCACAGAGACAGAAAGTACATTAGTGGTTGCCTGGGGCAGGGGAAATTGGGAGAGTGATTGCTAATGGGTACAGGGTTTCTTTTGGGGTGATGTAAATGTTCTGGAAATAATGGTGATGGGTGCACAATCTTGCAAATATACTTAAAACCACTGAATTACACTCTTTAAAAGAGAGAATTTCATGGTATGAGAATCAAAAAAAAAAAAAGAATAGCTAGCAGTTACTTGCTGCTTACTCCTCCAAGCTCTGTGCTAAATTCCTCCTGTTGAATATTCCCTTATTTAATCCTCCTCACAACAACCCTAAAGGGAAGAAACCCCATTACCCCTATTTTGTAGGTGAGGTCCCTGAGGCAGAGGGAGGTTCAATCACCACAGTGCTACGCGCATGAGAGGTCAGTGTGGACTGCACGTGCCTCCTCAGAGACCCCATGGCACTTCGTACAACTTTTTCGTGTGACCAGTCTCACTGTAGGCCCCAGTAGGCCATGGGGGCCTGGGGAGCAGATGTCTTATCTACTGACTCCCTGCTCCAGGCCTGACTCATAAACATTTATTGAATGGACAGAAAATTGTGCTATCTTTGCCCTCTCGGCTGGTTTGCAGAGAAATTGACTTTTCACAAAAGCACAGCATCCGCTGTGAAATCTTAAGGCTGCCAGATGCCGCTTCACACTCACCCTGAGGTTGCTGAATCGAGAGGCAAGCATCACCTCAAATCGAGACAAAATGCATTTGTGGTTTTGAAGGAAAGTCGTTAGAAGACAAAGTCTGTCTCTCAAGGCCAAGGTTGCTCCATTCCGTTTACTTAAAGTAGAGAGAAGACAATCCCTGCCCCAAGGAGTCTGGGCCGCTTGCAGGAAGGAGTGCTTTTTGCTGAGTATCCCCCACTAACGGCAGGAGAGAGCGGGCAGGAGATGGTGGGAGCCAAAGCAAACAGTCTGAAGTCAGAGATAATGGGAGAAGGTAGGAGGAATGGGAACAGGAGGTTTGGAGGCCAGGCAGGAAACAGGTCTGAAAGGAAGGGTGGGAAGGCAGGAAGCTTTCCAAGCTTTTATGAAAAGATGGCACTCCCCAGTTTGGGGGGAGGTCCTGGAGGAGCCTGGTTTGAGAGAGGACTGAGCAGAATGAGAACCACAGCCGGCGGCCTAGACGCCTCCCCCAGCCTTCTCCTGGGCCTCCCCCACTGCAGCCGTGCCCCTCCCTGTCTTCCTGCATTTGAGCCCAAGGGATCCTTCTAACACAGAGACTGCCTCACCTTCCACTGCCCAAAATCCTTCCATGGCACCCATTGCCTACAGTTTGGAGAACCATCTAGACCAGGCATTCCAGACTTCTGCGTCCACATGCTGGCCCCAGCCCTCCGTGTCCTTTCAGCCTTCATTCCCTCCTCCCTCTGTGGCACCTCCCTGGGATCTAATGCACCAAACTTCTTGCTCTTCCGTAAATGAACTCTGCCTTTCCTGGTGTTTGTCTGTTCTTTTTCACAGATATGTCTTGCCTCCTCAAATAGTTCCTTGAGGGATGATTTTCTCCTCTTCTTTGAATCTCCCTCAGTGTTCTAGCCTCGTGCTGACAGTGGACCAGATCTCAGTAATTGCCAGAACTAATCAACTAGCCAGAACGGTGGAGAAGAGGATTCTGGACAACTGACCTGTCTCATCAGCTCTTACGTAGCTTGCTGTCTTAGGATGGGCTCCCATGAAGCAGATTCTGAGAAAGGACTGGGGGCCAAACAGCCCATCTGGGAGGTGACCACTAATTTAGGGAACTTTCATGAGCAGGTACCATTGCAAGCAATGGGGTCTCCATTCCTCTGGGGACTTCTGGGAAATGGGGTGCAACACCACTTAGAGTTGTTCCACTCTGAGGGACAAGGACGCCGGGGTATTTACCTGTCACCTCCCATTGCTCATGGCAGAGGGCAATTCCGGGGGTGTTTCCTCCTGGCACCTGAGGCCTACTCCGATCTGGGCTGATAGAAGGCCCACAGCCCAAGAGTCACAGCGGCTTGCAGCAGGACCCCACGGGCAGGTTCGCAAGGAATGGAAGGGGCGGGGGAGGGGCAGCAGTAGGGGCTGCTAAGCTTGTCAGTCTTGTCTCCAAAAGTGGGCACCACTCTGCCAGCCTCTGTGCCTTTGCTCGTGCTGTTCCCATCCCCAAGTGTCCTCTTCCAGGCCCCTTCTCCACCAGCGGGTGAACTCCTATGCCCCCTTCATGGCACAGCCAAGTGGTCTCTCTCTGCGAGGCTTCTCCTAGCTCCTCCCAGGGGAGTCAGTGCCTCTCCCCTCCCGGCTTCCCCACCACCCACTCTCTCTTATCACCGTGTGCAGTAGTTGCCACAGCACTGACTCTGTTATTACCGTGTACAGTAATGGCCTGTGGTCTCACCTGCCTGCCCCTCTGGACTGGGAGCTCCGTGAGGGTAGGGTCTCCATCAGGGTCATCTGTGTCTCTAGCACCCTGCAGGGAGAAGGTGTCCAGTGAGTGAATAATTGAATGAATAAGCAAGAATATCAAATATTTATTGAGTGCTTGCTATGTGCAGGACTCTGACCTAAATTCCTTAAGTGTGATGACTTATTTAATCTACACAGCCACTTACAAGGAGGTGCTACCATTGTCGCCAACTTCCCGGAGGAGGCGTCTAGAGCAGAGGACTTGAGGGGCCTGCCCGAGGCCCCACAGCTCTCAGCGGCCGAGTGAGGAATGATTGAGAGGACTCTCCTGGGTCCCTAAGGAACTTCACACCCTCCACCAGCAAGGTGAGCAAGGTGAGAATGGGAGACCGGCGGCTGGCCCAGGGCTCCTCAGTGCTGCCTTGGGTGAGGAAAAGGTCTGCTGGGAGGATGGTGAGACAGGCAAACAAATGGGCCTGCAGATAGGGGTCTGGGGCCTGCCCTCTTGAGAGCCAGGAAACCTGAGCAGGTCTTGGATAAGTGAGTTTTGGAGGAACTGAGTGTCGGTCCCTTGAGGAGCAGCCTGGGTCAGGGTGTGAGGGGTGTCAGGTCACAGAGCTGCTGGGAAGGCAGTCAAGACAGCAGACTTCCAGCAACACAGCCCCCTACAGGTTTCTAAGCTGTTTCTTATCCATGAGCCCATGTTCTCCTCACCTTGCCCCAACCCTGGTGACACGGGAAGTTAGAGGTCAGATAAGTCTGCCCAAGGTCACAACCAGAGCTGCGACTTCAGCTGGTGTGTCTTATCCCGAATGCAGTGCTCTTTCCACTCTCTTAGTTCTCAGTCCAGTTAAGATGGATTCTGCAGCTCAAATCTTGCTTTCCTCGAGGGCTGGGGGGAGAGTGTAAGGAAGAAAGAGGGCCAACATTAAGTCAGGCTCCAGTATGTACCAGAAAAATCTCATTCCATCCACATCACAGCCTTATGAGAAAAGGGCCATTACTCTTTCAAAGTTGAACAAACTGAGGCCCAGAGAGGTTAAGAACCTCAGCCAAACAGACACAGCAAGCAGTTGGAGAGCTAGGATGGGGACCCAGTTTGATCAGGCCTCAAAGCATAAACTCTAGCAGGTAGATAGGAGAAAAGGGCACTGGAGGGATTGCCAAGTTGCATTCAGCAACTGCACTTGATCTATTGATCTATATGCAGTTCATACCCAGAGATCCCACACACCACAGAACAGGAGACAGGTTGCCTAAGAGACCTGCAACTCAGACAGTTCACCCTACAGCAGGCATGCGGCACTTAGCCAAGGTTATGAGTAAGAGGAGGACGCCCGTTGCTCCTGTGGCCAAAGGCAGCTGAACAGACTGGCCACAAACATAATGGTCCCTAAGGATGGTGCTTAAGGGATACAAAGGCTCTGTGTAGCTCCCCCTGGGGGTTAGGGATGGGCAGAGATGCACAGAGGCATGTCAGAGGAGGAGAGACAATTTTGTTAGCCACTGAAATCCTGACTGTTTCATGAAATTTTATTTGGCCTCTGGGGAAAGAATTAGCTGTGATCCAACAAGGGCAAAAGCACAGATGCAGGGGGGAAAAAAACAACAACAAACTTGTCTCTTAAAATGCGAAGGCTTGAAGGCGCTTTCCGGAGACTGCACTGAGATAAATTCAATAGTAAAAGAGATGTCCATTCAGAAAGGGCGAACATTTCACGGGAATCACAGGGCAGGTTTAGGGAACATGTTTCTCTAAGTAATAGGAGAGTGAGCTTGCGGTGACTGTTCAAGTTAGCTGTTAAGGAGAGCTTGAATTCTCATTACATTAGAAAGGCTTAGAATTAATAGGGAATTCACCATGTAGTTAGTATGGAATGCACATAACAAATGCTGAAGTTTCATACAAATTTGAAAATTAAAGAGCAAAGGTTACAATTGTGTTTTGTCTTCCCAGAGTTTTTCAAACACACTTTCGTTTTATCACAACATATGCATAACCTTAATATGACAGAAGAGTGGCCAGTAATACACTTTTTATTTTTAAAAACAGCTTTTTTTTTTTTTTGAGCTGGAACTCATACCATACAGTTCACCCATTTAAAGTGTACAATTCACTAGTTGTTAGTATATTCACGGAGTTGTGCAACCATCACCACTATCTAATTTCAGAACATTTTCAAAAATAAACCCTGTACCCATTAGCAGTCATTCCAAATTCCTTCTTTCCCCAGCCCCTGGCAACCAGTAATCTACTTTCTGTCTCTATGGATTTACCTATTTTTGACATCTCATATAAATGGAATCATACAATATGTGGTGTTATGGGTTGAATTGTGTCCCATCAAAATTTATATGTTGAAGTCCTAACCCCTAGGACCTCAGAAAGTAACCTGATTTGGAAATAGAATAATTGCAGATGTAATTAGTTAAGATAACATCATAGGAGGGGTGTGGCTAATCCAATAGGACTAGTGTCCTTATACAAAGAGGAAATTTGGACACAGGGAGAAAGCCATGTGAAGATAAAGGCAAAGATGGGCAATGCTTCTACAAGCCAAGGAACACCAAAGCTTGCTAGCAAACCACCAGAAACCAGGCAAAAGTCATAGAACCTTCTCTCTCACAGCCTTCAGAAGAAAGCAATATTACTGACACTTTGATCTTGGACGTCTGGCCTCTGGAACTGTGAGACAATAAATTCCTGTTATTTAAGCCACCTAGTTTGTGATACTTTGCTATAGCAGCTCTAGCAAACTAATACACATGGTATTTTATGACTGGCTTTTTTCACTTAGCATAATGTTTTCAAAGTGCATCCATGTTGTAGCATGTGTCAGAAGGTCATTCCGTTTTATGACCAAATAATACTCTATTGCATGGATTCTACTTTATGGGCATTTCATTTATGCATGCATCAGTTGATGGACATTTGGATTTCATTTGCTATTATGAAAAATGCTGCTATGAACATTTGTGTACAAACTTTTATGTGGACACATGTTTTCATTTCTCTTGGGTATATACCTATATTTAATTATTTTTCACAGGTATGGAAACTGAGGCCCTGCTGGGTGATTTGCCCTAAGTTACCAGTAAGAACGTGGAAGCACTGTCTCTCTAACCTAGATCTGTTTGATTTCAAATTCAGAGGGTTTTCAGCCGTATTAGGCTACTCCCCCTCACGCTCGTGCCAATTTGTTCACACATACACACATCAGCACCCACACAACAAATACCTCTTTGAGCCCACTGCCTTGCCCAGAGTGCAGAAGTTCAGCAAAGGCAATCAAACAGAAGTGGCACGATGCTGAGGGAGATAAATGAGACTTCCAAGGAATAAATAAGTCAGAACATTGATTTGAATATTACCAAGGGATAGACCGAAAACATTTAAAGGCATATAAAGAGGTTAGTGAAGAGCAAATGGCTGAAACTTAGCCTTCAGCAGTAGGCACACAACTTTTATTGATTGCGACGAGATTTCTGGAAACGAATGCACTTTACCAGAAGAGAACAGTATGCAAGGATGTTTATGTGGAGAGAGCTGCAGTTGAAATCCGTTTGGGGCTCTGCTCTAACCATGCTGGCTGTTCCTCACTGAGGACGGAGAGCTTACATAAGCAAAGTTGCTTATGGTCGGGGTTAGTGCAGGAAGATTTGATTTCACCGTTTCTGTGAGTGAGCAGGATCAGAAGCTATTCTGAGCGGCCGCAAAGGAAAAGCGCCAGAAATCATAAATAAAGAAGTCAAGCGTGTCCTGTGGCCATATCAAATGTGACATTCCTGAAGAATGTGTGAACATGGTATCTTTCAAGCTGCTGATTCTCTAAAATATATGTATATATAAAATACCTTAGTTCCCAGCAACAATAGCACTCACTAGAGTTAAAACCGAACATAAGGCAAAGTAATTTGGGACATAAAGGAAACAGTAGCATTTATAGAATTTCGAGATTCAGCCATTCATTTAACAAATATTTTAGACACTCTCTTTGCCTGTCTTTCTGTCCCCACTGCTCTCTAGTCCCTCACCCAGCTTCATTTTTTTTTTTTTACTTTTCTATTGTTCCCTGAACATATAAGTGTATTATTTACTTGCTTATTGCCTGTGATGGTTAATCTTATGTATCAACTTGACTGGGCCTCAGGGGTGCCTAGATATTTGGTCAAACATCATTCTGGGTGTGTCTATGAGAGGTTTTCTCCTGCCCTCAGAATGGAACTTACACCACTGGCTCTCCTCGTTTTCAGGTCTTTGGACTCAGGCTTGAACTATATTCCTGGTTTTCCTGGGTCTCCAGTCTGCCAAATACAGACCTTGGAACTTCTTAGCCTCCATAAGGCATGAGCCAATTCCTTATAATAAGTCCCTAGATATAAGTAGAGATATATCCTATTGGCTCTGTTTTCTGGAGAACCCTAATACATTGCCCATCTCCCCTACCGGAGTGGAAGCTGTCTTACCTCACTTCCAGGTGATCATCTCTCTGGTTTTCCTTTTGCCTCTTCCCAATCCATTTTCCAGAAACTGGGTATGTCATTCCCCTGCTTAAAGTCTTCAAGGTTTCCTGTGGGAACTAGAGGGTCATATAGTGAGAGAGGTCCCCGATCCCCGTTCTTGAGGACCTGACGTCAGATAGCCACAGGTGGACACTCTTTCTGACCCCCTCTCTGACTTTGGTGGTTCGACTTTTCTCCAGATGGTCTCATGTCTCCGGGCTGATCATTGCTTCCTTGGGTGAGGCATCCCTTGTCAATCCTGGAGCCCCTGTCGCCCTGCTGTACCACACTCCCTCTTTCCTCCTCACTTCCCTCTAAGAAGGTAGGATTTACACGGGCTCAGGCTCACAGATCAGCCCTGTCCCCAAAGCCTGGTAATGAGCTCAAGCATGTACTCGGCTCACTTGCTGGCACACTCTAAGTGTTCAAAGACTGGTAGCACTAATATCACATTTAGGGGATGAACAGAGAAGGAGGAAGCAGGGTCAGGGAACAGGAAGCAGCATGGGGTGGCCTCACCCCTTAAGTCTGCAGGGAGAAAAGATGCCACGGAACAGCCTCTCAGGATACCCACAAGACAGCATGCTATTTAGGGGAGAGCTCCAGCCTGAGACTTAGGAGACCAGGGTGCTTGTTTCCTTTCTGCCTTGGAATCCCTGTGTGACTGTGGGCTAGCCGCTACCCCTCTCTCGACTCCACTTCCTCATCCATATATTGACGAATGTGAGCTAGCAAGCTTCAACGGCCTTTCACTGAGGCTGAGTTGGAGTCTTGAGACATTAGCAAAGCAAGGGCAGAGACACCACTTCAAGGTCATGCCAAGCAGTGTGGGAGAAGAAAAGCATAATCCCTGGATTTGCATCCAGTTGCACCCCTTACTAGACTCAATGTCTTGGGGCAAGTGCCTTAATTTCCCAAGTGTAATTTCCCTCATTTGCAAAATAAGATATTAATGCTTATCTCGCAGAGTTGTCAGGATTGAAATAAATAAGAAAATATATGTACTGTTTTCTAGAGCACTCAACATATACCAATTAAAAAAAAAGCTAATTCCTGTCCCCTGATTTTATTTCTCTCTGTTTAGTACACACATTTTAGGTGTTAGTCTAAACCATGTTCCCCTTTTCTCTGAGAAGGTACAGCAGCCATATTAACACTACATAACACTGTTCCCTTGGCCATAGTTGATTGGACCAGAGGTGGTCACCTGACCCAAACTGGGCCAATCAGATTGAATTTAGAATTGGGACAGAGACACCGGTCAGACTCTGCTGGGTGCTTGAGTCAGCAAGTTGTGCATTTGAGAGTCAAGTTTGCTTGAGGAAAGAAAGGGAGAAAAGAAAGGAGAATGGGAGGGAGAGAGGGAAAGTAGGAGGGAAGAAGGAAGAAAGGACTCTTTCCTCATTGACTTCCTTTGGTCATCTACTAACCGAGGTGTTGGTCACCCTTCCTGAGACACATTCCTGAACTGTCCACACTGAAGGCAGGTGACATCCTGACTGATGTCACCATACCACAGCAGAGTCCTTCATGTAGTCCCCCCCTACCAGGGTCCCCTCTAGGGAAGAGAGGATTCGGGGGCAGACAAGAGGAAGGACCCTGCTGAGATATGCTGACATTGGCCAGGAATCCTCTCTTCCTGTGGGGCCAGGAATCGCAGGCAGACCTCAGAGATATTGATGCTTCAGTTCCAGACACTGCAATACAGTGAGTATCACAATACAGTGAGTCATAATCGTTTTTGCTGGTGGAGAGTCTTGATTTCAATATGTAAAAAATTCAACATTTGTGAGGCTCAATAAGGCAGGCGCAATAAAAGGAAGCATGCCTGTTAATGGCGGGGTGTGTGTGTGGCTGCATTAAGGAGTAAGAGATGACTCAGGTGGTTCCTACTGAAGTTCCTGTGACACCAAGGAACACAAAAATCTAAGCCACCCGACTATGTTCTTTGGAGACAGGAATGGTGTGCAGGGCGAGGGACACCTTCAGGGTCCAGCGCTGGTCTAGTGTCCAGGCTATGGGGTGCCATCTGCCAAAGCCGTTCTCTGTTCTAGGGCCCCTCCACTGGTTTCTCCATCTCGACCATCCTGCTCCTTTCCTGCCCACTAATGTCTCCCTCCTACCTTCTTCCCACCTCTTGGCTGCCGCTGCCACTTCTTATTTATTCTTGGCTTCGCTTACTGCCTCCTCTCTGTGTCTCTTGGCTTCTGCCCTTGCAAAAACAGAGCCCTGCCTCTCTCCAGAGGCTTACTCTCAAACCCTCAGAGAGAGCCTATGTTGGCTCCCTTGGTCCCTGTTATCTGAGCTGGTTACTGGTGTCCTGCCGTGCAGCCTCTGAAGCTGCTGGCCCACCTGTACGGTGGCTGCCTTTGTGTCAGCTGCACACCTTAATCCAGTATGCAAGGGGTGGGTTATACAGGTGGCTTTATTCTAGAAGGGGCTGTGGGCATGGTAGCCCTCAGAGCATAATACATCTTTCTTCAATATAGATGGGGAAAGAGCAAATCAAATGAGATTGTGGCGGTGGACATGCTTTGAAAAGTATAATGGGCTGTGCTGGCACAAAATATTAATTATTGATAACACCAACAAGGCCATGTCACTATTTGTGGAAGTTTTGCTTCCCTAGAATTCGTTGGCCAAGGGCAGTGGTTCCCAACAGCCATGGTCTTTGATTCCCAAACCCTCTCCAGGGAAGTTTCTGGGACACCAACCTCCCTCTGCTTCCTCCCATTAGTGCTTCATCTGGACATCTCCACACCTGCTTACCTGCATCACCGAGGCTGCTCTGGTGGCTCCGGGCTCTCCCTGCAGGCTCACAGATATCCTGTCGGCTCCCAAAGGGTTCCCAGGTGCTTTCACTTTAGAGCTACTTCCATAGGGAACTCAGCCGCGGAACCAGCTTCCTCTTATTTTCAGCCCTGCCCCCAGTGAGTTGGGGGAAGGGGAATGTGGCTGTCTCAGCCCCCTAGCTCACATATTCCAGCCCTTTGGAGAGAAGGAATCTCTGTCAAGATCCAAATTCCAGAGAAGGGACTCAGACTGAGTCAGCGCAGGTCACACACAGGTCCACACTGGGACAATCAGCTATAGTCAAAGACCACATTGCACAAACATGGCTGCCCTGAACCTACCTCTGTAAACAGGGCAAGGGTGGAGGGGATGATCATGAGCCAGCAGACCCCACTAATGGTGCTGACTGCAGGTCCTCCTTCACACCAAGGAAACGGGCACACGTCAGAGTGCTGCTCTCTGCCGCCAAATCTCTCCCAAACACTGGAGCCAGTGACGCAGGCTGGCATCCAGTCACCTTGATGCTTTGCCTCCTTGTGGAGCTTCCTGACTGCCTCAGGGCCTCAGAAACAGTATTTTCCTCTGTCCCCTTTTTCACGTTAGCATTTTCCTTTATGCCCCCAATTTCTTTCACTTGTTTTGAAATCCAAGGGATGACGGTTGGATGGGGCCCAGCTTCTCAGACAGTCAGCTGTGGTATCCCTGAGTTCCCAGCTAACACCCAGCTTAGGCCCCTCTTCTCCTACTTCCTGATATATTCTTTTTTCTATTCTTTTTTGGTAATAACTTTAATGAGATATAATTCATATACCATACAATTCACTCATTTAAAATGTACAATTGAATGTTTTTTAGTGTATTCAGTGATGAAAACATCACTACAATCAATTTTCAACATATCCCCCAAAACCCCATTAGTGTCACTCCCTTTCCCCTCCCCCCTAGCTATAGGCAACCCCTAATCAACATTCTGTCTCTATTTGCCTATGCTGGCCATTTCACATCAATGGAATCGTACAATATATGGTCTTTCGTGACTGGCTTCCTTCACTTAAGATTTTCAAGGTTCATCTATTAATATGTTGTAGCAGGTATCAACACTTTATTCCCTCTTATGGTGGAATATTCCATTGTGCGGATGTACATTTTATTTATCCATTCATTAGTTGATGGACATTTGGGTTGTTTCTGCTTTTTGGCGATTACAAATGATGTTGTTATGAAGATTCATTTACAAGTTTTTGTGTGGACACATGTTTTCATTTCTCTTGAGTATATAGCTAGGAGTGGAATTGCTGGGTCATATACAGGCATACCTTGTTTTATTGTACTTCACTTTATTGCAATTCATAGATGTTGCCTTTTTTACAAATCGCAGGCAAGACCCTCCACTAGCCATAAAATGACAACTTCTTTTATCGGAGTGGTTTGGAACAGAACCTGCCGTATCTCCAAGGGACGCCTGTAGTAGTAGCTCTGTGTTCACTTTTTAAGGACCTGCTAGACCAGAGTAGGTCATACCATTTTACATTCCCACCAGCAGGGCATGAGGGCTCCAAGTTCTCCACATCCTCGCCAACACTTACTATTTGTCTTCCTGATTATCACCCTGAGAAGTTTAGTGGCTATCCTCGAAGACCCTGCTCAGAGGCCACTTCATCCACGATTCCTTCCTTCCTCCCCGGCCTCTCTCCTTGGAACTCCCTCACTACCCATAATCATTCCATGTAATGGGGCATCTTTATAACTCAAATGACGCCATGGAAGGGCCGCATGCTGGGGCCAGAGTCAGAACCAGTTCCCTCCGGCACGTGGTATGATTTGAAAAGAGATTAAAGAAAGCCTTAGCAATGGCAGCTCTCAAAAGCTGTTGTCACAGGTGAAAGTTGCCATTAGAGCTGCTCCTCTGGGACGAGGGGCTGGCCCTGAGCTTATTCAGGCCTTGGTTAGTTTGTAAAACAAAATTCACTTAACTCCATGTTAGAGGTTTTTTTGTGTTTTTGTCTTAATTTTGTATACCTGGCATTCATTCCCCATTGTTCTGAAAACAACACTCTGTTTTTGTGTTTGTTCCTTAAACTATTCTTCACCTTCTCTTAGTCTATTTGGTATAAGTGGGCCTGACCCCAGTTCTCAGATCCAGAGGTAATGGCCCACAGTTTGGCCAATCATAATGAGTGGTTCAGGGTGGTCACATGACCCAATCTGGGCCAATGATAATCAGCCCTGGGATCTTTTCTAGATGAGCCAATGAATTAGCAGAAACACTTGTCTGTAGAGGGAAATAAAAAGAAGCAAATATGCAGAGAAAAAGCAGAAATGGGAGATTATGTGGCCTCAGAGAGAGAAAGAAATGGAATCAGAGGCAGCCTTTACATTCCTGTGATTTCTGGTTATACTTCCTGCAGTGGATTCTATGACATTCCCCTTGTTTTGTAATATACCCCATTTATAGTTGAAATCCTTTATTAGTCAAAATTCATTCAATTTGACATGGCAGAAGCTCAAATCAAATTAGCTTAAACAAGCAAAGGGGGATTTCTGGACTCACATAATTGGGAAACTCAAGGGACAAGTCCAGGTATGGTGGGATTTAGGACCTCAAATGTCATCACTAAGAAGCTGTCTTTTTCTTTGTGTTGGCTTCATTCTTAGGTAGATTTTCCTATGCAGCAGAAAACATGGCCCCCAGCAACTGCAGGCTGTATAGAAACCCCTGAAAGACAGCACCTCCTTCCCAATAAATAGTTCAGTAAAGTCAGAAACATTCCCATCAGACTCAGGATCTGCTACTGCTGGTCCCAGATTGTTACTTTCAATCTAATGGGGATGAGGGTGGGAGGTAGAGACAAAGACGAAAGAAGCACATCCCATTTATTTAGTGTCTACCAATGTGGGGTCACTGTTAGCCTATTCACCTGTAATGAAGCCCATTCACAACCTCAACTGACAGCCTTCAAGGCCGAGCCAAGAGGGACAAGCCTTTTGAAAGAACACTCCTTTCTGTGTTTGAGCCCTTCCTGGGCTTGAGTGTGCAAAGATGGGCAGGATTAGGGATAGGGCCTGAGAAAGCTGACTTGTTCTTCTTAGGACAGTAAGAGGAATTTGGTGGGGTAGATGATGATGACGATAACGATAATAGCTAACATTATTAACCCTCTGCTAAGCGCTTCCCATGGCTTTATGAAATCCTCACCACCAGGCCTATTATCTTCAAATTTATTATGCTCATTTACAGATGAAATTGAGGTTCAGAGAGGTTAGGCAACTCCTAAGATCACACAGCTGATAAGATGCAGAGCCAAGACCACCTGGAAGCAGAACTCCTGCACTTAACTACTGCACTATTTTGCCTCTCAAGGAAGAGAGCTGCAAAGACGACGACAGAAAAGAACCAGAACCAGGGCAAGGCTGGGGAACTGTGTGAGGTAAAGGGGCCCATGAAAACTTCCCAGGGGTAGGTGGACCAAAGGCCTTTTAAGAACAAGACTGTCCAATGTACATTTGAAGTTGGTTGAATTGTAGCACTTGAAACCCTCACTCTGACTTCCCCAAATCTCCCTCCGCTTGCCTTTACACAAATACCTTCTGGGGTGGGTTTCTAGTGGAAACAGCAGAAGGTGCCGGCTGCATTCCATGTCTCAGTCAGAGCCGTGTAAAAACAAAACAGCAGGCCTGGGTCAGCCACCCAATCCAGATGCTAAACGAATTTAGCAGAAGCCGCAGCTCTGATGCAGAGGGGAGTGTGAAAATGCAAACCATTCCAGAACTCTCCAAAGTATTGGGGATAGCTTTGCATTTCCACAGGGTGTGGAATATGGATTTAAACTGATATTTTTGGAATCATAAGAGACGGGAGGCCCCAGCTGACAAATGGGTTACACACAGACGGCAAACTGAGACTGAGAAAGGCCCCAAACCCTGAGAATATCAGCTCCCCATGCTTTCAGCCTTGGGCTGGGGTTTAAAGATCAACACTCTAATTTATGTTTGGCATAGGGTGGGCTGATGACATTTATGAGAAAGACCAGGGCGGGGCTTGGAGTCCTTGGGTCTCAGTCTCTGACTCAGAGCATAAACTCTCTTGTCAGAACTGGGCATGAGGATAGACGCAAATGAACTTCTAAGGCAGAGTGGACTGACTTTGCTGCTTTAGGTGGGGAGGGTCCCAGGGCCTGGCCTGTGGCTACGTCTGCCGATGGGCCTCAACTGGCTCCTGCTCTAAGGAGAGAAGAAGAGAAGGGCAGAGCGCCAGGCTGCACTTGGCCAGGGACTCCGGAGAGGGAATGAGACCAGGCTGGTAAACTCTGATGAGGGGAAAGTCTGGAACGCTGGGCCCGGAGCGGGAGGGCGGCGTTGGCCTGGGGGCCCCCAGCAGCCGCCAAAGCCAGAGCAGGGGAGCAGGAAGCAGGGAGGTCAACTTGTCCCACTGCCCACCTGGGCAGACTCAAGGCCATAAGTCTTCCCGGAGCCGCTGAGAGATGCATCTTGTCAGCCGGAGGATGGCCAGGAGCTGGCGGCTGCAGGGCTCCTGGCAACTTCTTGCAGCTTTTCCTCCCGCTCCTAAATGTTAGCTTTTTCAAGACTCCTTGTTCCTCGCTGCCATTTCTCCTCCTCTCTGCTTTAGCTCCAAGGCTGGCAGCATCACCTCCAGCCAGATGACGCCCAGATTTCCATCTCCTGAGAGACCCCGCCTTCACATCATCATCCCCTGGATGGTCGCAGACCCCTCAAATTCAGAGCCCTCATCTGAACCCTTCTCTGCAGCCCTAGGCATGGGGTCTCCTTTCTTTACCTCTTCCTTTCCTTAACCCCCACCCAAGAGAGAGCTGGGCCTCGGGGCTCAGGTGCCCCGATGGAGCCACATCTGCCCATGGGTGGGTGCTGGGAGGAATCTGATCCCACCCTGCGTGTCTCCACGTGTCACGTGGATGCTCTCTCTTCCTTTTCCATCCAATGTGTGCTCTCCCTCTGCTACCTTTCACCCACACGGCAATGGTGGTGAGGGCCAGAGGCTGGAAGGTCATTCATGAGGCCCTGCTGCTTCAGGCCTGTCCCACGTGGGTGACGTCCCGCTTAAGGTGATGGCAGCCTGAGATTTGGGTTTGGCCTGGGAGGGAACGGCCTCCTTGGGCCTCAAACTGACCTAGGGAGGGCTCAGCATTGGGTTGGGGGCACAAGCCCAGCCAACAACTCAGTGACCCTGAGTTTCCTATGTAGATATGGCTCCCCCAGACCTTGCAGGCAGGGTGAGTGGAGAGATAGGTGTCGGAGCTTCCTGGGTCCCTCTGCCTAATACATTGAACACAGCCTCATTCCAGCCTTGTTTCTTAACATCTTTCCCCTTCCAATCCCATCCCCTTTTGGTGTTGCCTTTGTAAAAAGCTTCCTAAGGACTTCAGCTCATTGGACCACAGTTATGGCCCAGTTTTATTTTTCTAATAATGGCTATGAACCCCTCCACCAGTTAGGAGTCATGTGCCTTTGACAGCACAGTGGTCGTTTCCATGTTCAGACACTTTGGGTTATAAAAGTTGTCTCATTCTGGTTAAGAGCTGGTCATTTTAAAACTTCAGGCTCAGATTTAACTCTACACTTTCTCCTTATCCACAAGGTAAGCTAAACTGGGAGCTCTAGGGCCTTAGAGTGTGTGTGTGTGTGTGTGTGTGTGTGTGTGTGTGTGTGTGTGTTATGGAGTGCCAGGGAGGGCAGGGTGGTCTCTCTGTCACACACATATCCCTTCTCTGGGTTCACTCCTAGGGCTGGGGTTAGAGAAGAAGAAAGAGGGAAACAGCTGTCCCTCCAGTGACACCTGGCCAGGCTGTGGTTCCCCTTTGGTGAGTCACAAGTGTGCTGGACTGAGCTCAAAGCCTATGGGTCTGGGGTAGTGGGTGGAGGCCCCAGAGGACCCACTGACCAAGGTCTTAATTCCAGGCTCCTCCCCCAGATACTGGTGGTCCCTCCTCAGACAAAGCTACACCTTCCAGTTACCCTTCAGCTGGTACCTTTGCCACATCTCTCCAGTGCTGAGACTGTCCCGGCTGAGAGGGTAGCAGCGAGATTGCAGCCTCCACCCTCTCCCACCCCTACAGACTCTCCTCCTCTTAGCCTTGGTGCCTCCAAGAACCAGAACCCAAAGGGCCTTCCCCTGAGGCTGAGCCACCATGTCCCATTCTGGTTCCTCTGGGGCAGGTGGCAGCCCATGGCTAAGCAGACATCCAAGCAGGGAATGATGTGTCAGTCTCCCCTTCTTGCAGTCACCCCCAAACTTTACATGTACTTTTCTTGGGCTCCCATTTCTCAGCTTTGGGGTGGGAACCACCACAGGCCCCTCCCCTCTTCTGCAGGGTCTTAATGGGTGGGGCACACATTTTTACGATTGTTTTCTCCAGCCTCTGATGCTATCCACACAAAAACCCACCAAATCTGTTTGGCCTCTCGGCCACTTGAGGCAGAGTCTCAGGGTGGTCCTCTCCTAGTGACCCTGCCCTGGGGACCTCTGGAACAATGATTGCTACCAGGGCCTCCCACTGTGCCGTTATACCTGCCTGTCAACGCCATCTTCCCAGATGCCAGGCCAGGAACCCAGGAGCCCGGAGGCTCTCTAGTTGTCTTCCCCTTGTTCCCTGGCCCTCTGTGTGGAGGGTGAATCAGTGGGAGGAACAGTGCAATGATCAATTAGTGATGCCTGCCATGAGCCCACGGGTGGCAGTGCTGCAAGGTTTCTGCCACCCTGTTCTAGTTGTACCAAACTGTCCACTTTTTCCCACCTGGAGTCCACCCGGGCCTCTCCTTCCATCCCTTCTCCCTGGCCCAAATACCAGGCTATTGCCACCATAAACTCGTCCCCAGATTTGCCACGTCTTTTCACATGCCATCACCCCTGGCAAGACTCCCTTCTACGTGTCCTCCATCTGTCAAGCTTCTCCCCACTCTTCCATCCTTCTGTTTAATTGGGGCAACCCTGTACCTTAGTTTGCCCAGGTTTACACTGTGGTCTCAGTACAATTGTTCGTAGCACTCTTTTCATTACATACATGCCCCAGTTTGGACTTTGAATCATACACTCACCCTGACTCTAGCATGCAAGATGTGAAAGGTGCTTATGTCCTTTTTAGGTCTGTCTTGCCAGTGTCCAGCCCAGTATCTGGCACAAACAGGGATGCTGGAGTAGAGTGGAATTTAACTGGTGGGGCGAAAGAGAGAGAGCAGATGGAAAGGTGAGAGGTGGAGAGACCTGTGTCCACTGGTATTTGAGCGCGGGCCCCTGGGACCCAAGTGGAACAGTGAGTAACTGCATTAGAGAAAAGCCAGGCTTCCCATCAGCCTGCAGTCAGGTCTCCAAGGGGAAGCGCTGAGAAAGACACCATGGTGGGAGACTAAAAAACTGACTGAGGCCCAGATCCTGCTAGCACAACTGTGTCATCGGAAAGTAAGAGATCTAAAAATACAGCCGACAAACAAAGAGGAAGTGGGCCCAGCCAGGGCGGCTGAGGCGCTTGCCTGCTCCCCTTGGCACTGGCTGCCGTGGGTCCTGGCCAGGGTGCTGGAGCCACCCGGTCGTCACACTGGCTGTGCTCCCTGCTCAGAATATCCTACCTTCCCTGGACTCTTCCCCTATTGAACCCCTCTTCCTGAAGGACTTCTAGAAAGCTTTCTCTAACTTGTCACCCCTTCCCCCAACCTAGATAGATTAGTTCTTCCTGTTACACTCACTCGCTCTGAGCTCCCCTCCACAGCTCTGTCACTAGATCATTACTTATGTGATCATCTGCCTAACTTCTACCAAACCCCCTCACACGACTTTGACTGGAGAGGCTGACAGCAGGGGCTAGAGATCAGGTGCTTGGACTCAGATTCCAGCTCAATCCTTTGCACAGGCTGTGTGACTTTGGACACGTTTTTGCACCTCTCTATGCGTCATCTGTAAAGTCTTCCCTCACCTGTGAAATGCAGACAGTTCCAGCACCAGCCTTGCAGGGTCGTTTGAGGGTAATGTGCTCTGAAGCACATCGAGCGTACACAACCTTTCCTAACATGTCATAAGTCCCCTTATTATGGCTTTCAGTGCCCTAGTACTCCAGGGCAGGGTTGAACTGATATTTTGACCCACCCTGTACCACCTCTCAAAGAGCCTGGCCCGTTCAATAAACAACTATCAAATGAATGCATTTTTATTTATGTACTACCTGGTTCCAAAAAGAGACTTGAGGCCACCCAATGACAGATGTCTTGAGAGTTTTGCAAATTTTAAAGTACTCTTAAAATGTTAGTTGTTTCTCCATGACACTGCCAGCCCGGGTCTCTCCCTTGGATAGCTCTGTCTCCTAATGATGGGTCTGCTACAGACTGGTATACGCCCACTGGGACTGGGGGCTCCCTGCCTCCCGGAGTGTCTGTCTCTGGTTATATGAAAATTCTGTGTCCCATGGAATGGAACCAAAACGTGCCTCAGGAACTTCTGGCTGCTGGTCCCAGCTCTGCCCTCAAGGCCTCAGCCCTCCTTGGCCCAGGAATACCTCCGAGAGATTTGCGGATGGAGAAGCTGGCAATTTCTGGCTTATGTATGGGGTGGCGGGAGTGGGAGTGAGGGGCCAGGGCAGACGTCTGCCTGGCTGCCTGGGGAGGTGCCCAGGTATCCCTGCCCAGGCCTCTGAGGGAAGGCTGGGGGTGTGAGGACAGCGGAGCCGTGTTTTAGTTAAATGGATGCTCTTGGAATCCCAGGGAGCCTGAATAATTGACAGTGTGGTCAGCAGCTGACCGCTGACTTCCAAGCATGGTGGAAATCAATCTGGTCAACATTTACTGCCCCAGCGGCGGGAGGCCTGGGGGTCAGAGGTGAGCAATGCTGCCCCATCCTGAGTCCTACTCCAGCAGTGCCCCCAAGTCTGGCAGACCCACCTGTAGGCTCAGTCCTGCCCTTCTCCAAGCCTGTTTCCTTCTCCATGGGGCTAGGGATCTGCTCCTCACAGGCGGGTGGACCGGGAAACTGCTGTGTAAATCCGAGTGAGGGTGCACAGAGTGGAAGATGATGGGGAAGATGATGGGTCCGATTTGGGATGTGTTTGAGTCTGAAGGGTCCACGGCATAGCCTGGTGGAGAAGAACCAGCCAGTGGGTAATTGGGTCTGGAGCTGATGGGAGGGGGAAAGTTGGGAGTCCTCAGCCATAAGTGGTCCGTGAGGCCAAAGGAGTGGATAGGACTGTCCAGGGTGAGTGCAGAGGGAGGGGAAGAGCCAGCACAGGCCCCAGGAGGCCACCGACATTTAAGGAACGGCTATGGGCCCAGTAAGACAAGACCACGAAGAACAGTGAGGGTCAAGGTCAGAATGTGGAAAGCTGCCCAGAGGTCAGGGAGGATCAGGACTGAAAAGGGTCCATCTGCTGGTCTAGCCACAGGAGGGCTTATCAGAGACCCCGGTGAGGACAACTTTCAGAGAGTCACGGGGTGGGGTTGGAGAGCGTGATCTTCCTGTTAGCAGTGTCTATAGAAGGAGGGGCACAAAAGGAGCTTTAAGGGTACCGGTATATTCGCTCACATAGATGACACCCTGGATGGAGCGCTAGGATTTAGACATAGGTCAGCCACTATTTGTAAAAGTCCTAATATTTAGTCTGATAGCTAAGCCTTTTTCAACCTAGTCCCTGCTATCTTCTACTCCTATAACTGTCATCCAGAAAACTCCTATTCACCCTCGAAAGCCCACTTCAAATATCACCTCCCAGCCCAGGCAGTTCCTGACATCTCCCCACAAAGAGTTAATCTTTCTCCCTGTACCCTGTACATTCTTTCTTCTTTTTGCATGTATTTGTTCATTCACAGAGGTTGGTTGCACACCTACTATGTGCAGGCTCTGTGCAGACCCTGGATTCAGTAGGAACAAATTCAGACAGAGACAAACTCCATTTCCAACTAGCTGAAGCAAAAAGGGGGAAACTCTAGGAGGCAATGAATAACCAAGTTGCCAGGGGGACAGGGTCGCAGCTGGACCTTGGGCTAGGATACAGCCAGCTCCCTCTCCTCCTCTCCCCTTCTCTTTTCTCTGTTTCTCTCTTCTCCTCTGTCTCATTGTCTCTGTTTGTCACTGTTTCTCTTTAGCGCCCCTCTCTTACTCAAATTGGCTTCCCCTGCTTTACGAAAAATATGAAGCTCCAGAGTCCCAACCAGGGAAAATATAGCTGGGGTCCCCTCCCCCAAGTTCCAGTTTAAAAAAAAAATAACTTGTGGGTCTGGCTTAGGTCAGACACCCACCTCTCCTTAACAGTAGCTGAAGCTGGTGTGACAAGATGGCAACTCCTGCTGGGACCATCTACCTCTACAGAGTGGAGAGAGAAACTGGCCCTAAAAAGAAGTAGGGGGGTGGTTGGGTGGCTCAGTTGGTTAGAGTGCGAGCTCTTAACAACAAGGTTGCCAGTTTGATTCCCACATGGGCCAGTGAGCTGCGCCCTCCACAACTAGATTGAAGGACAATGACTTGGAGCTGATGGGTTCTGGAGAAACACACTGTTCCCCAATAAAATTTTTTTTTAAAAAAGGCCAAGAATACACCAAGTCCTTTAAGAAAAAAAAAAAGAAGAAGTAGGGAACTCTTTCCAGAAGGAACGGTGTGGGAGGATGGGTTGCTCTCAAACCAGTAAGGGTCTCATCAGGCAAAGGGGCCCATCTTGTGAGGAAGGAATCCTGGTACCTACTGTCTGGATTCCACAGTCCAGAGGGAGCTTTACTTTTTTGGTGCCCGGGACCCCTGTGACATAAAGTGAAGATATGGACCTCATCTCCCAATAATGGTTTTCAATGCATAAAACAAAATACACAGAAAGCCAATTATGTTAGTTCTGTACATAACCCTCTTCAGGACTTTGATTGTTGAAGGAATGTGGAAAGATAGGATAATTAGAGGTTTGCTCAGAAATCTGGAGGGAAGAGATGAGAACCTGGGCCTTTCCCTTGAGGGTGGAAGTTGTTTAGAGCTGTGTGGGGTCTGTGTTGGCCCTGGGTGAAGCTGGCAGCAAAGCAAATCCTGGCGGCAGTGGGTTGGTGGCCCAGGTTCAATACCGAGGCTACCTTAGGCAGGCTTCTTGGCTGCTGTTAGTAAAGACTGACTCTGATTAACCTAAAGAAGTTGTTTGGCAAAGCCTCAGGTGGCACACACAATTGACGAAGGACTGGAGAAACAGGCTTGACGGGAACCCAGAGAGTTAAGGCCCAGCCAAGGTACCACGTTGGGGGCTGCCACTTGCCAGCTGGTCACAGGGGCCCCTGCTGGCACCTCTGACCATGGAAATGGTGCGTCACACATCAATAGGTGCCATTCTGCTGCTAACTGACCCTGTGCCTCCGTGTCATTCAAGATTCAGAGTCCTGAAGGGTGAGTCCAACTGGCCACGCTTTAGGCCACATGTCTATATTCTAGCTGCTGGGGGTACGGATATCTGCCCCATCCAGCTTTTGTGGTGGGAGGTTGGGGTCCTTTCACCATCTTGGGATCCCCCAGATAGTTACTGGTTAACCAAAGTGGCAAATGTCTGCTATGGCTAGTTCTGAAGGTGTGTGTGTGTGTGCATGTGTCAGGTGTGTGTGTAAGGTGTGTGTGTGCATGTGTGAACTGAGAAGCTAGGTCATCTCTCCAGTGCTGTTGAAAGCCAGTCCTGTGGTGGTCTGAAGTGACATGTAACCCTGGGGAGAGGGGCTCTCCCAAAAAGGAAATGCTGCTGGGTCCCAGGCAGAGGGCCTTTCAGGAACTGAAACAGGCCTTCCAGTTTCTTCTCTGCAACCCTTTAGAAGCAAGGGTTGCTGACCACTTTTGGAATGAGTTAACAAGGGTCCCAGGAGTCTTGGACTTATCATGGGGTGGGGTCTCTCTAGAGAGAAGTAAATGTACTTGATCAATGGGAGAGGGGCTCAAAAAACAAATTCTTATTCTGAACCTCAAACTGGGGACATCAGCTACCTGTGTCTGCTCCTGCCCTCCCCGCCCCCCACTAGACTGAGCTTCACAGGGCAGGTCTCCCATCTCACTCATCTCTGTCCATGCAGGTTCTAGCCCAGGGCCCGGCACTGAGACCTGGCCAGCAATTCACCAGTCTGTCTCTTTCTCCTCCTGGGCACACAGCCAGGCTACATTTCCCAACCTCCTTTGTAGTTAGCTATGGAATGTGACTTAAGATGGGCTGATGGAATATGGACAGAAGTGACATGGGCCACTTCCAAGCCTGACCTAAAAAAAACCTCCATAAAATCTGCAATCCTCTGAATTTTCCCCCATCTAGTTGAAAGCAGATGATTCTGAGTCTACAGGGGAGGGTGTAGCCACAGGAAACAGGGGGCCTGGGTCCCTGAATCACCATGTGGAAGGCCCGCCCACCAGCCAGGAACACCTGCCATGTGAGCAAGAAAGACAACTCCATTGTGCCACTAAGACTGGGGCCTATTACAGCAGCTAGAGCCCATAATATGCTTGGAAAAAGGTTGCTGAACCAAGTTGTTCTGTGACCCTGGGCAAAGCACTGCCCTGTCCTGGGCCTCAGATTCCTCAACTATATGAGAAGGTTGGACCAGGTCACCTCAAGGGACCCTTTCTTCTGGGGAAAGGGAGGAATTTAGACACACACACATACACGCACACACTCCTGCACTGGGGCCTGCTCTGTAAGGACAACCTCTGGAATGTCTTTCTGGATACTGTTTCTTTCAAGCACCCAAATGAAGACAACGTTCCGGAACCTTGTTTCTAACAGACGTCAGTGTAACAAAAACACATGCTATAGACCAGTAAAATGTGACAACCAACTCTAGTGATCAAATGTGTTTGTTTATCTGTATTTTTATAGCTTCCTGGATAATAAAAGAAAGTGCATTCTAATCGGATGCTTTTGTAAGTCAGCGTGCAGAGCCTCCACACTCCTTTCCATGCACAGGCGGCAGTGCAGGGAGAGAGGAAGCGGCTGTGCCTGCTCTTATTACCTTGTCATCCCGTGGGATTAAATGGCCATTCTTGTCGAGGTTTTTTCCACGTCCTCTAGGACTGGCGGGAGGGGGAGTGCAGCGAGAAGGGAGGAACAGCAGAAGTTGTTAGCGGTGAGTTCTTCCTAGGCTCTCCGAGGTCTTCCTTCCCTTTCTTTACGGGGACAGTGGTACCAGAGAAGCTGCAGTGTGGGGCTGGGGCTTGGTCACGCAGGCCTGTGGATTATAACAACAGCTCACACTTATGCACCAGGCACTGACCTAAATGCTTTGCATGTACTAACTCATTGAAACCTCACGATAACCTTTTTATTTGTGGGGGCCACTCTACAAATAGGGAAACTGAGACACAGAGAGGTTGGGAAGTTGCCCAAGGTCACAGCCAGTGATAGGCAAGTTGGTGTTCTCCCCTAGCCAGCTTCGGCTCCAGAGCTGCCTCTTTAGGTTGGGAGAAAGATTCTTTTTTTTTTTCTGTCTACAAGAGACTCACTTTATTTTTTATTTATTTATTTTTTTAATTAAAGTTTATTGGGGTGACAATTGTTAGTAAAGTTACATAGATTTCAGGTATACAATTCCATATTACATCATCTATAAATCCCATTGTGTGTTCACCACCCAGAGTCAGTTCTCCTTCCATCACCATATATTTGACCCCCTTTACCCTCATCTTCCACCCCCCACCCCCCTTACCCTCTGGTAACCACTAAACTATTGTCTGTGTCTATGAGTTTTTGTTTCTCATTTGTTTGTCTTGTTCTTTTGTTGTTTTTGGTTCATATACCACATATCAGTGAAATCATATGGTTCTCTGCTTTTTCTGTCTGACTTATTTCGCTTAGCATTATATTCTCAAGATCCATCCATGTTGTCACAAATGGTCCTATTTCATCTTTTCTTACCGCCGAATAGTATTCCATGGTGTATATATACCACAACTTCTTTATCCATTCATCTATCGAAGGACATTTTGGTTGTTTCCATGTCTTGGCCACCGTAAACAAAGCTGCAATGAACATTGGAGCACACGTGTCTTTATGGATAAATGTTTTCAGATTTTTTGGGTAGATGCCTAGGAGTGGGATTGCTGGGTCATACGGTAATTCTATTTTTAAGTTTTTGAGGAACCTCCACACTGCCTGGGAGAAAGATTTTTGATGCTTAACCTAAAAGCCACCAAAGCAGAGGAAAGGAGGAGGAAAGTAAACACAGACTCTAAAGCAGTGGCTCTCCACTGGGGTGATTTGTGCCCCCCCCCCCCGGACATTAGGCAATGTCTGAAGACATTTTTGGTTGTCACAAGTGGGGAGGACATGCCACCTGCATCCAGGGGATAGAGACCAGGGCTGTTAATCATCCTACAATGCACAGGACAGCCTCCCACCCCACTCCACTCCAAGAAAGAATTACCCAGCTCAAAATGTCAATAGCACCAAGGTTGAGAAACCCTGCTCTGAAGTCAGATAGGCCTGGGCCTCTGCCATTTCCCAGCTGTGTGGCCCCAGGCAACTGACAACCCCTCTCTGAGCATCAATGTTTTTAAGAGAACAATAGGTATGCAATAATGAGACAAAGCCTGACACGTGCGAAATGCTCAATAATTACCAACTATTGTTGTTTTCATCTAATTCTTCCCTGCACTTCCCACATTTCTCACCCTGCCCCAGGCCCTGTGGCATTTCTTGACCAAGAAACAGAAGCGGGCCCTCCCAGGAAGACTGGGAGAGCATGAGTCTGTGTTCCCTGGCTCACTCCTGGCTGTGCCGTCTTCAGCTCCTCTAATTACTTATTTAAAGGCTATTGATTCCTTGGCTGCTGCTGCTGGGAGGCCTCACAGAATTGCATGTCTCACAAATAGCAGAAGCGCCTGGGCCTGGCGACTGGGGCTGCAGCCTGACATAACCAGGCAGGGGGTTATTTTCGCCTGGGATGCTTGTAAAATATTCATGTGCTGATTTAAATACCGAGGATGTCAGAGCTAGAAAGGGCCAGAGAGATCAAATGAGCAAAGATGCCCTCATCCAGAAGGAAAAGCAGCTGGATGGAGTGAGGAGAGAGCCCAGGAGAAATGGAGACGGGCACATGCAGGTTCAAGACCAAAACCAAGGCCTTGGGCTCCCGGTGTGACCTTAGGTGGGCCACTTGCCCATTCTGGGCCTTTGAGTCCTCATCTATAATGAGAAAAAGGGGGTTTGTGAGGCTGAAATGAGATGGATATATAATAAACTTTGCACATAGTAGGCCTGCAAAATTTAATTGCATTTGAAGTCAGCGAGCCTGCCTGAGCCTGAATTTCCTCCTTTAGAAATTTCCTAGGGTTGTTAAAGCTCTACGAGACCACAGATGTGATCACCTTATACCAGGCCAGAGTGCTTAACTAGCATGCATTAGCGCCCAGATGCTGTGCTAAATGCTTGACAGGCAATAGCTCTCCGAATCTCCCAGCAACCATGGTGAAAGGTACTATCTGAGTCACAGTGGCGTGCTGGTGAACTGACTTCTACGGCAGGTATAGCATGGGCCGGGGGAGTCCTGATTTGTAATGTTTGCCAATCTCCTTGGTGTAAACACTCCCACAATGGCCAATTTCAAGCCACTGAACACACAGTTGGGATGAGATGTACATACCGTGTTTCCCTAGAAAATAAGACCTAGCCGGACAATCAGCTCTAATGCATCTTTTGGAGCAAAAATTAATATAAGATCCGGTCTTATTTTACTATAAGACTGGGTATAATATAATATAATATAACATAACATGACATAACACAGCATCTTATATTAATTTTTGCTCCAAAAGACGCCTTAGAGCTGATTGTCCAGCTAGGTCTTATTTTCGGGGAAACGGTACTACTGAATTTCTATTTACAGATGGTGAAACTGAGGCTCAGAGAGGTTGAGTGATTTGCCCCAGAGAACTGGCTGAAGCAGGTCTCTCTGCCTTCGAAGCTCAGCCTTAAGTGCCTCTCAGGATTGAGCTGAATGGGGTCACTGAGGCTCAGTGATGGGGGTGATTCGGCAGAGGTCACACCCCATGATGGGTCAGAAATAAGACAGGCACACACTTCTTTCTTCCAGTCCAGTGTTCTTCCCATCAGGCACGTAGGCCAGCGTCCGAGTCACACTTGCCCTCCCCTAAGCTTGCTCAGGAAGACAACAGAACGACACTTTATGGCACACCGACTCTAGGCAGGGTCCTGTACCAGGTAATTAAATATGACATTCTTACTGATTGATCCCAACCAACCTATGAGGCAGGAATTCTGATTGCCAGTTCATGGAGGAGGAAACTAATGCTCAGACAGGTGAAGTGACTTTCCCAAGGCCACAGAGCTGGGCTGTGTTAGAATCAGGATTCAAACCCAGGCCTCAGGGACTCCAAAGCCCACACACCTTCCTCTCCACCACCTGGCCAGGCCCTCACCTGGGTGACCAGCCCGCAGGCTGCCTGATCCACGGGGCCTTCTGTGGAAGCCCCACAGGCATTCGTAGACCCACTTGTTTCAAAAGCCCAGCCCCTTTCTCTGCCCCAGTGGTCTCATTTGAATCAACTAAGACTTTTAAAAACTCAATCATCAGACCCCACCTCAGGCCCCACATCAGATCATTTAAATTAGCATCTCAGGGAGGAGGAGTGCGGCCCTAGTGGCTCCGGTGTTTAAAAGCTTTCCGGGCCATTCTGATGTACAGCCTGTCCTGCGAACCACTTCCCTGTTTCTTTTTCACCCTTGGCACCCCTAAGAAGCGGCAGCTGCTGGCGGGGAAGCATCAGGCCCTCAAGATAGAGCCCCAAGTGCTAATGTTCACACAGTCCTTGAAGAAGCGAGGAGTGTGTTGGTATGAGGTTGTTTCCGGGGCCTGAAATGGACACATCAGCTTCAGTCTCTTCCTGAATTCGTCCCCTTGCCATAGAGCTGACCTCATCATTGCCGTTGGTGGAACAGTTCTTCTGGGCCAGATTTTGTGCCGTGCGTGCCATGCACAGCATGTCTTCACATTCTCACCAACCGTTTACAAAATAGCAACTATTATTATGCCCATTTTATAGCCCAGGAAATGGAGGCTCACAGAGGTGATGATGTGACTTGACACAAGACACAGCTCTATGGTGCAGAGCTGGGATTTGGATCCAGGTCTTTATCATTTGAAATCCCGTGCTCATAATGCCTACCCTGTAGAAGCTGCCTCACCTTCTATTTCCTCCTTATTAGAAGGCCCGTGGGCCTGTGGATCGAAGGGACGGAATTTGCTTGCACACGAGGCTGCCCAATGACATACACACAAACGAGCGTTATCAGTCCCTGATCCCTCTGAGGGACCGCAGCTCAGAGAAAAGTCAGGGGACCTGCCCAAGGTGATAGATGAGAAAGAGCAGAGCAGGGATTGGAACCTACCGTGTCTCCCCGAAAATAAGACCGGGTCTTATATGAATTTTTGCTCCAAAAGACGCATTAGGGCACATTTTCAGGGAATGTCTTGTTTTTTTCATGTACAACAATAAACATTTATTCAAATACAGTCATGTCATCTTCTTCTGGAACATCGTCATAACATACTAAATGCGTCTGTCTGGCTGACGATGTTAACTGGGGCTTATTTTCAGGGTAAGTCTTATTTTCGGGGAAACAGGGTAGGAACTTCCCAGCTTGGGGCCTTTGCACTGCCCCCACAGTTTGAAGAGGGTGGCCTCCACCTGCCCTCAGCCCGTGAATCTTTGCTACTCTGTCAATATGGAAGCAGCAGGTACTCTGGCTGGGTCTCTGAGCAGGCCCAGGTGGGCCTCAGAGCAAGGTCATCCAGCAGCCCAGGAGCTCACCACCTCTCCAGCCCCCAGAGGCTACCCACAGGGAAATCTTTAAATGGTGTCAGGTTCATTGCCTTTGTGGTAGAAAAAAGACATGGCATGAATGCATGGAAGATGGGGCCAATTCCTGCTTAACACATCCTGTTTGGCTGAGTCAGCAATGCAGCAGGGCTCCCTGGACTCAGAACAGAATCGCAGGAATCTGCAGATATGCTGGAATTTCTCTGCACCGGCTGACATAGGCAGCAATGAGAACGAAGGAAATGGAACTGCAGTTTAAGCCACTGGTTCTGCTTTCTTTCTCTACCTACTCCCACCCTGCTTCTTGCCCGTGTCTTTCAAAGGCCACTTGTCTCAGACTTGCACAGCCCTCAACAGTCTAGAAAGCCGTTCCAAAGAGCTCTACAGTCTCCAAAGTGATTCGTGATTCTGAAGTGCTTTTCGGATTATAAAAAGCTAATCTACAATAGCCTCCTTAATGCAGCAACATTTACAAAACGCTTTGCAAGTCATAACGCGTTTTAGTTTGCAACGTCCTTTGCAGCCAAAAATGCTTGCCTCTCTAGAGAGGACTTTATAGTTTGCAAACCCATGGTCACACCCCTTGTCTCATTTGAACTGCAGAACAGCTCCACGGTGAAGGCTAATAATAATATCTATCACTTGTATGGCACTTAGGGTGTGCCAGTCACACTTAGGCGTGCTTTACATATATTCACACATTTCATGGGCACAACCCTGAGGCTGGTATTATCCTCCCCACTTACAAACAGGGATGTTGAGGCACAGCCAGGTAAAGCGTCTTGCCCAATATCACAGGCTGTTAAGTAGCAGAGCCTGGATTTGAGGCATTGAAGTGGCATAGGATAAAGGCAGGGGATTTCTGCCCATTTTTCAGAAAAGGAAAACAGAGGCCCAGCTCTGTCCTGCTCACTGTGTGACCTCAGACTGGTCTTGTCACATCTCTTGGCCTCCCTTTTCCTTCTCTGCAGAATCAAAGGGATAAGGCCTGCCCTGCTCTCTTCCTAGCTCTGGAAAAACATAAGGTATGGGGGTGACAGGGGTAGTGGAAGAGGGCCAGCCCAAGCTCCCACTTGGCCTTGCTCCCTGTGCCAAGGCCACTGTGTGGTGGGAGTCCTGCCTCGGTTTTCCCCTCTGGGGACTGGCTCAGTTCTGTACAGAAGGCCTCTCCTGAGACCTCCTGTCTCACACATGGGAGGAGGGAGAGTAGAGTGAGGGGGGCGGGGTGGAACAGGGAACTGCTCTGCAGGCCTGACTCAGGGAAGCGAGCTGCAGAGAGGAGGCTGGGCTTCCCTTGAGAAACTCTCCTGAGAGCCTGGGGAAAAAAATCACACAGTCTAATCCCCCAACCCATTGTACAGATGGGGAAGCTGAGGCTCAGGGACGGGAGGACCTCACTTATGGTCATGCAGAACATTGGATGCAGAGGCGGCACTAAAATTTATTTCTAGGCTTTTCCCATGGCCCATGCTGGGAATGTGGCTTTCAATCTAACAAGGCCTCAGACCATTTGTTCACTCATACATTTATTCGTTCATTCATCCATTGAGCCAGTCGGTCAGCCAGTCATTCAACAAACACTCCCTAAGTACCGATTATGTACCAGGCCCTGGAGATAATGGTGGGTACAGGCATGGTCCTGACTCTTATCAAGTTTATAGTCTAGAGCTGTTCTGTCCAATACAGCAGCTACATGTGGCTCTTGAGCACCTAAAACGTGCCTAGTTCATATTGAAACGTAAGTGTAAAAGACACACGGATTTCGAACACTTAGTATGAAAAAAAAGTTTTTAAAACCTCATTAAGTTTTTATCTTGATTACACGTAGAAAGAATATTTGGGGTATAGTGGGTTAAATAAAACATTAAAATTAACCTCAGCTGCTTATTTTTTTAAAAAGTGGATACTAGAAAATTAAAATAAAAAATGGCATAAGTGGCTCATATTATATTTCTATTGGGCAGCACAGGTCTATAGGGAAAGTCTGCAAATGAACCCAATGGCAACCTTACCTTTATGGCTCACGCTGGCCAGAGGTGCAAATAGGCTCCGGCCACTTGCCGGAAGCTGATTTGGGACACAGTGAGGCTCCAAGAGATGGGGCCGAGTTATTTCCAGTCCTTCTCAGCCGCTACCCCGTCAACCTTGCGGGGGCGCAAGGAGTCACTTTCACCTTTCTCCCTCCTCCATTTTCTTTACTTCTCCCCCTAGGGCCCTGAGGCCGGGTCCCCTTCCAGTCCCATTTCAGGCCACCACCTCCAGAGAGCAGCATTGATATGACAGGCACTTCCGTCCCCACGTGGGCCCGCCTGAGCAGCCAAGCATGTGGGGGCACCAACTCTGTGGACACGCCATCTGCAACCAACCCTAATTCCGTCCTCACCAGCTGTGGCCCACCACACATAATGACCCACGTGACTACAACTGAGCTTCGGGCCTTGCAGGGAGAGCACAGGAGGAGCTGAGCAGTGGAGAAGGCCCCAGAGGTAGGGCAGAGACTCCAGTGTAGGTAGATGTAACTAGAGGGGAACAGCATGCCTGGCAAAGGGAACAGTAGGTGCAGAGGCCGAAGGCACTTGGCTCCGAACAGGTCCTGAGAGAAGGCCACGTGGTGTGGCTGTGGTTCAGAGACCCGGGGCAGTGGGAGGCGGGCTCTAGGGGTAGGCAGATCACAGGGCCTGAAGTCCTCACTAAGTTTGGTCTTTATCTGGAGGGCACTGGGGAGCCATGGAAGGCCTGTGAGCAGGGGAGTGCCTGGGAGCCTGAAGCTTTCTCTGGCCTTGGACAAGGACTGTGGGAGGCAGAACCTGAAACTGGCTCTTGTCTTTGTGAAGTTGGCCCATGGCAGGGCTTGCTGGAATCCCAGCTCCACTACCTCCTCGTCGTGTGACCTGGGCCAGATGACCTACCTCTCTGTGCCTCGGTTTCCTTATCTGTGAACCAGGGACGATAGTAGTGATTCTCTGAGAGGGTTTTTATGAACACGCAGACACATGCTGCTTGTAAAGCACTTTTCACAAAGTAGGTCCACCAATGGTTGTCCCCTTTCCCTTTCCCTTCCCTGAGTTCCTACCCCACCTGTCAACACCATGCCCCCGCTCTCCAGGCGGCAGGAAGCAGGATCAGGAAGCAGGATCTGAGGAACGATTCCACACCCGTCAGATTATTTATAGCTGTGTTCTGTCAGCCTGTTGTTGTTTTTCGGTTACATATATATTTTTACATTCTCCTCTGTCACACATGGTTTCTCGGTGTGGCTGAGAAACGGCGGGGGTAGATGGATGCAGAGGGTGGTAGGTGTAGGAGGTGGAGAGTGATGGCCCAGGACAGCACCTGTGCACCTGAGGACCCAGCCTGGGTCACTTTTCCCCCAGCCCAGAAACCATCAATGGCTCCCCACTGCCCTCTGCACAAAGTCCAGACTCCTTCCTGTGGCGCAAGGAGGGCCTGACGTACTCCACGGCGGTATGTCTTGTCACTTGTTCTCTTTGCTCCACCTATCCGAGCAGGGGAAAGTGAGCTGCACCTAGCTCTGCCACTCACCAACTGTGTGACCTCGACAAGTCCCTTGGCCTTTCTGAGCCAACATTTCCTTTCCTGTAAAATGGGAGCAGTACTCCCAACCTCGTGGAGCAGCTGTGCAAGTTAAGTGTAAATGTGCCCGACTGGGAATCAACAGTAGTTATCATTGAATGGGCTCTGGTCTCATGCCTCTGGGCCTTGGCCTGGGCTGTTCCATCTGCCAGGACTTCTCTCCTACTCCCCACCTCCACCTCCACTTAAAGAAGTCCTTCAGGGCTCACCTCCTCAGGGCGCCCTCCGGGCCTCGTGCTCCAGCAGGGCACCCCATCCTCTCTGGAGGGGACTGTGAGAGTTCTTTCCCCGGTATTCTTTCTCCTCTGGAGGTAGAGCGCACACTCCTTACTTATAACAATAGCCCTCACCTTCTCAGTACAAAGCCCTCCTGTGTCCCCATTCTAGAGATGAGGAAGCCGATTTAGGAAGGAAAGTGACTCACCCAAGATCTCCTCCTACCCAGGACTTAGGACTCAAGTGGTCATGCGATGAGCAGCTGTGAGCACACTCACTCCCCTGCAGGCAAAGTGCCCTCAGAATCAATGGTTGGTCCCAACAGCCCTTCTTCTGGTCTCAGGTCTCTTCTCCCAGCCTCGGAGCTCACTGAGGCCCCCCTCTCTGGTCTCTCACCTTCTTCCCCCAGTCTGAGAGCCCAAGGTCCTCAGTTCCCTGCCTACCAGGGCCACGCCTCAGGATGGGGTGGGAGGCTGAAGTGGGGTGGGTCCGGGGATGAGGACACTGTTGCTAGGCAACAGCCTGGCAAAGAATTCAAGCCTCCTTGAGAGGAAAGAAAAGGGGCCTGTTCCTGGGAGCTGGAGGTGGAACGAGTGGTAACAGCCTCCACCTCTTCACTCCACCAAGACCTATAACTCAGCTTCACTCCCTCTGTCCCCCTTTCAATACGGCCTTCATTTACTCACATTTTCTCCATTCATCCATTCATCATTACTCAGGCTCATGTACTTATCAATGAGTACGTTAATTTATTTATTTACCTGATGCCTGTGACTCACGGCTTCACCACTTACGAGCCACAAGCCGAGCACGCAGTGTCTCAGTTTCCCCATCTGTGAAAAGGCCTGGGATAATAATAACACCTACTGCACAGGTGAGCATATGGTGAGTACTTTGAGTGTCTGCTCTTAAGATGATTATTTCTTCATGCTATTCCGTGCCCAGTGTCGTGCAGTGACAGGTAGGTCAACTCTCAGTTTAGTGGGACAGACAGACAAGACCACAGGCAGAGTGACATGGGCCTTGCCCATCTGGATCCGGGTTTCCTCCCATTGTTTCCTGGGCAACAGGGGGGTTAAGAACACAGGCTGGGAGTGTATCCTGATCCTTCACTTGCTAACTCTGTGCTCTCAGGTGACAGTTTCACCTCTCCTGACTTTGGTTTTTCTGTCTGTAACAATCTCACTTCTAGCAGTAACAACCTTACTGGATCTAATGAGGCTGAAATGAGATCACGCATGACCCCGCTGGGCACAGTCAGCTTTCACCAACGACAATAATTACTGTTCCTGGTATAGGGTGGGAGTCGAGCCCCCCAGGGTGCTATGAAATGCCCGAGGGCCAGGACCCAGTGTCTCCTTCCTTTTCTCTCCTTGCTCCACCTTCCTGGGCCTGCCTGCTGTTTCCCACCTCCACACATATGCTCATGCTGTTCCCTCTGCCCAAAATCACCTCTCTTGTGTCTCCTGAAGCTCTGACACAGTTCTTGGAGGTTCCCAACCCCAGCTGGTATGGCTCACATAGCAAATCTGGGCACAGATTTTCAAAAGACCTCTATCCCCCACCTACTTCCTGACTTACCTCCTGCTGCAGCCAAGCCCCTAGGACCCCATTGGCTGGAGAGGCCAGGTGGGCTGCCTGCAGCCTCACCAAGCCAGCTGGCTCAGCTGGGACATTATTCTGCTTTTCTCACAGCTTCTGTCCCCTGAGGCCAAGCCCATGGAGCTAGGTTAGCAGGTTTCCTGCCCACCAGCTCCCTGGGGCCCAGAGAACACTCTAAGAGAGACTGCCCTTGTTACACCCACTCACAACATCTTGGGCTGCTTCTTCCCAGCACTTAGCACAGTGGTGATGCCTTTGGGTTTTGTGGGTGTTTAATATGTGGCTCCTCTGCCAGCTTGTACATGCCGCAAGGATAGGCTGTGCCTGCTCTCTCTCTAGTACCTACCACAGACCTGGTAATAGAAGATGCTCACTGCACAGCTGTATATGGATGGATGCAAAGATGCATGGATGGATGGATGGATGGATGGATGGATGGATGGATGGATGGATGGATAGATGGATGGATGTGTGGATGATGCATGGAGGAATGGATGGATGGATGGATAGATGGATGGATGGATGTGTGGATGATGCATGGAGGGATGGATGGATGAATGGATAGATGGATGGATGGATGTGTGGATAGATGCATGGATGATTGATGGATGGATGGAAGGAAGGAAGGAAAAATCAAAGTGAGAAGCAGATGGGGAAAGTGGCTGCCTCAGTTTGTTTGGGCTGCTATAACAAAATACCATAGACTGGGTGACTTATGAACAACAGAAGTTTCTCTCTCACAGTTCTGGAGGCTGGGCAGTCCAAGATCAACACGCTGGCAGATTTGGTGTCTGCATTGTGGTTCACAGATAGCCACCTGTTTGCTATAACCTCCCTCACATGGCAGAAGAGGCTGGGGAGCTCCCTGGGGGCCTCTCTATACAGGCACTAAGCCCATTCATGGGGGCTTCACTCTTATGACCTAATCACCTCCCAAAGGCCCCACCTCCAAATACCCTCACATTGTTAGGTTTCAACATAAGAATTTTGGGGGGACAGAAACATTCAGCCTGTTAGCAGTGGCCTTCGCTCTTCCATATATACGAACAGATGATGGAAAACTAAGTATGAGGAATTCTCGGGGCGAGTCCCAGCTCCACGAGCCTGGACAAGCACTATCCCCTCGCTAGGCCTCAGTTTTATTGTCTGTGCCATCCCTATAATAATAGTGTCTACCTCAAGGAGATGGCCATGGGCATCAAATACAAACTGGATGCCCCGAGAGGAACAGCGGGCTGCCTGAGGTTGGGCTGGGTCACAGTGACGCAGACTCGCGGACCGCCCGCCACGCTTCCTGACACCCATGCTGCCCTGGGCAGGCTCAGGGACAGCTCAGGTAGGTGAACCATGTGGCCTGGAAGCCCCATAGAGGACCTTCTTTCGGAGACCAGCCTCTGCTTGAGCCTAGATCCCACAGAAGTACAGAATGGTCCAGGGTTTGCATGCTGCTTCCGCCATGGCTGCGGCATGAGGAAAGGCATTTCACCCCTTGGGGCTCCAGATTCCTCATCTGTAAAATGGGCGATAATAGGACCCCACGAGGTGGTTGCGAGGAGGCAGTAGCACCATGAAGTAGATGCCACTGCACGGTGCCCGGGACACACGCTTGCTGGAGAAATGGCAGCTGTGATGATTATTTTTATCATTCTTGGTTCAGGTTTTGGTTCTTCCATAAAAAAGATCCTGTTTAGTTGTTTATGAAAAAGACGTCTCTGTGAAGGGGATTCCGTGCCTGACCTCCTGGCTGTCTGCGCTGTCTGGCAGTGTTCTCCAGTGAGGTTTACTCTGCTCTTGTTCTCAGTCTAAGCCAGACTCTAGTCCCCTCTGCCTCCTACTTATCATCCCTTAGTTCTGTCTTAAGTCATCCTCTTCTTTCCATGGGATTGCTGGGCTCCATCTGGGACCAGGAGCAGGGCTGAGCATGGAAACAGGATTGGGGGTCAGTCTATGGGTAGGGTCAGGGCCCCACCTGGAAGCAGTACTGAGTACTGGTGACTTAGACCGCATCTTCCTGAATGCTGAGGTTGGGCTCTATCTGTGACAAATACCTTAGGTTGGGTTCTTGCAAAGATACACTGAGCTGGAGGATTGCACGCAGGTTTATTGGGGCATGCCCTCAGAAGATACACCTGCAAGGAAGTAGGAAGGCAGGAATGGGCAGAGGGAGACACTGACCCACAATGAGGCTGCAACAGAGGCCGCCGCGGGGATGCCTGGTGCTGTGATAGCCCTTCAGGGTTTTCCCAGTTGAGGCAAGGAAGCTGGGCCTTTGTAGCCCCACATCAGTCAGGCACTGGCCGCCAGCTGCCCCTGGCAGAGGCATAACCCAGTGAGCTCTCAGTGGTCAATGTTGCCAGCAGCTGGGATGGGTAACTGGCCCTGAAGAGTGGCTCTGGAGCACCCAGTATCCCCTACAACCAGCCACAGGGCCCTGGCTTGGACCAGGATCTCAACTGGATACTGGGAGTAGATGAGACATGGGGCTGGGCGTCCCCACAGGACAGGGTCTTTGTCCCCAGCTTCGAACACAGGGCTTGGCTGGACAGCACAAGCATCCCACAAATGGAAGAAGAACAGAAAATGTGAAGTGGGGCCCTGTGCCCCACTGTGTGGGCCAGCCAGTCAGTCTCCCCCAGAGGCTCAGAGAGGGTAGGCCACCTGTCTGAGGTCACACAGCTGCTTACAGCAGGGCCAGGACTGGAACCCAGGACTGCCTGAGTTCAGAGCGTATGTTCCCTTGACAATACCAAGCTGTGAGCTTAATAGAAAGCAAAGGCTGGGAATGGAAGGAGGAATAACCCTCTTCTCAGTTCCTGCAGCAGGGCTCCAGGGCCTGCCAACTCTGGCTGCCTCTGGCTAGCCCACCAGGACCCATGCCCAGGGCAGGGAATGGCATCTTGTGGGCGGGTGGCCCTTCTTGGGTAATGAGTCCCAGCCAGCGGTTTGCAGGCCTTACAATGTGAATAATTCATTTGCAACCAAGTCTGGGAATTAGAAACCGTTACTGGATGATTTATTTAACAGGGGCTGCTGCTGGGGAGAGGGGAGGAGGACTTTGAACCACAAGAGGAAAGTGCTTGTCTTGTAGATGGATTTAGCGAGGCCCACAGACATGAGTTTCAATTCCAGCTCTGCCTTCTACCAACTCTGTGACCTTGAATAAGTGAAAGGACATCTCCATGCCTCCGTTTCCTCTGTCATAAAACAAGGATAATAGAGTTGTCAGAAGGATTAAATGAGTCAGAATTTAGAGAGTTCTTAGAATCATGCCTTGCTCAAAGCAGTGAGTGTTCAGTTAGTGTTTGCTGAATGAATAAATGAAAGCTTATAAATAATAAAAGGAACTGACTTAATTGAGCATCTGCTTTGTGGCTGGCCTTGTGTCAAGAACTTTACATCCCTGTCTCACAGCACGCATGTAAAGTGGGTATTATTATTATACCTATATCACAGATGAACAGTAGAAGCTCAGAGAGGTTCAGTAACCTGTTCAAGCTCACACAGCTAGTCCTGGCAAAGCAGGTATTTGAACCCAGTCAGGCTTCTCTAACTCCAAGGCCTACACACTTATCCACATTCCCATATCATGGGTCTGACACAGCTGGTGCTTAATAAACACCTGATTCTTATTTTACTAAAACTTTCCCTTTCATCCCACATCCAGTATTGAATCTGGTTCTAATAACAAACCAACAGGTGGTCAGGAAGATGGTGGTCCCTCTCTCTCAGATGAGGAAACTGAGGTTCTGAGAAGGACGTAAATTGCTCAGTGTCGCCCAGCCCCAGATGGAACCCAGGTTTCTCTAAGGCCTCATAGCCATTGTCACAATGTATAATATAACAGCTCGGCTCTGGGTGTGCTTGTTCACCCCTAGACTGTGCTCCTGCAGAGCAGAGGCTTTCTCTTTGCTTTTCCTGATTCACAAAAGGTCCTTATTAAATATCAGAAGAAGGAACGGGGTGGGGGGAAGGGAATGAGAGAGTGAGGAAGGAAGGAAGGAAGGAAGGAAGGAAGGAAGGAAAGAAGGAAGGAAGGGATCCTAGACCTGTATAGGAGATGAAGCGTCTCCTTCCATCTTTATGTCACCCCTGCCGCCCCCCTTAAGACACACAATGGAACACACCCACTCACACTGCTGTCGGGGTGAGGGGAGTGTGGGGGCTGAGCTCCTGGCCCCTCTGAGCTGCTCGGGCACTTGCCAGGAATCAACCCTGGTTTTTCCAATAGGGTTTGGTGTCCTTGACCTCCCAAAGGAGGTGGCATTTTGCCCATCTCAGATTCCTGGGCCCTTGTGGAGGCAGGGCAGGGTCTCGGGGACACTCTCGCCGACCCTCTTGCCAACCCTCTTGCCGACCTTGGTGCCAGCACGGCCTGGGTGTGAGAGGGGATGTGGCTGTTGAGCCCTGAGCGTTGGCCTCTGGGCCTCACCGTGCTGTGCGGTCTGTTATACGTGTGTGAATGCACAGGAGTCTGTGCCTACTGGTGTGTACATGGTATCTTTGTATATACGCATTGAGGTGTATTTTTGACTCTTGTGTACACCTGTAGAAATCTGCGGTGTGTGTGTGTGTGTGTGTGTGTGTGTGTGTCCTATGTAGGTGTCTGGATCTATCCAAGTATGTACGTTTGGAATGATCAGACTGTTGTGTGTGTGAGCACCTGTAAATATGTGAATATGTTTGTGTACATAGTTCGGCACTCTGGGGGGGTATCGTGCGGATGTCTGCGTATTTCTATCCAGGCAGTGAATGTGTATGTTGGCTAGTCTGTGAGTCTGTGGAACCTTGTATGTATACAGGTATCTGTGGAATCTTGTACGTATACAGGTATCTGTGTATCTGATTTGGAGTGCATTTCCTGTGTGGTGTGTATGTGTGGTGTGTGTGTGTTTGGTGTGCAATGTGTGTAGACCAGCAGGAGCGTACAGACAGAGGTCCAAGCTTGGGAGTCAGGAGTCTACCCCAGTCCCAACTTTGCCTGTGAACTTGGGTTAGTCCACCCCTATTTAAGCCTTGTTTTCCCCATGTGGACATTGGTGACTATGTTGAAATGGGCCTCGGATTCAGGGCTCTCGGCTCAACTGAGGCAGCTAGAAGTAAGCGCTGATGGTCTTGTGGGCCTGTTTGTCACACGTCATTAAAATCCTGCTGGCATTATTTGGGGCTTGGATTTGCTCTTTCCATCAGATTGAAAAGGAAATGGCTTTCCTGTTTCAGTGTCTCCATCCGTTACTTTTTGTTTTCATAAAAACTTAAGAGATTGTACCATTTAGACTCAATAGAGTGGCCAATCACTTTTCCAAACTTGTCTTCTGCCACTGCCCTCTCTGCAGCTGGAGCCCTCCTTTGCAGATGCCCAGCTGTCCTGGCCTGGTTCTTCAGGAGGCCTGCCAATGCTCCCTTCTGATGTCTGGCGGCATGCAGCGCCCTCCTGGTGGCCTGTTCTCCCAGCCTGGGCTCCCTGCACTCTGGCCACGCTGTCCCTGCCCCATTCCTGAACCTTCCAGCTTCTCCCTGCCTCCAGGTCTTTGCCTGTGGATGCCCCCTCTGCTGGGAATGCCATCTCCACATCCTGGGGGTGCAGGTGATGTAGGTATGTGGCTCATAGGAATCTTCTCCCACCTCAAGTTTTTACAGGAAGGGTGACGGGTGGAAAGGTCGCTTGTGCACTTCCAGTCTGCAAGCTGCTCCAACGTGTGGGGTCTGGTCCATTTCTAGCCCCAACTAGGGGCAGCAATACTGGCTGGGAGCGGTAATGCCGCGGATAGTGGTATGACCCTGTGGGGGAGGGGGCCGCTCTCCTCCCCACAGGAGCAGGACACGGGGAGGGGGTGCGGGGGCGGACAGAACAGGCTGTCAGTACTTTTTGCCTGCAGTCCCCAACCTCTGCCCCCACTACTCCTAGCTCAAGAAATGACCCCGCCCTCTGTCCATCCCACAAACCCAGTGGCTGGAAGACAAGGTGGCCTGAGACTGTGAGGCACTGGACTTGGGTCCCCAGAGACTAAATCTGAGCAGTGGGGTGGGTCCTATCCCCTTCCAGGAGTGGGTGGAGGCTGGCCACTGGCGGGAGAAGGGAGCCTAGCCTATCCTGGAGCTCCCTCTAGTGTCTCCGGCGGGGCCTGCAGCCTGCCTCTCAGGCTTGTGGGGACTGGGTTTGTCTGGACCAAAGCCAGTTCACCCTCATCGCTGTGGCTTCACCCAGCTGAGATGCCAGGGTACACTCTGGCCTTCTCTCTTTCTCAGGCCCAGCAGACACCAAACGCTGTTGTTTCTGCCCCACCGATGCCCACCCCGCTGTCCACTCTCATTCCGTCCTCATTCAGACCTCGTGGCCTTTCCCCACAATATTTCTACTCTTGTCCTCCTTCTGTGCATTTTCCACTCTCCTTCCGGAAGGGACTCCATCATATGAAAACCTGATCGTGTCAGTCCCCTGCTTTAACCCTTTCCATGGCTCCCCAGTGCCCCCAGGACCCAGTTCAATCTTCTTGGTGCCTTGCAAGCTCTGCATGAGCTGTTCTCTGCGGCCACATCAGCCTTACCTCTGATCACAGCCCCTCCACATCCTGATCTCAGGAGATACTCACCTCTCTGTGGTCCCTGAAGGCACGATGCCGTCTCTCACACCTGACCCTTGCTCATGCTGGGTCATCAGCCAAGTCTGCCTTCTGCCTCCTCTCTACCTGGAAAACTCCTGTTCACACCCCAAGGCCCTACCTCCTCTGGGAAACTGCCCTCGGGCAGCTGGCCTCTCTGTCCTTGGGGCTCCCACCAGGTTCTGAGCAAGCGCCTCTTAGCATTACCCCTGCGTCTGTCTTTCCACTAGATGTGAGCTCCCCAACGGTCCTAGTGTATAGTAATCATCTGCTATGTGCTCTGCCTGAGAGTGCAGGGGGTAGGGGAGGGGGGGGGGTGACAGTGTGGACCCACAGAGTGGAAGCAGGGGGCTGGATTATGAGGGTTTTGGGCATCAGGCTCAGGAATTTGGACTTGGCCTGAAGGTAACTGGGAGTTAACAGGAAGGAGACGCAATTTGGGATTTGGAAAAGTCCCTCTGGCAGTTGGTATAGAACCCAGAGTGCTGTTTGGGGCTTTGGTGGGGGTGCTTTCAGTTTTCATAACTGGGGGGTGCCACTGGCATGTAGTGGGTGGGGCCCAGGGTGCTAGACACCCTGCCACGTGCGGGACAATCCACACTGCAAAGACGATCCCACATCTCCTTGGACTTCTGGATGTCCTGCCAGACACTCGTGTAGGGGAAAAAAGACCTGTTTGTGTCTGAGCCAAGCACAAGTCTTGCATATAAATACACAGCATTTTTGTCTGAATGCTCTGAATTTTAACAGACGCTGCATTTGCTAGAAATACAGCTTCCATGTAAATTGAAGGAAGATTGCTTTTTATCTTGCTCAGAACCTTCCCCAGAGTTGTCACCATACTGGAAAATTATGTACTTAATGTCAGCGCGACTTGTGGTATTTGAGTTGCTAACTTGACATTCTCTTTATCAGTCTGCACTATGGCTGTCACATTGAGGGGGGTTCTGTGGATAGGCACAATCTTCTCGTTATTTTATTATGTCTTCTAGTGGAGTCAATAAAAGTATTTACTGCTTGAAATACACATCATCCTAAATTACTTTCCTTATTAGTTTAACCAAAACTCACTTATCACTTAACATGTGCCAGTCACTGTTCTAAATGCTTCATGAATAATTACTTGTTTAATCTTCATAACAACTCTATGCAGTAAAGCACTGCACAGAAAAAAAAAAATCCTGTTTTTACTGGGGAGCTAACTGATACACAGAGAGGTTAAGTGACTTACCCAAGGTCACACAGCTGGGAAGTGTAAAAGCCAGGATTTGAACCAGTGTCTGTGCACGTCACCATTAGCCTATAATGAATGGCTTGCGCTGATGTTTCAGTTGGAGCCCTGGGATGGTTTTCTTTTGGGAATTATATGCATATGTATGTCATTTCCCTTCAAGGTAACAGGATGATGACACAAAATATTTGTTACCAAGGTATTTGAAACAGGGTTAAGAACCACTGGTGGAGACCCTGGGCACGGACGTGTACACCCAAGGAGGGAGGTGTGAGAAGGGCAGGGCACTGGGAGCAGATCCTGACACACCCCCAACATTTTGGGAGGAAAGAGAGCAAGGAACAGCCAGGAAAGTAGAAGGGAAGCCAGGGGTGAAGCCTGGAGGGAGTGGGAGACAGTGGGAAAGGCCTCAGAGATCCGGTGAGGTCAGGGCTGAAGAAATATGGTCCCATATTTTGCCACAAGGTGGCGCATGGCGGCTGCCGGACAGGGTTGGGAGGGGGCTTGGGATGGGCTCCAGACCTGGCGCCCTTCTGACCTTGGGGTTCGTTTTAAAAGCTCCAGTGTTTCTGTCTGCATCTTCAGAGACCCAGGCGGC